>NC_058101.1:220039455-220349319 GCF_020171115.1 Neogale vison
CTTGGCAGGGAGAACGCACGGCGCGAACATGGAGCCCCGGAAAGCAAGGCCCAAGATACACTAGCTCTCCCGCAGCTCTTCTTCTTTGAAGTGTCAGAGCGAATGCCCAAAGCCTTGCTGTGAAGCAGCAGCGAAGGGCAGTTCGCGCCAGCTGAAAACCTCTGCGAACGTATAGCAGTAGCTGGTAAATCAGAGTCGGATCTGTAGGCTGCTGTGGCTGCTTGCCTTAGCCTAGTATTCGTAGGACGGTGGGAGAGCCCCGCATAGAGCGAAAGCCTCTTTGCCCGGGCATCCCCTCTGGGAAGGCACAGCTTTCGTTGGGAAATCAGAGTCGCGTCTGAGGGATGCTGCTGCTGCTTCCCTGATCTAGTGTCCCCTGCACGTTGTAATAATCCCGCATGGAACGAAATCCTTCTATGCCCAGGCATCCTCTCTGGGAAAGCATAGCATTCGTTGGGCAATCAGAGTCGGGTTTGTGGGAAGCTGCTGCTTCTTGCCTGAGCTACTCTGCTCAGGACAGTGCAAGATACCCGCATGGAGCGAAATTTTCTTTCACCTAGCATCCCCTCTGCCAGAGAGAGAAGCGTGGTTGCACCTCTGGAAAGGGCCTTAAGGAAAGGGACAACGTCTGTCACCGTGCTCCCCAAGAGCAAGTCTGGGGAAGGTGCATCACGTTGCCACGGGCAAAGAGAAGGAGCCGTTGGCTTTGTGTTCGGGAAACGGTCACGATGCAGGAGAGTTGGCACTGGCAGGAACAGCGGGCCCGTTGTAAGACAAGTGTCACCAGCTACTTGTGAAAACAGAGTCGCGTCTGAGGGATGCTGCTGCTGCTTCCCTGATCTAGTCTCCCCTGCACGCTGTAATAATCCCGCAAGGAACGAAATCCTTCTATGCCCAGGCATCCTCTCTGGGAAAGCATAGCATTCGTTGGGCAATCAGAGTCGGGTTTGTGGGAAGCTGCTGCTTCTTGCCTGAGCTAGTCTGCTCAGGACAGTGCAAGATACCCGCATGGAGCGAAATTATCTTTTACCTAGCATCCCCTCTGCCAGAGAGAGAAGCGTGGTTGCACCTCTGGAAAGGGCCTTATGGAAAGGGACACGTCTGTCTCTGTGCTCCCCAAGAGCAAATCTGGGGAAGGTGCATCACGCTGCCACGGGCAAAGAGAAGGAGCCGTTTGCTTTGTGTTCGGGAAACGGTCGCGATGAAGGAGAGTTGGCACTGGCAGAAACAGCGGGCCCGTTGTAAGACAAGTGTCACCATCTACCTGTGCTGAGGATCGGAGGCCTGGCTGCTAAGGTGACAGAAGAGTATGACTATGGCAGGCAGGTGTGCTCCACACTGAGGAAGGAGTCTGGGCAGAAGGCAGGCCTGTCCTGTGTCTCTTGTCCCAAGGGGACAGCGTCTCCTTGACCACCTGTGCCTAGGGCAGACTTGGGCTTGCCACCAAGCGCCATAGCTTCAACTCGCAGAAACAGCTCCCTGGACGAACGGGCAGTCCGATGCCGTCTTCCTCCAAGATGTGACAACGTTGTTGGTGTCAGGAAGTGTGCCGGGGTAGCAGGGGGGACAGACCCAAACAGATCCCCAGCCCAGTGCACGGGCCTGTGCAGGGTTCATGTCGACTCTCCTCTCCTGTGGGGAAGGCACTGGCTTAGTCCCCGAATCCACGCGATCGCTAGTGCAAAAGGCCTAGCCTTGCCTATGATAGGACATGAAGTGAGCATAGAGTGCCATCCTAGGCAACGCACGCTGCTGTTGGTTTTTGATTGTGCCTGCTTAGTTCAGTTGGTAAATCAGAGTCAGATCTGTAGGCTGCTGTGGCTGCTTGCCTTAGCCTAGTATTCGTAGGACGGTGGGAGAGCCCCGCATAGAGCGAAAGCCAATTTGCCCGGGCATCCCCTTTGGGAAGTCACAGCTTTCGTTGGGAAATCAGAGTCGCTTCTGAGGGATGCTGTTGCTGCTTGCCTGGGTTAGACTTCCCTGCAAATTGTAATAAACGCGCATGGAGCGAAATCATCTATGGCCTGGCCTCCTCTCTGCGAAAGCAGAGCATTCGTTGGGCAATCAGTGTCGGGTTTTTAGGAAGCTGCTGCTTCTTGCCTGAGCTATTCTGCTGAGGACAGTGCAAGATACCTGCATGGAGCGAAATTCCCTTTCACCTAGCATCCCCTCTGCCAGAGAGAGAAGCGTGGTTGCACCTCTAGAAAGGGGATTAAGGAAAGGGACACGTCTGTCACCGTGCTCCCCAAGAGCAAGTCTGGGGAAGGTGCAGCACGCTGCCACGGGCAAAGAGAAGGAGCCGTTGGCTTTGTGTTCGGGAAACGGTCGCGATGCAGGAGAGTTGGCACTGGCAGGAACAGCGGGCCCGTTGTAAGACAAGTGTCACCAGCTACTTGTGAAAACAGAGTCGCGTCTGAGGGATGCTGCTGCTGCTTCCCTGATCTAGTCTCCCCTGCACGTTGTAATAATCCCGCATGAAATGAAATCCTTCTGTACCCAGGCACCCTCTCTGGGAAAGCATAGCATTCGTTGGGCAATCAGAGTCGAGTTTGTGGGAAGCTGCTGCTTCTTGCCTGAGCTAGTCGGCTCAGGACAGTGCAAGATACCCGCATGGAGCGAAATTATCTTTTACCTAGCATCCCCTCTGCCAGAGAGAGAAGCGTGGTTGCACCTCTGGAAAGGGCCTTATGGAAAGGGACACGTCTGTCACTGTGCTCCCCAAGAGCAAGTCTGGGGAAGGTGCATCACGCTGCCACGGGCAAAGAGAAGGAGCCGTTGGCTTTGTGTTCGGGAAACGGTCGCGATGCAGGAGAGTTGGCACTGGCAGGAACAGCGGGCCCGTTGTAAGACAAGTGTCACCATCTACCTGTGCTGAGGGTCGGAGGCCTGGCTGCTAAGGTGACAGAAGAGTATGACTATGGCAGGCAGTTGTGCTCCACACTGAGGAAGGAGTCTGGGCAGAAGGCAGGCCTGTCCTGTGTCTCTGGTCCCAAGGGGACAGCGTCTCCTTGACCACCTGTGCCTAGGGCAGACTTGGGCTTGCCACCAACCGCCATAGCTTCAACTCGCAGAAACAGCTCACTGGACGAACGGGCAGTCCGATGCCGTCTTCCTCCAAGATGTGACAACGTTGTTGGTGTCAGGAAGTGTGCCGGGGTAGGAGGGGGGACAGACCCAAACAGATCCCCAGCCCAGTGCACGGGCAGTGTGCAGGGTTCATGTCGACTCTCCTCTCCTGTGGGGAAGGCACTGGCTTAGTCCCCCGATTCCACGCGAGCGCTAGTGCAAAAGGCCTAGCCTTGCCTATGCCAGGACATGAAGTGAGCATAGAGTGCCATCCTAGGCAACGCACACTGCTGTAGGTTTGTGATTGACCCTGCTTAGTTCGGCTTGGCAGGGAGAACGCACGGCGCGAACATGGAGCCCCGGAAAGCAAGGCCCAAGATACACTAGCTCTCCCGCAGCTCTTCTTCTTTGAAGTGTCAGAGCGAATGCCCAAAGCCTTGCTGTGAAGCAGCAGCGAAGGGCAGTTCGCGCCAGCTGAAAACCTCTGCGAACGTATAGCAGTAGCTGGTAAATCAGAGTCGGATCTGTAGGCTGCTGTGGCTGCTTGCCTTAGCTAGTATTCGTAGGACGGTGGAGAGCCCCGCATAGAGCGAAAGCCTCTTTGCCCGGGCATCCCCTCTGGGAAGGCACAGCTTTCGTTGGGAAATCAGAGTCACGTCTGAGGGATGCTGCTGCTGCTTCCCTGAGCTAGTCTCCCATGCACGTTGTAATAAACCCGCATGGAACGAAATCCTTCTATGCCCAGGCATCCTCTCAGGGAAAGCATAGCATTCGTTGGGCAATCAGAGTCGGGTTTGTGGGAAGCTGCTGCTTCTTGCCTGAGCTACTCTGCTCAGGACAGTGCAAGATACCCGCATGGAGCGAAATATTCTTTCACCTAGCATCCCCTATGCCAGAGAGAGAAGCGTGGTTGCACCTCTGGAAAGGGCCTTAAGGAAAGGGACACGTCTGTCACCGTGCTCCCCAAGAGCAAGTCTGGGGAAGGTGCAGCACGCTGCCACGGGCAAAGAGAAGGAGCCGTTGGCTTTGTGTTCGGGAAACGGTCGCGATGCAGGAGAGTTGGCACTGGCAGGAACAGCGGGCCCGTTGTAAGACAAGTGTCACCAGTTACTTGTGAAAACAGAGTCGCGTCTGAGGGATGCTGCTGCTCCTTCCCTGATCTAGTCTCCCCTGCACGTTGTAATAATCCCGCATGGAATGAAATCCTTCTATGCCCAGGCATCCTCTCTGTGAAAGCATAGCATTCGTTGGGCAATCAGAGTCGGGTTTGTGGGAAGCTGCTGCTTCTTGCCTGAGCTAGTCTGCTCAGGACAGTGCAAGATACCCGCATGGAGCGAAATTATCTTTTACCTAGCATCCCCTCTGCCAGAGAGAGAAGCGTGGTTGCACCTCTGGAAAGAGCCTTATGGAAAGGGACACGTCTGTCACTGTGCTCCCCAAGAGCAAATCTGGGGAAGGTGCATCACGCTGCCACGGGCAAAGAGAAGGAGCCGTTGGCTTTGTGTTCGGGAAACGGTCGCGATGAAGGAGAGTTGGCACTGGCAGGAACAGCGGGCCCGTTGTAAGACAAGTGTCACCATCTACCTGTGCTGAGGATCGGAGGCCTGGCTGCTAAGGTGACAGAAGAGTATGACTATGGCAGGCAGTTGTGCTCCACACTGAGGAAGGAGTCTGGGCAGAAGGCAGGCCTGTCCTGTGTCTCTTGTCCCAAGGGGACAGCGTCTCCTTGACCACCTGTGCCTAGGGCAGACTTGGGCTTGCCACCAAGCGCCATAGCTTCAACTCGCAGAAACAGCTCACTGGACGAACGGGCAGTCCGATGCCGTCTTCCTCCAAGATGTGACAACGTTGTTGGTGTCAGGAAGTGTGCCGGGGTAGCAGGGGGGACAGACCCAAACAGATCCCCAGCCCAGTGCACGGGCCTGTGCAGGGTTCATGTCGACTCTCCTCTCCTGTGGGGAAGGCACTGGCTTAGTCCCCGAATCCACGCGATCGCTAGTGCAAAAGGCCTAGCCTTGCCTATGATAGGACATGAAGTGAGCATAGAGTGCCATCCTAGGCAACGCACGCTGCTGTTGGTTTTTGATTGTGCCTGCTTAGTTCAGTTGGTAAATCAGAGTCAGATCTGTAGGCTGCTGTGGCTGCTTGCCTTACCCTAGTATTCGTAGGACGGTGGGAGAGCCCCGCATAGAGCGAAAGCCACTTTGCCCGGGCATCCCCTTTGGGAAGTCACAGCTTTCGTTGGGAAATCAGAGTCGCGTCTGAGGGATGCTGTTGCTGCTTGCCTGAGTTAGACTTCCCTGCAAATTGTAATAAACCCGCATGGAGCGAAATCATCTATGGCCAGGCCTCCACTCTGAGAAAGCAGAGCTTCGTTAAGCAATCAGTGTCGGGTTTTTAGGAAGCTGCTGCTTCTTGCCTGAGCTATTCTGCTGAGGACAGTGCAAGATACCCGCATGGAGCGAAATTCCCTTTCACCTAGCATCCCCTCTGCCAGAGAGAGAAGCGTGGTTGCAACTCTGGAAAGGGCCTTATGGAAAGGGACACGTCTGTCACTGTGCTCCCCAAGAGCAAATCTGGGGAAGGTGTATCACATGCCACGGGCAAAGAGAAGGAGCCGTTGGCTTTGTGTTCGGGAAACGGTCGCGATGAAGGAGATTTGGCACTGGCAGGAACAGCGGGCCCTTTGTAAGACAAGTGTCACCATCTACCTGTGCTGAGGGTCGGAGGCCTGGCTGCTAAGGTGACAGAAGAGTATGACTATGGCAGGCAGGTGTGCTCCACACTGAGGAAGGAGTCTGGGCAGAAGGCAGGCCTGTCCTGTGTCTCTGGTCCCAAGGGGACAGCGTCTCCTTGACCACCTGTGCCTAGGGCAGACTTGGGCTTGCCACCAAGCGCCATAGCTTCAACTCGCAGAAACAGCTCCCTGGACGAACGGGCAGTCCGAAGCCGTCTTACTCCAAGATGTGACAACGTTGTTGGTGTCAGGAAGTGTGCCGGGGTAGCAGGGGCGACAGACCCAAACAGATCCCCAGCCCTGTGCACGGGCAGTGTGCAGGGTTCATGTCGACTCTCCTCTCCTGTGGGGAAGGCACTAGCTTAGTCCCCGATTCCACACGAGCGCTAGTGCAAAAGGCCTAGCCTTGCCTATGCCAGGACATGAAGTGAGCATAGAGTGCCATCCTAGGCAACGCACGCTGCTGTTGGTTTTTGATTGTGCCTGCTTAGTTTAGTTGGTAAATCAGAGTCAGATCTGTAGGCTGCTGTGGCTGCTTACCTTAGCCTAGTATTCGTAGGACGGTGGGAGAGCCCCGCATAGAGCGAAAGCCACTTTGCCCGGGCATCCCCTTTGGGAAGTCACAGCTTTCGTTGGGAAATCAGAGTCGCGTCTAAGGGATGCTGTTGCTGCTTGCCTGAGTTAGACTTCCCTGCAAATTGTAATAAACCCGCATGGAGCGATCATCTATGGCCAGGCCTCCTCTCTGAGAAAGCAGAGCTTCGTTAGGCAATCAGTGTCGGGTTTTTAGGAAGCTGCTGCTTCTTGCCTGAGCTATTCTGCTGAGGACAGTGCAAGATACCCGCATGGAGCGAAATTCCCTTTCACCTAGCATCCCCTCTGCCAGAGAGAGAAGCGTGGTTGCAACTCTGGAAAGGGGCTTAAGGAAAGGGACACGTCTGTCACCGTGCTCCCCAAGAGCAAGTCTGGGGAAGGTGCAGCACGCTGCCACGGGCAAAGAGAAGGAGCCGTTGGCTTTGTGTTCGGGAAACGGTCGCGATGCAGGAGAGTTGGCACTGGCAGGAACAGCGGGCCCGTTGTAAGACAAGTGTCACCAGCTACCTGTGCTGAGGGACGGAGGCCTGGCTGCTAAGGTGACAGAAGAGTACGACTAGGGCAGGCACGCGTGCTCCACACTGAGGAAGGAGTCTGTGCAGAAGGCAGGCCAGTCCTGTGTCTCTGGTCCCAAGGGGACAGCGTCTCCTTGACCCCCTCTGCCTAGGGCAGACTTGGGCTAGCCACCAAGCGCCATAGCTGCAACTCGCAGAAACAGCTCCCTGGACGAACGGGCAGTCCGATGCCGTCTTCCTCCAAGATGTGACAACGTTGTTGGTGTCAGGAAGTGTGCCGGGGTAGGAGGGGGGACAGACACAAACAGATCCCCATCCCCGTGCACGGGCAGTGTGCAGGGTTCATGTCGACTCTCCTCTCCTGTGGGGAAGGCACTGGCTTAGTCCCCGATTCCACGCGAGCGCTAGTGCAAAAGGCCTAGCCTTGCCTATGCCAGGACATGAAGTGAGCATAGAGTGCCATCCTAGGCAACGCACACTGCTGTAGGTTTGTGATTGACCCTGCTTAGTTCGGCTTGGCAGGGAGAACGCACGGCGCGAACATGGAGCCCCGGAAAGCAAGGCCCAAGATACACTAGCTCTCCCGCAGCTCTTCTTCTTTGAAGTGTAAGAGCGAATGCCCAAAGCCTTGCTGTGAAGCAGCAGCGAAGGGCAGTTCGCGCCAGCTGAAAACCTCTGCGAACGTATAGCAGTAGCTGGTAAATCAGAGTCGGATCTGTAGGCTGCTGTGGCTGCTTGCCTTAGCCTAGTATTCGTAGGACGGTGGGAGAGCCCCGCATAGAGCGAAAGCCTCTTTGCCCGGGCATCCCCTCTGGGAAGGCACAGCTTTCGTTGGGAAATCAGAGTCGCGTCTGAGGGATGCTGCTGCTGCTTCCCTGATCTAGTGTCCCCTGCACGTTGTAATAATCCCGCATGGAACGAAATCCTTCTATGCCCAGGCATCCTCTCTGGGAAAGCATAGCATTCGTTGGGCAATCAGAGTCGGGTTTGTGGGAAGCTGCTGCTTCTTGCCTGAGCTACTCTGCTCAGGACAGTGCAAGATACGCGCATGGAGCGAAATTTTCTTTCACCTAGCATCCCCTCTGCCAGAGAGAGAAGCGTGGTTGCACCTCTGGAAAGGGCCTTAAGGAAAGGGACACGTCTGTCACCGTGCTCCCCAAGAGCAAGTCTGGGGAAGGTGCATCACGTTGCCACGGGCAAAGAGAAGGAGCCGTTGGCTTTGTGTTCGGGAAACGGTCACGATGCAGGAGAGTTGGCACTGGCAGGAACAGCGGGCCCGTTGTAAGACAAGTGTCACCAGCTACTTGTGAAAACAGAGTCGCGTCTGAGGGATGCTGCTGCTGCTTCCCTGATCTAGTCTCCCCTGCACGCTGTAATAATCCCGCAAGGAACGAAATCCTTCTATGCCCAGGCATCCTCTCTGGGAAAGCATAGCATTCGTTGGGCAATCAGAGTCGGGTTTGTGGGAAGCTGCTGCTTCTTGCCTGAGCTAGTCTGCTCAGGACAGTGCAAGATACCCGCATGGAGCGAAATTATCTTTTACCTAGCATCCCCTCTGCCAGAGAGAGAAGCGTGGTTGCACCTCTGGAAAGGGCCTTATGGAAAGGGACACGTCTGTCACTGTGCTCCCCAAGAGCAAATCTGGTGAAGGTGCATCACGCTGCCACGGGCAAAGAGAAGGAGCCGTTTGCTTTGTGTTCGGGAACCGGTCGCGATGAAGGAGAGTTGGCACTGGCAGGAACAGCGGGCCCGTTGTAAGACAAGTGTCACCATCTACCTGTGCTGAGGATCGGAGGCCTGGCTGCTAAGGTGACAGAAGAGTATGACTATGGCAGGCAGTTGTGCTCCACACTGAGGAAGGAGTCTGGGCAGAAGGCAGGCCTGTCCTGTGTCTCTTGTCCCAAGGGGACAGCGTCTCCTTGACCACCTGTGCCTAGGGCAGACTTGGGCTTGCCACCAAGCGCCATAGCTTCAACTCGCAGAAACAGCTCCCTGGACGAACGGGCAGTCCGATGCCGTCTTCCTCCAAGATGTGACAACGTTGTTGGTGTCAGGAAGTGTGCCGGGGTAGCAGGGTGGACAGACCCAAACAGATCCCCAGCCCAGTGCACGGGCCTGTGCAGGGTTCATGTCGACTCTCCTCTCCTGTGGGGAAGGCACTGGCTTAGTCCCCGAATCCACGCGAGCGCTAGTGCAAAAGGCCTAGCCTTGCCTATGATAGGACATGAAGTGAGCATAGAGTGCCATCCTAGGCAACGCACGCTGCTGTTGGTTTTTGATTGTGCCTGCTTAGTTCAGTTGGTAAATCAGAGTCAGATCTGTAGGCTGCTGTGGCTGCTTGCCTTAGCCTAGTATTCGTAGGACGGTGGGAGAGCTCCGCATAGAGCGAAAGCCAATTTGCCCGGGCATCCCCTTTGGGAAGTCACAGCTTTCGTTGGGAAATCAGAGTCGCTTCTGAGGGATGCTGTTGCTGCTTGCCTGGGTTAGACTTCCCTGCAAATTGTAATAAACGCGCATGGAGCGAAATCATCTATGGCCTGGCCTCCTCTCTGAGAAAGCAGAGCATTCGTTGGGCAATCAGTGTCGGGTTTTTAGGAAGTTGCTGCTTCTTGCATGAGCTATTCTGCTGAGGACAGTGCAAGATACCTGCATGGAGCGAAATTCCCTTTCACCTAGCATCCCCTCTGCCAGAGAGAGAAGCGTGGTTGCACCTCTGGAAAGGGGCTTAAGGAAAGGGACACGTCTGTCACCGTGCTCCCCAAGAGCAAGTCTGGGGAAGGTGCAGCACGCTGCCACGGGCAAAGAGAAGGAGCCGTTGGCTTTGTGTTCGGGAAACGGTCGCGATGCAGGAGAGTTGGCACTGGCAGGAACAGCGGGCCCGTTGTAAGACAAGTGTCACCAGCTACTTGTGAAAACAGAGTCGCGTCTGAGGGATGCTGCTGCTGCTTCCCTGATCTAGTCTCCCCTGCACGTTGTAATAATCCCGCATGAAATGAAATCCTTCTGTACCCAGGCACCCTCTCTGGGAAAGCATAGCATTCGTTGGGCAATCAGAGTCGGGTTTGTGGGAAGCTGCTGCTTCTTGCCTGAGCTAGTCTGCTCAGGACAGTGCAAGATACCCGCATGGAGCGAAATTATCTTTTACCTAGCATCCCCTCTGCCAGAGAGAGAAGCGTGGTTGCACCTCTGGAAAGGGCCTTATGGAAAGGGACACGTCTGTCACTGTACTCCCCAAGAGCAAGTCTGGGGAAGGTGCATCACGCTGCCACGGGCAAAGAGAAGGAGCCGTTGGCTTTGTGTTCGGGAAACGGTCGCGATGCAGGAGAGTTGGCACTGGCAGGAACAGCGGGCCCGTTGTAAGACAAGTGTCACCATCTACCTGTGCTGAGGGTTGGAGGCCTGGCTGCTAAGGTGACAGAAGAGTATGACTATGGCAGGCAGTTGTGCTCCACACTGAGGAAGGAGTCTGGGCAGAAGGCAGGCCTGTTCTGGTCTCTGGTCCCAAGGGGACAGCGTCTCCTTGACCACCTGTGCCTAGGGCAGACTTGGGCTTGCCACCAACCGCCATAGCTTCAACTCGCAGAAACAGCTCACTGGACGAACGGGCAGTCCGATGCCGTCTTCCTCCAAGATGTGACAACTTTGTTGGTGTCAGGAAGTGTGCCGGGGTAGGAGGGGGGACAGACCCAAACAGATCCCCAGCCCAGTGCACGGGCAGTGTGCAGGGTTCATGTCGACTCTCCTCTCCTGTGGGGAAGGCACTGGCTTAGTCCCCGATTCCACGCGAGCGCTAGTGCAAAAGGCCTAGCCTTGCCTATGCCAGGACATGAAGTGAGCATAGAGTGCCATCCTAGGCAACGCACGCTGCTGTTGGTTTTTGATTGTGCCTGCTTAGTTCAGTTGGTAAATCAGAGTCAGATCTGTAGGCTGCTGTGGCTGCTTGCCTTACCCTAGTATTCGTAGGACGGTGGGAGAGCCCCGCATAGAGCGAAAGCCACTTTGCCCGGGCATCCCCTTTGGGAAGTCACAGCTTTCGTTGGGAAATCAGAGTCGCTTCTGAGGGATGCTGTTGCTGCTTGCCTGAGTTAGACTTCCCTGCAAATTGTAATAAACCCGCATGGAGCGAAATCATCTATGGCCAGGCCTCCTCTCTGAGAAAGCAGAGCTTCGTTAGGCAATCAGAGTCGGGTTTTTAGGAAGCTGCTGCTTCTTGCCTGAGCTATTCTGCTGAGGACAGTGCAAGATACCCGCATGGAGCGAAATTCCCTTTCACCTAGCATCCCCTCTGCCAGAGAGAGAAGCGTGGTTGCAACTCTGGAAAGGGGCTTAAGGAAATGGACACGTCTGTCACCGTGCTCCCCAAGAGCAAGTCTGGGGAAGGTGCAGCACGCTGCCACGGGCAAAGAGAAGGAGCCGTTGGCTTTGTGTTCGGGAAACGGTCGCGATGCAGGAGAGTTGGCACTGGCAGGAACAGCGGGCCCGTTGTAAGACAAGTGTCACCAGCTACCTGTGCTGAGGGACGGAGGCCTGGCTGCTAAGGTGACAGAAGAGTACGACTAGGGCAGGCATGCGTGCTCCACATGAGGAAGGAGTCTGTGCAGAAGGCAGGCCGGTCCTGTGTCTCTGGTCCCAAGGGGACAGCGTCTCCTTGACCCCCTCTGCCTAGGGCAGACTTGGGCTAGCCACCAAGCGCCATAGCTGCAACTCGCAGAAACAGCTCCCTGGACGAACGGGCAGTCCGATGCCGTCTTCCTCCAAGATGTGACAACGTTGTTGGTGTCAGGAAGTGTGCCGGGGTAGGAGGGGGGACAGACACAAACAGATCCCCATCCCCGTGCACGGGCAGTGTGCAGGGTTCATGTCGACTCTCCTCTCCTGTGGGGAAGGCACTGGCTTAGTCCCCGATTCCACGCGAGCGCTAGTGCAAAAGGCCTAGCCTTGCCTATGCCAGGACATGAAGTGAGCATAGAGTGCCATCCTAGGCAACGCACACTGCTGTAGGTTTGTGATTGACCCTGCTTAGTTCGGCTTGGCAGGGAGAACGCACGGCGCGAACATGGAGCCCCGGAAAGCAAGGCCCAAGATACACTAGCTCTCCCGCAGCTCTTCTTCTTTGAAGTGTCAGAGCGAATGCCCAAAGCCTTGCTGTGAAGCAGCAGCGAAGGGCAGTTCGCGCCAGCTGAAAACCTCTGCGAACGTATAGCAGTAGCTGGTAAATCAGAGTCGGATCTGTAGGCTGCTGTGGCTGCTTGCCTTAGCCTAGTATTCGTAGGACGGTGGGAGAGCCCCGCATAGAGCGAAAGCCTCTTTGCCCGGGCATCCCCTCTGGGAAGGCACAGCTTTCGTTGGGAAATCAGAGTCGCGTCTGAGGGATGCTGCTGCTGCTTCCCTGATCTAGTGTCCCCTGCACGTTGTAATAATCCCGCATGGAACGAAATCCTTCTATGCCCAGGCATCCTCTCTGGGAAAGCATAGCATTCGTTGGGCAATCAGAGTCGGGTTTGTGGGAAGCTGCTGCTTCTTGCCTGAGCTACTCTGCTCAGGACAGTGCAAGATACCCGCATGGAGCGAAATTTTCTTTCACCTAGCATCCCCTCTGCCAGAGAGAGAAGCGTGGTTGCACCTCTGGAAAGGGCCTTAAGGAAAGGGACACGTCTGTCACCGTGCTCCCCAAGAGCAAGTCTGGGGAAGGTGCATCACGTTCCCACGGGCAAAGAGAAGGAGCCGTTGGCTTTGTGTTCGGGAAACGGTCACGATGCAGGAGAGTTGGCACTGGCAGGAACAGCGGGCCCGTTGTAAGACAAGTGTCACCAGCTACTTGTGAAAACAGAGTCGCGTCTGAGGGATGCTGCTGCTGCTTCCCTGATCTAGTCTCCCCTGCACGCTGTAATAATCCCGCAAGGAACGAAAACCTTCTATGCCCAGGCATCCTCTCTGGGAAAGCATAGCATTCGTTGGGCAATCAGAGTCGGGTTTGTGGGAAGCTGCTGCTTCTTGCCTGAGCTAGTCTGCTCAGGACAGTGCAAGATACCCGCATGGAGCGAAATTATCTTTTACCTAGCATCCCCTCTGCCAGAGAGAGAAGCGTGGTTGCACCTCTGGAAAGGGCCTTATGGAAAGGGACACGTCTGTCACTGTGCTCCCCAAGAGCAAATCTGGGGAAGGTGCATCACGCTGCCACGGGCAAAGAGAAGGAGCCGTTTGCTTTGTGTTCGGGAAACGGTCGCGATGAAGGAGAGTTGGCACTGGCAGGAACAGCGGGCCCGTTGTAAGACAAGTGTCACCATCTACCTGTGCTGAGGATCGGAGGCCTGGCTGCTAAGGTGACAGAAGAGTATGACTATGGCAGGCAGTTGTGCTCCACACTGAGGAAGGAGTCTGGGCAGAAGGCAGGCCTGTCCTGTGTCTCTTGTCCCAAGGGGACAGCGTCTCCTTGACCACCTGTGCCTAGGGCAGACTTGGGCTTGCCACCAAGCGCCATAGCTTCAACTCGCAGAAACAGCTCCCTGGACGAACGGGCAGTCCGATGCCGTCTTCCTCCAAGATGTGACAACGTTGTTGGTGTCAGGAAGTGTGCCGGGGTAGCAGGGGGGACAGACCCAAACAGATCCCCAGCCCAGTGCACGGGCCTGTGCAGGGTTCATGTCGACTCTCCTCTCCTGTGGGGAAGGCACTGGCTTAGTCCCCGAATCCACGCGAGCGCTAGTGCAAAAGGCCTAGCCTTGCCTATGATAGGACATGAAGTGAGCATAGAGTGCCATCCTAGGCAACGCACGCTGCTGTTGGTTTTTGATTGTGCCTGCTTAGTTCAGTTGGTAAATCAGAGTCAGATCTGTAGGCTGCTGTGGCTGCTTGCCTTAGCCTAGTATTCGTAGGACGGTGGGAGAGCTCCGCATAGAGCGAAAGCCAATTTGCCCGGGCATCCCCTTTGGAAAGTCACAGCTTTCGTTGGGAAATCAGAGTCGCTTCTGAGGGATGCTGTTGCTGCTTGCCTGGGTTAGACTTCCCTGCAAATTGTAATAAACGCGCATGGAGCGAAATCATCTATGGCCTGGCCTCCTCTCTGAGAAAGCAGAGCATTCGTTGGGCAATCAGTGTCGGGTTTTTAGGAAGCTGCTGCTTCTTGCCTGAGCTATTCTGCTGAGGACAGTGCAAGATACCTGCATGGAGCGAAATTCCCTTTCACCTAGCATCCCCTCTGCCAGAGAGAGAAGCGTGGTTGCACCTCTGGAAAGGGGCTTAAGGAAAGGGACACGTCTGTCACCGTGCTCCCCAAGAGCAAGTCTGGGGAAGGTGCAGCACGCTGCCACGGGCAAAGAGAAGGAGCCGTTGGCTTTGTGTTCGGGAAACGGTCGCGATGCAGGAGAGTTGGCACTGGCAGGAACAGCGGGCCCGTTGTAAGACAAGTGTCACCAGCTACTTGTGAAAACAGAGTCGCTTCTGAGGGATGCTGCTGCTGCTTCCCTGATCTAGTCTCCCCTGCACGTTGTAATAATCCCGCATGAAATGAAATCCTTCTGTACCCAGGCACCCTCTCTGGGAAAGCATAGCATTCGTTGGGCAATCAGAGTCGGGTTTGTGGGAAGCTGCTGCTTCTTGCCTGAGCTAGTCTGCTCAGGACAGTGCAAGATACCCGCATGGAGCGAAATTATCTTTTACCTAGCATCCCCTCTGCCAGAGAGAG
Organism: Neogale vison; assembly: GCF_020171115.1. Classification (NCBI taxonomy): domain Eukaryota; kingdom Metazoa; phylum Chordata; class Mammalia; order Carnivora; family Mustelidae; genus Neogale; species Neogale vison. The sequence continues at coordinate 220,054,052 of NC_058101.1, forward strand.
AAGCGTGGTTGCACCTCTGGAAAGGGCCTTATGGAAAGGGACACGTCTGTCACTGTACTCCCCAAGAGCAAGTCTGGGGAAGGTGCATCACGCTGCCACGGGCAAAGAGAAGGAGCCGTTGGCTTTGTGTTCGGGAAACGGTCGCGATGCAGGAGAGTTGGCACTGGCAGGAACAGCGGGCCCGTTGTAAGACAAGTGTCACCATCTACCTGTGCTGAGGGTTGGAGGCCTGGCTGCTAAGGTGACAGAAGAGTATGACTATGGCAGGCAGTTGTGCTCCACACTGAGGAAGGAGTCTGGGCAGAAGGCAGGCCTGTCCTGGTCTCTGGTCCCAAGGGGACAGCGTCTCCTTGACCACCTGTGCCTAGGGCAGACTTGGGCTTGCCACCAACCGCCATAGCTTCAACTCGCAGAAACAGCTCACTGGACGAACGGGCAGTCCGATGCCGTCTTCCTCCAAGATGTGACAACGTTGTTGGTGTCAGGAAGTGTGCCGGGGTAGGAGGGGGGACAGACCCAAACAGATCCCCAGCCCAGTGCACGGGCAGTGTGCAGGGTTCATGTCGACTCTCCTCTCCTGTGGGGAAGGCACTGGCTTAGTCCCCGATTCCACGCGAGAGCTAGTGCAAAAGGCCTAGCCTTGCCTATGCCAGGACATGAAGTGAGCATAGAGTGCCATCCTAGGCAACGCACGCTGCTGTTGGTTTTTGATTGTGCCTGCTTAGTTCAGTTGGTAAATCAGAGTCAGATCTGTAGGCTGCTGTGGCTGCTTGCCTTACCCTAGTATTCGTAGGACGGTGGGAGAGCCCCGCATAGAGCGAAAGCCACTTTGCCCGGGCATCCCCTTTGGGAAGTCACAGCTTTCGTTGGGAAATCAGAGTCGCGTCTGAGGGATGCTGTTGCTGCTTGCCTGAGTTAGACTTCCCTGCAAATTGTAATAAACCCGCATGGAGCGAAATCATCTATGGCCAGGCCTCCTCTCTGAGAAAGCAGAGCTTCGTTAGGCAATCAGAGTCGGGTTTTTAGGAAGCTGCTGCTTCTTGCCTGAGCTATTCTGCTGAGGACAGTGCAAGATACCCGCATGGAGCGAAATTCCCTTTCACCTAGCATCCCCTCTGCCAGAGAGAGAAGCGTGGTTGCAACTCTGGAAAGGGGCTTAAGGAAAGGGACACGTCTGTCACCGTGCTCCCCAAGAGCAAGTCTGGGGAAGGTGCAGCACGCTGCCACGGGCAAAGAGAAGGAGCCGTTGGCTTTGTGTTCGGGAAACGGTCGCGATGCAGGAGAGTTGGCACTGGCAGGAACAGCGGGCCCGTTGTAAGACAAGTGTCACCAGCTACCTGTGCTGAGGGACGGAGGCCTGGCTGCTAAGGTGACAGAAGAGTACGACTAGGGCAGGCACGCGTGCTCCACATGAGGAAGGAGTCTGTGCAGAAGGCAGGCCGGTCCTGTGTCTCTGGTCCCAAGGGGACAGCGTCTCCTTGACCCCCTCTGCCTAGGGCAGACTTGGGCTAGCCACCAAGCGCCATAGCTGCAACTCGCAGAAACAGCTCCCTGGACGAACGGGCAGTCCGATGCCATCTTCCTCCAAGATGTGACAACGTTGTTGGTGTCAGGAAGTGTGCCGGGGTAGGAGGGGGGACAGACACAAACAGATCCCCATCCCCGTGCACGGGCAGTGTGCAGGGTTCATGTCGACTCTCCTCTCCTGTGGGGAAGGCACTGGCTTAGTCCCCGATTCCACGCGAGCGCTAGTGCAAAAGGCCTAGCCTTGCCTATGCCAGGACATGAAGTGAGCATAGAGTGCCATCCTAGGCAACGCACACTGCTGTAGGTTTGTGATTGACCCTGCTTAGTTCGGCTTGGCAGGGAGAACGCACGGCGCGAACATGGAGCCCCGGAAAGCAAGGCCCAAGATACACTAGCTCTCCCGCAGCTCTTCTTCTTTGAAGTGTCAGAGCGAATGCCCAAAGCCTTGCTGTGAAGCAGCAGCGAAGGGCAGTTCGCGCCAGCTGAAAACCTCTGCGAACGTATAGCAGTAGCTGGTAAATCAGAGTCGGATCTGTAGGCTGCTGTGGCTGCTTGCCTTAGCCTAGTATTCATAGGACGGTGGGAGAGCCCCGCATAGAGCGAAAGCCTCTTTGCCCGGGTATCCCCTCTGGGAAGGCACAGCTTTCGTTGGGAAATCAGAGTCGCGTCTGAGGGATGCTGCTGCTGCTTCCCTGATCTAGTGTCCCCTGCACGTTGTAATAATCCCGCATGGAACGAAATCCTTCTATGCCCAGGCATCCTCTCTGGGAAAGCATAGCATTCGTTGGGCAATCAGAGTCGGGTTTGTGGGAAGCTGCTGCTTCTTGCCTGAGCTACTCTGCTCAGGACAGTGCAAGATACCCGCATGGAGCGAAATTTTCTTTCACCTAGCATCCCCTCTGCCAGAGAGAGAAGCGTGGTTGCACCTCTGGAAAGGGCCTTAAGGAAAGGGACACGTCTGTCACCGTGCTCCCCAAGAGCAAGTCTGGGGAAGGTGCATCACGTTGCCACGGGCAAAGAGAAGGAGCCGTTGGCTTTGTGTTCGGGAAATGGTCACGATGCAGGAGAGTGGGCACTGGCAGGAACAGCGGGCCCGTTGTAAGACAAGTGTCACCAGCTACTTGTGAAAACAGAGTCGCGTCTGAGGGATGCTGCTGCTGCTTCCCTGATCTAGTCTCCCCTGCACGCTGTAATAATCCCGCAAGGAACGAAATCCTTCTATGCCCAGGCATCCTCTCTGTGAAAGCATAGCATTCGTTGGGCAATCAGAGTCGGGTTTGTGGGAAGCTGCTGCTTCTTGCCTGAGCTAGTCTGCTCAGGACAGTGCAAGATACCCGCATGGAGCGAAATTATCTTTTACCTAGCATCCCCTCTGCCAGAGAGAGAAGCGTGGTTGCACCTCTGGAAAGGGCCTTATGGAAAGGGACACGTCTGTCACTGTGCTCCCCAAGAGCAAATCTGGGGAAGGTGCATCACGCTGCCACGGGCAAAGAGAAGGAGCCGTTTGCTTTGTGTTCGGGAAACGGTCGCGATGAAGGAGAGTTGGCACTGGCAGGAACAGCGGGCCCGTTGTAAGACAAGTGTCACCATCTACCTGTGCTGAGGATCGGAGGCCTGGCTGCTAAGGTGACAGAAGAGTATGACTATGGCAGGCAGTTGTGCTCCACACTGAGGAAGGAGTCTGGGCAGAAGGCAGGCCTGTCCTGTGTCTCTTGTCCCAAGGGGAAGGCGTCTCCTTGACCACCTGTGCCTAGGGCAGACTTGGGCTTGCCACCAAGCGCCATAGCTTCAACTCGCAGAAACAGCTCCCTGGACGAACGGGCAGTCCGATGCCGTCTTCCTCCAAGATGTGACAACGTTGTTGGTGTCAGGAAGTGTGCCGGGGTAGCAGGGGGGACAGACCCAAACAGATCCCCAGCCCAGTGCACGGGCCTGTGCAGGGTTCATGTCGACTCTCCTCTCCTGTGGGGAAGGCACTGGCTTAGTCCCCGAATCCTCGCGATCGCTAGTGCAAAAGGCCTAGCCTTGCCTATGATAGGACATGAAGTGAGCATAGAGTGCCATCCTAGGCAACGCACGCTGCTGTTGGTTTTTGATTGTGCCTGCTTAGTTCAGTTGGTAAATCAGAGTCAGATCTGTAGGCTGCTGTGGCTGCTTGCCTTAGCCTAGTATTCGTAGGACGGTGGGAGAGCCCCGCATAGAGCGAAAGCCAATTAGCCCGGGCATCCCCTTTGGGAAGTCACAGCTTTCGTTGGGAAATCAGAGTCGCTTCTGAGGGATGCTGTTGCTGCTTGCCTGGGTTAGACTTCCCTGCAAATTGTAATAAACGCGCATGGAGCGAAATCATCTATGGCCTGGCCTCCTCTCTGAGAAAGCAGAGCATTCGTTGGGCAATCAGTGTCGGGTTTTTAGGAAGCTGCTGCTTCTTGCCTGAGCTATTCTGCTGAGGACAGTGCAAGATACCTGCATGGAGCGAAATTCCCTTTCACCTAGCATCCACTCTGCCAGAGAGAGAAGCGTGGTTGCACCTCTGGAAAGGGGCTTAAGGAAAGGGACACGTCTGTCACCGTGCTCCCCAAGAGCAAGTCTGGGGAAGGTGCATCACGCTGCCACGGGCAAAGAGAAGGAGCCGTTGGCTTTGTGTTCGGGAAACGGTCGCGATGCAGGAGAGTTGGCACTGGCAGGAACAGCGGGCCAGTTGTAAGACAAGTGTCACCAGCTACTTGTGAAAACAGAGTCGCGTCTGAGGGATGCTGCTGCTGCTTCCCTGATCTAGTCTCCCCTGCACGTTGTAATAATCCCGCATGAAATGAAATCCTTCTGTACCCAGGCACCTTCTCTGGGAAAGCATAGCATTCGTTGGGCAATCAGAGTCGGGTTTGTGGGAAGCTGCTGCTTCTTGCCTGAGCTAGTCTGCTCAGGACAGTGCAAGATACCCGCATGGAGCGAAATTATCTTTTACCTAGCATCCCCTCTGCCAGAGAGAGAAGCGTGGTTGAACCTCTGGAAAGGGCCTTATGGAAAGGGACACGTCTGTCACTGTGCTCCCCAAGAGCAAGTCTGGGGAAGGTGCATCACGCTGCCACGGGCAAAGAGAAGGAGCCGTTGGCTTTGTGTTCGGGAAACGGTCGCGATGCAGGAGAGTTGGCACTGGCAGGAACAGCGGGCCCGTTGTAAGACAAGTGTCACCATCTACCTGTGCTGAGGGTCGGAGGCCTGGCTGCTAAGGTGACAGAAGAGTATGACTATGGCAGGCAGTTGTGCTCCACACTGAGGAAGGAGTCTGGGCAGAAGGCAGGCCTGTCCTGTGTCTCTGGTCCCAAGGGGACAGCGTCTCCTTGACCACCTGTGCCTAGGGCAGACTTGGGCTTGCCACCAACCGCCATAGCTTCAACTCGCAGAAACAGCTCACTGGACGAACGGGCAGTCCGATGCCGTCTTCCTCCAAGATGTGACAACGTTGTTGGTGTCAGGAAGTGTGCCGGGGTAGGAGGGGGGACAGACCCAAACAGATCCCCAGCCCAGTGCACGGGCAGTGTGCAGGGTTCATGTCGACTCTCCTCTCCTGTGGCGAAGGCACTGGCTTAGTCCCCGATTCCACGCGAGCGCTAGTGCAAAAGGCCTAGCCTTGCCTATGCCAGGACATGAAGTGAGCATAGAGTGCCATCCTAGGCAACGCACGCTGCTGTTGGTTTTTGATTGTGCCTGCTTAGTTCAGTTGGTAAATCAGAGTCAGATCTGTAGGCTGCTGTGGCTGCTTGCCTTACCCTAGTATTCGTAGGACGGTGGGAGAGCCCCGCATAGAGCGAAAGCCACTTTGCCCGGGCATCCCATTTGGGAAGTCACAGCTTTCGTTGGGAAATCAGAGTCGCGTCTGAGGGATGCTGTTGCTGCTTGCCTGGGTTAGACTTCCCTGCAAATTGTAATAAACCCGCATGGAGCGAAATCATCTATGGCCAGGCCTCCTCTCTGAGAAAGCAGAGCTTCGTTAGGCAATCAGTGTCGGGTTTTTAGGAAGCTGCTGCTTCTTGCCTGAGCTATTCTGCTGAGGACAGTGCAAGATACCCGCATGGAGCGAAATTCCCTTTCACCTAGCATCCCCTCTGCCAGAGAGAGAAGCGTGGTTGCAACTCTGGAAAGGGGCTTAAGGAAAGGGACACGTCTGTCACCGTGCTCCCCAAGAGCAAGTCTGGGGAAGGTGCAGCACGCTGCCACGGGCAAAGAGAAGGAGCCGTTGGCTTTGTGTTCGGGAAACGGTCGCGATGCAGGAGAGTTGGCACTGGCAGGAACAGCGGGCCCGTTGTAAGACAAGTGTCACCATCTACCTGTGCTGAGGGACGGAGGCCTGGCTGCTAAGGTGACAGAAGAGTATGACTAGGGCAGGCACGCGTGCTCCACACTGAGGAAGGAGTCTGTGCAGAAGGCAGGCCGGTCCTGTGTCTCTGGTCCCAAGGGGACAGCGTCTCCTTGACCCCCTCTGCCTAGGGCAGACTTGGGCTAGCCACCAAGCGCCATAGCTTCAACTCGCAGAAACAGCTCCCTGGACGAACGGGTAGTCCGATGCCGTCTTCCTCCAAGATGTGACAACGTTGTTGGTGTCAGGAAGTGTGCCGGGGTAGGAGGGGGGACAGACACAAACAGATCCCCATCCCCGTGCACGGGCAGTGTGCAGGGTTCATGTCGACTCTCCTCTCCTGTGGGGAAGGCACTGGCTTAGTCCCCGATTCCACGCGAGCGCTAGTGCAAAAGGCCTAGCCTTGCCTATGCCAGGACATGAAGTGAGCATAGAGTGCCATCCTAGGCAACGCACACTGCTGTAGGTTTGTGATTGACCCTGCTTAGTTCGGCTTGGCAGGGAGAACGCACGGCGCGAACATGGAGCCCCGGAAAGCAAGGCCCAAGATACACTAGCTCTCCCGCAGCTCTTCTTCTTTGAAGTGTCAGAGCGAATGCCCAGAGCCTTGCTGTGAAGCAGCAGCGAAGGGCAGTTCGCGCCAGCTGAAAACCTCTGCGAACGTATAGCAGTAGCTGGTAAATCAGAGTCGGATCTGTAGGCTGCTGTGGCTGCTTGTCTTAGCCTAGTATTCGTAGGACGGTGGGAAAGCCCCGCATAGAGCGAAAGCCTCTTTACCCGGGCATCCCCTCTGGGAAGGCACAGCTTTCGTTGGGAAATCAGAGTCGCGTCTGAGGGATGCTGCTGCTGCTTCCCTGAGCTAGTCTCCCCTGCACGTTGTAATAAACCCGCATGGAACGAAATCCTTCTATGCCCAGGCATCCTCTCTGGGAAAGCATAGCATTCGCTGGGCAATCAGAGTCGGGTTTGTGGGAAGCTGCTGCTTCTTGCCTGAGCTACTCTGCTCAGGACAGTGCAAGATACCCGCATGGAGCGAAATATTCTTTCACCTAGCATCCCCTATGCCAGAGAGAGAAGCGTGGTTGCACCTCTGGAAAGGGCCTTAAGGAAAGGGACACGTCTGTCACCGTGCTCCCCAAGAGCAAGTCTGGGGAAGGTGCATCACGCTGCCACGGGCAAAGAGAAGGAGCCGTTGGCTTTGTGTTCGGGAAACGGTCGCGATGCAGGAGAGTTGGCACTGGCAGGAACAGCGGGCCAGTTGTAAGACAAGTGTCACCAGTTACTTGTGAAAACAGAGTCGCGTCTGAGGGATGCTGCTGCTCCTTCCCTGATCTAGTCTCCCCTGCACGCTGTAATAATCCCGCATGGAATGAAATCCTTCTATGCCCAGGCATCCTCTCTGTGAAAGCATAGCATTCGTTGGGCAATCAGAGTCGGGTTTGTGGGAAGCTGCTGCTTCTTGCCTGAGCTAGTCTGCTCAGGAAAGTGCAAGATACCCGCATGGAGCCAAATTATCTTTTACCTAGCATCCCCTCTGCCAGAGAGAGAAGCGTGGTTGCACCTCTGGAAAGGGCCTTATGGAAAGGGACACGTCTGTCACTGTGCTCCCCAATAGCAAATCTGGGGAAGGTGCATCACGCTGCCACGGGCAAAGAGAAGGAGCCGTTGGCTTTGTGTTCGGGAAACGGTCGCGATGAAGGAGAGTTGGCACTGGCAGGAACAGCGGGCCCGTTGTAAGACAAGTGTCACCATCTACCTGTGCTGAGGGTCGGAGGCCTGGCTGCTAAGGTGACAGAAGAGTATGACTATGGCAGGCAGGTGTGCTCCACACTGAGGAAGGAGTCTGGGCAGAAGGCAGGCCTGTCCTGGTCTGTGGTCCCAAGGGGACAGCGTCTCCTTGAGCACCTGTGCCTAGGGCAGACATGGGCTAGCCACCAAGCGCCATAGCTTCAACTCGCAGAAACAGCTCCCTGGACGAACGGGCAGTCCGATGCCGTCTTCCTCCAAGATGTGACAACGTTGTTGGTGTCAGGAAGTGTGCCGGGGTAGCAGGGGGGACAGACCCAAACAGATCCCCAGCCCAGTGCACGGGCAGTTTGCAGGGTTCATGTCGACTCTCCTCTCCTGTGGGGAAGGCACTGGCTTAGTCCCCGAATCCACGCGAGCGCTAGTGCAAAAGGCCTAGCCTTGCCTATGCCAGGACATGAAGTGAGCATAGAGTGCCATCCTAGGCAACGCACGCTGCTGTTGGTTTTTGATTGTGCCTGCTTAGTTCAGTTGGTAAATCAGAGTCAGATCTGTAGGCTGCTGTGGCTGCTTGCCTTAGCCTAGTATTCGTAGGACGGTGGGAGAGCCCCGCATAGAGCGAAAGCCACTTTGCCCGGGCATCCCCTTTGGGAAGTCACAGCTTTCGTTGGGAAATCAGAGTCGCTTCTGAGGGATGCTGTTGCTGCTTGCCTGAGTTAGACTTCCCTGCAAATTGTACTAAACCCGCATGGAGCGAAATCATCTATGGCCAGGCCTCCTCTCTGAGAAAGCAGAGCATTCATTGGGCAATAAGTGTCGGGTTTTTAGGAAGCTGCTGCTTCTTGCCTGAGCTATTCTGCTGAGGACAGTGCAAGATACCCGCATGGAGTGAAATTCCCTTTCACCTAGCATCCCCTCTGCCAGAGAGAGAAGCGTGGTTGCACCTCTGGCAAGGGGCTTAAGGAAAGGGACACGTCTGACACCGTGCTCCCCAAGAGCAAGTCTGGGGAAGGTGCAGCACGCTGCCACGGGCAAAGAGAAGGAGCCGTTGGCTTTGTGTTCGGGAAACGGTCTCGATGCAGGAGAGTTGGCACTGGCAGGAACAGCGGGCCCGTTGTAAGACAAGTGTCACCAGCTACTTGTGAAAACAGAGTCGCGTCTGAGGGATGCTGCTGCTGCTTCCCTGATCTACTCTCCCCTGAACGTTGTAATAATCCCGCATGGAATGAAATCCTTCTATGCCCAGGCATCCTCTCTGTGAAAGCATAGCATTCGTTGGGCAATCAGAGTCGGTTTGTGGGAAGCTGCTGCTTCTTGCCTGAGCTAGTCTGCTCAGGACAGTGCAAGATACCCGCATGGAGCGAAATTATCTTTTACCTAGCATCCCCTCTGCCAGAGAGAGAACGGTGGTTGCACCTTTGGAAAGGGCCTTATGGAAAGGGACACGTCTGTCACTGTGCTCCCAAAGAGCAAGTCTGGGGAAGGTGCATCACGCTGCCACGGGCAAAGAGAAGGAGCCGTTGGCTTTGTGTTCGGGAAACACTCGCGATGCAGGAGAGTTGGCACTAGCAGGAACAGCGGGCCCGTTGTAAGACAAGTGTCACCATCTACCTGTGCTGAGGGTCGGAGGCCTGGCTGCTAAGGTGACAGAAGAGTATGACTATGGCAGGCAGGTGTGCTCCACACTGAGGAAGGAGTCTGGGCAGAAGGCAGGCCTGTCCTGTGTCTCTGGTCCCAAGGGGACAGCGTCTCCTTAACCACCTGTCCTAGGGCAGACTTGGGCTAGCCACCAAGCGCCATAGCTTCAACTCGCAGAAACAGCTCCCTGGACGAACGGGCAGTCCGATGCCGTCTTCCTCCAAGATGTGACAACGTTGTTGGTGTCAGGAAGTGTGCCGGGGTAGGAACGGGGGACAGACCCAAACAGATCCCCAGCCCAGTGCACGGGCAGTGTGCAGGGTTCATGTCGACTCTCCTCTCCTGTGGGGAAGGCACTGGCTTAGTCCCCGATTCCACGCGAGCGCTAGTGCAAAAGGCCTAGCCTTGCCTATGCCAGGACATGAAGTGAGCATAGAGTGCCATCCTAGGCAACGCACACTGCTGTAGGTTTGTGATTGACCCTGCTTAGTTCGGCTTGGCAGGGAGAACGCACGGCGCGAACATGGAGCCCCGGAAAGCAAGGCCCAAGATACACTAGCTCTCCCGCAGCTCTTCTTCTTTGAAGTGTCAGAGCGAATGCCCAAAGCCTTGCTGTGAAGCAGCAGCGAAGGGCAGTTCGCGCCAGCTGAAAACCTCTGCGAACGTATAGCAGTAGCTGGTAAATCAGAGTCGGATCTGTAGGCTGCTGTGGCTGCTTGCCTTAGCTAGTATTCGTAGGACGGTGGGAGAGCCCCGCATAGAGCGAAAGCCTCTTTGCCCGGGCATCCCCTCTGGGAAGGCACAGCTTTCGTTGGGAAATCAGAGTCACGTCTGAGGGATGCTGCTGCTGCTTCCCTGAGCTAGTCTCCCATGCACGTTGTAATAAACCCGCATGGAACGAAATCCTTCTATGCCCAGGCATCCTCTCTGGGAAAGCATAGCATTCGTTGGGCAATCAGAGTCGGGTTTGTGGGAAGCTGCTGCTTCTTGCCTGAGCTACTCTGCTCAGGACAGTGCAAGATACCCGCATGGAGCGAAATATTCTTTCACCTAGCATCCCCTATGCCAGAGAGAGAAGCGTGGTTGCACCTCTGGAAAGGGCCTTAAGGAAAGGGACACGTCTGTCACCGTGCTCCCCAAGAGCAAGTCTGGGGAAGGTGCAGCACGCTGCCACGGGCAAAGAGAAGGAGCCGTTGGCTTTGTGTTCGGGAAACGGTCGCGATGCAGGAGAGTTGGCACTGGCAGGAACAGCGGGCCCGTTGTAAGACAAGTGTCACCAGTTACTTGTGAAAACAGAGTCGCGTCTGAGGGATGCTGCTGCTCCTTCCCTGATCTAGTCTCCCCTGCACGTTGTAATAATCCCGCATGGAATGAAATCCTTCTATGCCCAGGCATCCTCTCTGTGAAAGCATAGCATTCGTTGGGCAATCAGAGTCGGGTTTGTGGGAAGCTGCTGCTTCTTGCCTGAGCTAGTCTGCTCAGGACAGTGCAAGATACCCGCATGGAGCCAAATTATCTTTTACCTAGCATCCCCTCTGCCAGAGAGAGAAGCGTGGTTGCACCTCTGGAAAGGGCCTTATGGAAAGGGACACGTCTGTCACTGTGCTCCCCAATAGCAAATCTGGGGAAGGTGCATCACGCTGCCACGGGCAAAGAGAAGGAGCCGTTGGCTTTGTGTTCGGGAAACGGTCGCGATGAAGGAGAGTTGGCACTGGCAGGAACAGCGGGCCCGTTGTAAGACAAGTGTCACCATCTACCTGTGCTGAGGGTCGGAGGCCTGGCTGCTAAGGTGACAGAAGAGTATGACTATGGCAGGCAGGTGTGCTCCACACTGAGGAAGGAGTCTGTGCAGAAGGCAGGCCGGTCCTGTGTCTCTGGTCCCAAGGGGACAGCGTCTCCTTGACCCCCTCTGCCTAGGGCAGACTTGGGCTAGCCACCAAGCGCCATAGCTTCAACTCGCAGAAACAGCTCCCTGGACGAACGGGTAGTCCGATGCCGTCTTCCTCCAAGATGTGACAACGTTGTTGGTGTCAGGAAGTGTGCCGGGGTAGGAGGGGGGACAGACACAAACAGATCCCCATCCCCGTGCACGGGCAGTGTGCAGGGTTCATGTCGACTCTCCTCTCCTGTGGGGAAGGCACTGGCTTAGTCCCCGATTCCACGCGAGCGCTAGTGCAAAAGGCCTAGCCTTGCCTATGCCAGGACATGAAGTGAGCATAGAGTGCCATCCTAGGCAACGCACACTGCTGTAGGTTTGTGATTGACCCTGCTTAGTTCGGCTTGGCAGGGAGAACGCACGGCGCGAACATGGAGCCCCGGAAAGCAAGGCCCAAGATACACTAGCTCTCCCGCAGCTCTTCTTCTTTGAAGTGTCAGAGCGAATGCCCAAAGCCTTGCTGTGAAGCAGCAGCGAAGGGCAGTTCGCGCCAGCTGAAAACCTCTGCGAACGTATAGCAGTAGCTGGTAAATCAGAGTCGGATCTGTAGGCTGCTGTGGCTGCTTGCCTTAGCCTAGTATTCGTAGGACGGTGGGAGAGCCCCGCATAGAGCGAAAGCCTCTTTGCCCGGGCATCCCCTCTGGGAAGGCACAGCTTTCGTTGGGAAATCAGAGTCGCGTCTGAGGGATGCTGCTGCTGCTTCCCTGATCTAGTGTCCCCTGCACGTTGTAATAATCCCGCATGGAACGAAATCCTTCTATGCCCAGGCATCCTCTCTGGGAAAGCATAGCATTCGTTGGGCAATCAGAGTCGGGTTTGTGGGAAGCTGCTGCTTCTTGCCTGAGCTACTCTGCTCAGGACAGTGCAAGATACCCGCATGGAGCGAAATTTTCTTTCACCTAGCATCCCCTCTGCCAGAGAGAGAAGCGTGGTTGCACCTCTGGAAAGGGCCTTAAGGAAAGGGACACGTCTGTCACCGTGCTCCCCAAGAGCAAGTCTGGGGAAGGTGCATCACGTTGCCACGGGCAAAGAGAAGGAGCCGTTGGCTTTGTGTTCGGGAAACGGTCACGATGCAGGAGAGTTGGCACTGGCAGGAACAGCGGGCCCGTTGTAAGACAAGTGTCACCAGCTACTTGTGAAAACAGAGTCGCGTCTGAGGGATGCTGCTGCTGCTTCCCTGATCTAGTCTCCCCTGCACGCTGTAATAATCCCGCAAGGAACGAAATCCTTCTATGCCCAGGCATCCTCTCTGGGAAAGCATAGCATTCGTTGGGCAATCAGAGTCGGGTTTGTGGGAAGCTGCTGCTTCTTGCCTGAGCTAGTCTGCTCAGGACAGTGCAAGATACCCGCATGGAGCGAAATTATCTTTTACCTAGCATCCCCTCTGCCAGAGAGAGAAGCGTGGTTGCACCTCTGGAAAGGGCCTTATGGAAAGGGACACGTCTGTCTCTGTGCTCCCCAAGAGCAAATCTGGGGAAGGTGCATCACGCTGCCACGGGCAAAGAGAAGGAGCCGTTTGCTTTGTGTTCGGGAAACGGTCGCGATGAAGGAGAGTTGGCACTGGCAGAAACAGCGGGCCCGTTGTAAGACAAGTGTCACCATCTACCTGTGCTGAGGATCGGAGGCCTGGCTGCTAAGGTGACAGAAGAGTATGACTATGGCAGGCAGGTGTGCTCCACACTGAGGAAGGAGTCTGGGCAGAAGGCAGGCCTGTCCTGTGTCTCTGGTCCCAAGGGGACAGCGTCTCCTTGACCACCTGTGCCTAGGGCAGACTTGGGCTTGCCACCAAGCGCCATAGCTTCAACTCGCAGAAACAGCTCCCTGGACGAACGGGCAGTCCGATGCCGTCTTCCTCCAAGATGTGACAACGTTGTTGGTGTCAGGAAGTGTGCCGGGGTAGCAGGGGGGACAGACCCAAACAGATCCCCAGCCCAGTGCACGGGCCTGTGCAGGGTTCATGTCGACTCTCCTCTCCTGTGGGGAAGGCACTGGCTTAGTCCCCGAATCCACGCGATCGCTAGTGCAAAAGGCCTAGCCTTGCCTATGATAGGACATGAAGTGAGCATAGAGTGCCATCCTAGGCAACGCACGCTGCTGTTGGTTTTTGATTGTGCCTGCTTAGTTCAGTTGGTAAATCAGAGTCAGATCTGTAGGCTGCTGTGGCTGCTTGCCTTAGCCTAGTATTCGTAGGACGGTGGGAGAGCCCCGCATAGAGCGAAAGCCAATTTGCCCGGGCATCCCCTTTGGGAAGTCACAGCTTTCGTTGGGAAATCAGAGTCGCTTCTGAGGGATGCTGTTGCTGCTTGCCTGGGTTAGACTTCCCTGCAAATTGTAATAAACGCGCATGGAGCGAAATCATCTATGGCCTGGCCTCCTCTCTGCGAAAGCAGAGCATTCGTTGGGCAATCAGTGTCGGGTTTTTAGGAAGCTGCTGCTTCTTGCCTGAGCTATTCTGCTGAGGACAGTGCAAGATACCTGCATGGAGCGAAATTCCCTTTCACCTAGCATCCCCTCTGCCAGAGAGAGAAGCGTGGTTGCACCTCTGGAAAGGGGCTTAAGGAAAGGGACACGTCTGTCACCGTGCTCCCCAAGAGCAAGTCTGGGGAAGGTGCAGCACGCTGCCACGGGCAAAGAGAAGGAGCCGTTGGCTTTGTGTTCGGGAAACGGTCGCGATGCAGGAGAGTTGGCACTGGCAGGAACAGCGGGCCCGTTGTAAGACAAGTGTCACCAGCTACTTGTGAAAACAGAGTCGCGTCTGAGGGATGCTGCTGCTGCTTCCCTGATCTAGTCTCCCCTGCACGTTGTAATAATCCCGCATGAAATGAAATCCTTCTGTACCCAGGCACCCTCTCTGGGAAAGCATAGCATTCGTTGGGCAATCAGAGTCGAGTTTGTGGGAAGCTGCTGCTTCTTGCCTGAGCTAGTCTGCTCAGGACAGTGCAAGATACCCGCATGGAGCGAAATTATCTTTTACCTAGCATCCCCTCTGCCAGAGAGAGAAGCGTGGTTGCACCTCTGGAAAGGGCCTTATGGAAAGGGACACGTCTGTCACTGTGCTCCCCAAGAGCAAGTCTGGGGAAGGTGCATCACGCTGCCACGGGCAAAGAGAAGGAGCCGTTGGCTTTGTGTTCGGGAAACGGTCGCGATGCAGGAGAGTTGGCACTGGCAGGAACAGCGGGCCCGTTGTAAGACAAGTGTCACCATCTACCTGTGCTGAGGGTCGGAGGCCTGGCTGCTAAGGTGACAGAAGAGTATGACTATGGCAGGCAGTTGTGCTCCACACTGAGGAAGGAGTCTGGGCAGAAGGCAGGCCTGTCCTGTGTCTCTGGTCCCAAGGGGACAGCGTCTCCTTGACCACCTGTGCCTAGGGCAGACTTGGGCTTGCCACCAACCGCCATAGCTTCAACTCGCAGAAACAGCTCACTGGACGAACGGGCAGTCCGATGCCGTCTTCCTCCAAGATGTGACAACGTTGTTGGTGTCAGGAAGTGTGCCGGGGTAGGAGGGGGGACAGACCCAAACAGATCCCCAGCCCAGTGCACGGGCAGTGTGCAGGGTTCATGTCGACTCTCCTCTCCTGTGGGGAAGGCACTGGCTTAGTCCCCGATTCCACGCGAGCGCTAGTGCAAAAGGCCTAGCCTTGCCTATGCCAGGACATGAAGTGAGCATAGAGTGCCATCCTAGGCAACGCACACTGCTGTAGGTTTGTGATTGACCCTGCTTAGTTCGGCTTGGCAGGGAGAACGCACGGCGCGAACATGGAGCCCCGGAAAGCAAGGCCCAAGATACACTAGCTCTCCCGCAGCTCTTCTTCTTTGAAGTGTCAGAGCGAATGCCCAAAGCCTTGCTGTGAAGCAGCAGCGAAGGGCAGTTCGCGCCAGCTGAAAACCTCTGCGAACGTATAGCAGTAGCTGGTAAATCAGAGTCGGATCTGTAGGCTGCTGTGGCTGCTTGCCTTAGCTAGTATTCGTAGGACGGTGGGAGAGCCCCGCATAGAGCGAAAGCCTCTTTGCCCGGGCATCCCCTCTGGGAAGGCACAGCTTTCGTTGGGAAATCAGAGTCACGTCTGAGGGATGCTGCTGCTGCTTCCCTGAGCTAGTCTCCCATGCACGTTGTAATAAACCCGCATGGAACGAAATCCTTCTATGCCCAGGCATCCTCTCAGGGAAAGCATAGCATTCGTTGGGCAATCAGAGTCGGGTTTGTGGGAAGCTGCTGCTTCTTGCCTGAGCTACTCTGCTCAGGACAGTGCAAGATACCCGCATGGAGCGAAATATTCTTTCACCTAGCATCCCCTATGCCAGAGAGAGAAGCGTGGTTGCACCTCTGGAAAGGGCCTTAAGGAAAGGGACACGTCTGTCACCGTGCTCCCCAAGAGCAAGTCTGGGGAAGGTGCAGCACGCTGCCACGGGCAAAGAGAAGGAGCCGTTGGCTTTGTGTTCGGGAAACGGTCGCGATGCAGGAGAGTTGGCACTGGCAGGAACAGCGGGCCCGTTGTAAGACAAGTGTCACCAGTTACTTGTGAAAACAGAGTCGCGTCTGAGGGATGCTGCTGCTCCTTCCCTGATCTAGTCTCCCCTGCACGTTGTAATAATCCCGCATGGAATGAAATCCTTCTATGCCCAGGCATCCTCTCTGTGAAAGCATAGCATTCGTTGGGCAATCAGAGTCGGGTTTGTGGGAAGCTGCTGCTTCTTGCCTGAGCTAGTCTGCTCAGGACAGTGCAAGATACCCGCATGGAGCGAAATTATCTTTTACCTAGCATCCCCTCTGCCAGAGAGAGAAGCGTGGTTGCACCTCTGGAAAGAGCCTTATGGAAAGGGACACGTCTGTCACTGTGCTCCCCAAGAGCAAATCTGGGGAAGGTGCATCACGCTGCCACGGGCAAAGAGAAGGAGCCGTTGGCTTTGTGTTCGGGAAACGGTCGCGATGAAGGAGAGTTGGCACTGGCAGGAACAGCGGGCCCGTTGTAAGACAAGTGTCACCATCTACCTGTGCTGAGGATCGGAGGCCTGGCTGCTAAGGTGACAGAAGAGTATGACTATGGCAGGCAGTTGTGCTCCACACTGAGGAAGGAGTCTGGGCAGAAGGCAGGCCTGTCCTGTGTCTCTTGTCCCAAGGGGACAGCGTCTCCTTGACCACCTGTGCCTAGGGCAGACTTGGGCTTGCCACCAAGCGCCATAGCTTCAACTCGCAGAAACAGCTCCCTGGACGAACGGGCAGTCCGATGCCGTCTTCCTCCAAGATGTGACAACGTTGTTGGTGTCAGGAAGTGTGCCGGGGTAGCAGGGGGGACAGACCCAAACAGATCCCCAGCCCAGTGCACGGGCCTGTGCAGGGTTCATGTCGACTCTCCTCTCCTGTGGGGAAGGCACTGGCTTAGTCCCCGAATCCACGCGATCGCTAGTGCAAAAGGCCTAGCCTTGCCTATGATAGGACATGAAGTGAGCATAGAGTGCCATCCTAGGCAACGCACGCTGCTGTTGGTTTTTGATTGTGCCTGCTTAGTTCAGTTGGTAAATCAGAGTCAGATCTGTAGGCTGCTGTGGCTGCTTGCCTTACCCTAGTATTCGTAGGACGGTGGGAGAGCCCCGCATAGAGCGAAAGCCACTTTGCCCGGGCATCCCCTTTGGGAAGTCACAGCTTTCGTTGGGAAATCAGAGTCGCGTCTGAGGGATGCTGTTGCTGCTTGCCTGAGTTAGACTTCCCTGCAAATTGTAATAAACCCGCATGGAGCGAAATCATCTATGGCCAGGCCTCCACTCTGAGAAAGCAGAGCTTCGTTAAGCAATCAGTGTCGGGTTTTTAGGAAGCTGCTGCTTCTTGCCTGAGCTATTCTGCTGAGGACAGTGCAAGATACCCGCATGGAGCGAAATTCCCTTTCACCTAGCATCCCCTCTGCCAGAGAGAGAAGCGTGGTTGCAACTCTGGAAAGGGCCTTATGGAAAGGGACACGTCTGTCACTGTGCTCCCCAAGAGCAAATCTGGGGAAGGTGTATCACATGCCACGGGCAAAGAGAAGGAGCCGTTGGCTTTGTGTTCGGGAAACGGTCGCGATGAAGGAGAGTTGGCACTGGCAGGAACAGCGGGCCCTTTGTAAGACAAGTGTCACCATCTACCTGTGCTGAGGGTCGGAGGCCTGGCTGCTAAGGTGACAGAAGAGTATGACTATGGCAGGCAGGTGTGCTCCACACTGAGGAAGGAGTCTGGGCAGAAGGCAGGCCTGTCCTGTGTCTCTGGTCCCAAGGGGACAGCGTCTCCTTGACCACCTGTGCCTAGGGCAGACTTGGGCTTGCCACCAAGCGCCATAGCTTCAACTCGCAGAAACAGCTCCCTGGACGAACGGGCAGTCCGAAGCCGTCTTACTCCAAGATGTGACAACGTTGTTGGTGTCAGGAAGTGTGCCGGGGTAGCAGGGGCGACAGACCCAAACAGATCCCCAGCCCTGTGCACGGGCAGTGTGCAGGGTTCATGTCGACTCTCCTCTCCTGTGGGGAAGGCACTAGCTTAGTCCCCGATTCCACACGAGCGCTAGTGCAAAAGGCCTAGCCTTGCCTATGCCAGGACATGAAGTGAGCATAGAGTGCCATCCTAGGCAACGCACGCTGCTGTTGGTTTTTGATTGTGCCTGCTTAGTTTAGTTGGTAAATCAGAGTCAGATCTGTAGGCTGCTGTGGCTGCTTACCTTAGCCTAGTATTCGTAGGACGGTGGGAGAGCCCCGCATAGAGCGAAAGCCACTTTGCCCGGGCATCCCCTTTGGGAAGTCACAGCTTTCGTTGGGAAATCAGAGTCGCGTCTAAGGGATGCTGTTGCTGCTTGCCTGAGTTAGACTTCCCTGCAAATTGTAATAAACCCGCATGGAGCGATCATCTATGGCCAGGCCTCCTCTCTGAGAAAGCAGAGCTTCGTTAGGCAATCAGTGTCGGGTTTTTAGGAAGCTGCTGCTTCTTGCCTGAGCTATTCTGCTGAGGACAGTGCAAGATACCCGCATGGAGCGAAATTCCCTTTCACCTAGCATCCCCTCTGCCAGAGAGAGAAGCGTGGTTGCAACTCTGGAAAGGGGCTTAAGGAAAGGGACACGTCTGTCACCGTGCTCCCCAAGAGCAAGTCTGGGGAAGGTGCAGCACGCTGCCACGGGCAAAGAGAAGGAGCCGTTGGCTTTGTGTTCGGGAAACGGTCGCGATGCAGGAGAGTTGGCACTGGCAGGAACAGCGGGCCCGTTGTAAGACAAGTGTCACCAGCTACCTGTGCTGAGGGACGGAGGCCTGGCTGCTAAGGTGACAGAAGAGTACGACTAGGGCAGGCACGCGTGCTCCACACTGAGGAAGGAGTCTGTGCAGAAGGCAGGCCAGTCCTGTGTCTCTGGTCCCAAGGGGACAGCGTCTCCTTGACCCCCTCTGCCTAGGGCAGACTTGGGCTAGCCACCAAGCGCCATAGCTGCAACTCGCAGAAACAGCTCCCTGGACGAACGGGCAGTCCGATGCCGTCTTCCTCCAAGATGTGACAACGTTGTTGGTGTCAGGAAGTGTGCCGGGGTAGGAGGGGGGACAGACACAAACAGATCCCCATCCCCGTGCACGGGCAGTGTGCAGGGTTCATGTCGACTCTCCTCTCCTGTGGGGAAGGCACTGGCTTAGTCCCCGATTCCACGCGAGCGCTAGTGCAAAAGGCCTAGCCTTGCCTATGCCAGGACATGAAGTGAGCATAGAGTGCCATCCTAGGCAACGCACACTGCTGTAGGTTTGTGATTGACCCTGCTTAGTTCGGCTTGGCAGGGAGAACGCACGGCGCGAACATGGAGCCCCGGAAAGCAAGGCCCAAGATACACTAGCTCTCCCGCAGCTCTTCTTCTTTGAAGTGTAAGAGCGAATGCCCAAAGCCTTGCTGTGAAGCAGCAGCGAAGGGCAGTTCGCGCCAGCTGAAAACCTCTGCGAACGTATAGCAGTAGCTGGTAAATCAGAGTCGGATCTGTAGGCTGCTGTGGCTGCTTGCCTTAGCCTAGTATTCGTAGGACGGTGGGAGAGCCCCGCATAGAGCGAAAGCCTCTTTGCCCGGGCATCCCCTCTGGGAAGGCACAGCTTTCGTTGGGAAATCAGAGTCGCGTCTGAGGGATGCTGCTGCTGCTTCCCTGATCTAGTGTCCCCTGCACGTTGTAATAATCCCGCATGGAACGAAATCCTTCTATGCCCAGGCATCCTCTCTGGGAAAGCATAGCATTCGTTGGGCAATCAGAGTCGGGTTTGTGGGAAGCTGCTGCTTCTTGCCTGAGCTACTCTGCTCAGGACAGTGCAAGATACGCGCATGGAGCGAAATTTTCTTTCACCTAGCATCCCCTCTGCCAGAGAGAGAAGCGTGGTTGCACCTCTGGAAAGGGCCTTAAGGAAAGGGACACGTCTGTCACCGTGCTCCCCAAGAGCAAGTCTGGGGAAGGTGCATCACGTTGCCACGGGCAAAGAGAAGGAGCCGTTGGCTTTGTGTTCGGGAAACGGTCACGATGCAGGAGAGTTGGCACTGGCAGGAACAGCGGGCCCGTTGTAAGACAAGTGTCACCAGCTACTTGTGAAAACAGAGTCGCGTCTGAGGGATGCTGCTGCTGCTTCCCTGATCTAGTCTCCCCTGCACGCTGTAATAATCCCGCAAGGAACGAAATCCTTCTATGCCCAGGCATCCTCTCTGGGAAAGCATAGCATTCGTTGGGCAATCAGAGTCGGGTTTGTGGGAAGCTGCTGCTTCTTGCCTGAGCTAGTCTGCTCAGGACAGTGCAAGATACCCGCATGGAGCGAAATTATCTTTTACCTAGCATCCCCTCTGCCAGAGAGAGAAGCGTGGTTGCACCTCTGGAAAGGGCCTTATGGAAAGGGACACGTCTGTCACTGTGCTCCCCAAGAGCAAATCTGGTGAAGGTGCATCACGCTGCCACGGGCAAAGAGAAGGAGCCGTTTGCTTTGTGTTCGGGAACCGGTCGCGATGAAGGAGAGTTGGCACTGGCAGGAACAGCGGGCCCGTTGTAAGACAAGTGTCACCATCTACCTGTGCTGAGGATCGGAGGCCTGGCTGCTAAGGTGACAGAAGAGTATGACTATGGCAGGCAGTTGTGCTCCACACTGAGGAAGGAGTCTGGGCAGAAGGCAGGCCTGTCCTGTGTCTCTTGTCCCAAGGGGACAGCGTCTCCTTGACCACCTGTGCCTAGGGCAGACTTGGGCTTGCCACCAAGCGCCATAGCTTCAACTCGCAGAAACAGCTCCCTGGACGAACGGGCAGTCCGATGCCGTCTTCCTCCAAGATGTGACAACGTTGTTGGTGTCAGGAAGTGTGCCGGGGTAGCAGGGTGGACAGACCCAAACAGATCCCCAGCCCAGTGCACGGGCCTGTGCAGGGTTCATGTCGACTCTCCTCTCCTGTGGGGAAGGCACTGGCTTAGTCCCCGAATCCACGCGAGCGCTAGTGCAAAAGGCCTAGCCTTGCCTATGATAGGACATGAAGTGAGCATAGAGTGCCATCCTAGGCAACGCACGCTGCTGTTGGTTTTTGATTGTGCCTGCTTAGTTCAGTTGGTAAATCAGAGTCAGATCTGTAGGCTGCTGTGGCTGCTTGCCTTAGCCTAGTATTCGTAGGACGGTGGGAGAGCTCCGCATAGAGCGAAAGCCAATTTGCCCGGGCATCCCCTTTGGGAAGTCACAGCTTTCGTTGGGAAATCAGAGTCGCTTCTGAGGGATGCTGTTGCTGCTTGCCTGGGTTAGACTTCCCTGCAAATTGTAATAAACGCGCATGGAGCGAAATCATCTATGGCCTGGCCTCCTCTCTGAGAAAGCAGAGCATTCGTTGGGCAATCAGTGTCGGGTTTTTAGGAAGCTGCTGCTTCTTGCCTGAGCTATTCTGCTGAGGACAGTGCAAGATACCTGCATGGAGCGAAATTCCCTTTCACCTAGCATCCCCTCTGCCAGAGAGAGAAGCGTGGTTGCACCTCTGGAAAGGGGCTTAAGGAAAGGGACACGTCTGTCACCGTGCTCCCCAAGAGCAAGTCTGGGGAAGGTGCAGCACGCTGCCACGGGCAAAGAGAAGGAGCCGTTGGCTTTGTGTTCGGGAAACGGTCGCGATGCAGGAGAGTTGGCACTGGCAGGAACAGCGGGCCCGTTGTAAGACAAGTGTCACCAGCTACTTGTGAAAACAGAGTCGCGTCTGAGGGATGCTGCTGCTGCTTCCCTGATCTAGTCTCCCCTGCACGTTGTAATAATCCCGCATGAAATGAAATCCTTCTGTACCCAGGCACCCTCTCTGGGAAAGCATAGCATTCGTTGGGCAATCAGAGTCGGGTTTGTGGGAAGCTGCTGCTTCTTGCCTGAGCTAGTCTGCTCAGGACAGTGCAAGATACCCGCATGGAGCGAAATTATCTTTTACCTAGCATCCCCTCTGCCAGAGAGAGAAGCGTGGTTGCACCTCTGGAAAGGGCCTTATGGAAAGGGACACGTCTGTCACTGTACTCCCCAAGAGCAAGTCTGGGGAAGGTGCATCACGCTGCCACGGGCAAAGAGAAGGAGCCGTTGGCTTTGTGTTCGGGAAACGGTCGCGATGCAGGAGAGTTGGCACTGGCAGGAACAGCGGGCCCGTTGTAAGACAAGTGTCACCATCTACCTGTGCTGAGGGTTGGAGGCCTGGCTGCTAAGGTGACAGAAGAGTATGACTATGGCAGGCAGTTGTGCTCCACACTGAGGAAGGAGTCTGGGCAGAAGGCAGGCCTGTTCTGGTCTCTGGTCCCAAGGGGACAGCGTCTCCTTGACCACCTGTGCCTAGGGCAGACTTGGGCTTGCCACCAACCGCCATAGCTTCAACTCGCAGAAACAGCTCACTGGACGAACGGGCAGTCCGATGCCGTCTTCCTCCAAGATGTGACAACTTTGTTGGTGTCAGGAAGTGTGCCGGGGTAGGAGGGGGGACAGACCCAAACAGATCCCCAGCCCAGTGCACGGGCAGTGTGCAGGGTTCATGTCGACTCTCCTCTCCTGTGGGGAAGGCACTGGCTTAGTCCCCGATTCCACGCGAGCGCTAGTGCAAAAGGCCTAGCCTTGCCTATGCCAGGACATGAAGTGAGCATAGAGTGCCATCCTAGGCAACGCACGCTGCTGTTGGTTTTTGATTGTGCCTGCTTAGTTCAGTTGGTAAATCAGAGTCAGATCTGTAGGCTGCTGTGGCTGCTTGCCTTAACCTAGTATTCGTAGGACGGTGGGAGAGCCCCGCATAGAGCGAAAGCCACTTTGCCCGGGCATCCCCTTTGGGAAGTCACAGCTTTCGTTGGGAAATCAGAGTCGCTTCTGAGGGATGCTGTTGCTGCTTGCCTGAGTTAGACTTCCCTGCAAATTGTAATAAACCCGCATGGAGCGAAATCATCTATGGCCAGGCCTCCTCTCTGAGAAAGCAGAGCTTCGTTAGGCAATCAGAGTCGGGTTTTTAGGAAGCTGCTGCTTCTTGCCTGAGCTATTCTGCTGAGGACAGTGCAAGATACCCGCATGGAGCGAAATTCCCTTTCACCTAGCATCCCCTCTGCCAGAGAGAGAAGCGTGGTTGCAACTCTGGAAAGGGGCTTAAGGAAATGGACACGTCTGTCACCGTGCTCCCCAAGAGCAAGTCTGGGGAAGGTGCAGCACGCTGCCACGGGCAAAGAGAAGGAGCCGTTGGCTTTGTGTTCGGGAAACGGTCGCGATGCAGGAGAGTTGGCACTGGCAGGAACAGCGGGCCCGTTGTAAGACAAGTGTCACCAGCTACCTGTGCTGAGGGACGGAGGCCTGGCTGCTAAGGTGACAGAAGAGTACGACTAGGGCAGGCATGCGTGCTCCACATGAGGAAGGAGTCTGTGCAGAAGGCAGGCCGGTCCTGTGTCTCTGGTCCCAAGGGGACAGCGTCTCCTTGACCCCCTCTGCCTAGGGCAGACTTGGGCTAGCCACCAAGCGCCATAGCTGCAACTCGCAGAAACAGCTCCCTGGACGAACGGGCAGTCCGATGCCGTCTTCCTCCAAGATGTGACAACTTTGTTGGTGTCAGGAAGTGTGCCGGGGTAGGAGGGGGGACAGACACAAACAGATCCCCATCCCCGTGCACGGGCAGTGTGCAGGGTTCATGTCGACTCTCCTCTCCTGTGGGGAAGGCACTGGCTTAGTCCCCGATTCCACGCGAGCGCTAGTGCAAAAGGCCTAGCCTTGCCTATGCCAGGACATGAAGTGAGCATAGAGTGCCATCCTAGGCAACGCACACTGCTGTAGGTTTGTGATTGACCCTGCTTAGTTCGGCTTGGCAGGGAGAACGCACGGCGCGAACATGGAGCCCCGGAAAGCAAGGCCCAAGATACACTAGCTCTCCCGCAGCTCTTCTTCTTTGAAGTGTCAGAGCGAATGCCCAAAGCCTTGCTGTGAAGCAGCAGCGAAGGGCAGTTCGCGCCAGCTGAAAACCTCTGCGAACGTATAGCAGTAGCTGGTAAATCAGAGTCGGATCTGTAGGCTGCTGTGGCTGCTTGCCTTAGCCTAGTATTCGTAGGACGGTGGGAGAGCCCCGCATAGAGCGAAAGCCTCTTTGCCCGGGCATCCCCTCTGGGAAGGCACAGCTTTCGTTGGGAAATCAGAGTCGCGTCTGAGGGATGCTGCTGCTGCTTCCCTGATCTAGTGTCCCCTGCACGTTGTAATAATCCCGCATGGAACGAAATCCTTCTATGCCCAGGCATCCTCTCTGGGAAAGCATAGCATTCGTTGGGCAATCAGAGTCGGGTTTGTGGGAAGCTGCTGCTTCTTGCCTGAGCTACTCTGCTCAGGACAGTGCAAGATACCCGCATGGAGCGAAATTTTTTTCACCTAGCATCCCCTCTGCCAGAGAGAGAAGCGTGGTTGCACCTCTGGAAAGGGCCTTAAGGAAAGGGACACGTCTGTCACCGTGCTCCCCAAGAGCAAGTCTGGGGAAGGTGCATCACGTTCCCACGGGCAAAGAGAAGGAGCCGTTGGCTTTGTGTTCGGGAAACGGTCACGATGCAGGAGAGTTGGCACTGGCAGGAACAGCGGGCCCGTTGTAAGACAAGTGTCACCAGCTACTTGTGAAAACAGAGTCGCGTCTGAGGGATGCTGCTGCTGCTTCCCTGATCTAGTCTCCCCTGCACGCTGTAATAATCCCGCAAGGAACGAAAACCTTCTATGCCCAGGCATCCTCTCTGGGAAAGCATAGCATTCGTTGGGCAATCAGAGTCGGGTTTGTGGGAAGCTGCTGCTTCTTGCCTGAGCTAGTCTGCTCAGGACAGTGCAAGATACCCGCATGGAGCGAAATTATCTTTTACCTAGCATCCCCTCTGCCAGAGAGAGAAGCGTGGTTGCACCTCTGGAAAGGGCCTTATGGAAAGGGACACGTCTGTCACTGTGCTCCCCAAGAGCAAATCTGGGGAAGGTGCATCACGCTGCCACGGGCAAAGAGAAGGAGCCGTTTGCTTTGTGTTCGGGAAACGGTCGCGATGAAGGAGAGTTGGCACTGGCAGGAACAGCGGGCCCGTTGTAAGACAAGTGTCACCATCTACCTGTGCTGAGGATCGGAGGCCTGGCTGCTAAGGTGACAGAAGAGTATGACTATGGCAGGCAGTTGTGCTCCACACTGAGGAAGGAGTCTGGGCAGAAGGCAGGCCTGTCCTGTGTCTCTTGTCCCAAGGGGACAGCGTCTCCTTGACCACCTGTGCCTAGGGCAGACTTGGGCTTGCCACCAAGCGCCATAGCTTCAACTCGCAGAAACAGCTCCCTGGACGAACGGGCAGTCCGATGCCGTCTTCCTCCAAGATGTGACAACGTTGTTGGTGTCAGGAAGTGTGCCGGGGTAGCAGGGGGGACAGACCCAAACAGATCCCCAGCCCAGTGCACGGGCCTGTGCAGGGTTCATGTCGACTCTCCTCTCCTGTGGGGAAGGCACTGGCTTAGTCCCCGAATCCACGCGAGCGCTAGTGCAAAAGGCCTAGCCTTGCCTATGATAGGACATGAAGTGAGCATAGAGTGCCATCCTAGGCAACGCACGCTGCTGTTGGTTTTTGATTGTGCCTGCTTAGTTCAGTTGGTAAATCAGAGTCAGATCTGTAGGCTGCTGTGGCTGCTTGCCTTAGCCTAGTATTCGTAGGACGGTGGGAGAGCTCCGCATAGAGCGAAAGCCAATTTGCCCGGGCATCCCCTTTGGAAAGTCACAGCTTTCGTTGGGAAATCAGAGTCGCTTCTGAGGGATGCTGTTGCTGCTTGCCTGGGTTAGACTTCCCTGCAAATTGTAATAAACGCGCATGGAGCGAAATCATCTATGGCCTGGCCTCCTCTCTGAGAAAGCAGAGCATTCGTTGGGCAATCAGTGTCGGGTTTTTAGGAAGCTGCTGCTTCTTGCCTGAGCTATTCTGCTGAGGACAGTGTAAGATACCTGCATGGAGCGAAATTCCCTTTCACCTATCATCCCCTCTGCCAGAGAGAGAAGCGTGGTTGCACCTCTGGAAAGGGGCTTAAGGAAAGGGACACGTCTGTCACCGTGCTCCCCAAGAGCAAGTCTGGGGAAGGTGCAGCACGCTGCCACGGGCAAAGAGAAGGAGCCGTTGGCTTTGTGTTCGGGAAACGGTCGCGATGCAGGAGAGTTGGCACTGGCAGGAACAGCGGGCCCGTTGTAAGACAAGTGTCACCATCTACCTGTGCTGAGGGTTGGAGGCCTGGCTGCTAAGGTGACAGAAGAGTATGACTATGGCAGGCAGTTGTGCTCCACACTGAGGAAGGAGTCTGGGCAGAAGGCAGGCCTGTCCTGGTCTCTGGTCCCAAGGGGACAGCGTCTCCTTGACCACCTGTGCCTAGGGCAGACTTGGGCTTGCCACCAACCGCCATAGCTTCAACTCGCAGAAACAGCTCACTGGACGAACGGGCAGTCCGATGCCGTCTTCCTCCAAGATGTGACAACGTTGTTGGTGTCAGGAAGTGTGCCGGGGTAGGAGGGGGGACAGACCCAAACAGATCCCCAGCCCAGTGCACGGGCAGTGTGCAGGGTTCATGTCGACTCTCCTCTCCTGTGGGGAAGGCACTGGCTTAGTCCCCGATTCCACGCGAGAGCTAGTGCAAAAGGCCTAGCCTTGCCTATGCCAGGACATGAAGTGAGCATAGAGTGCCATCCTAGGCAACGCACGCTGCTGTTGGTTTTTGATTGTGCCTGCTTAGTTCAGTTGGTAAATCAGAGTCAGATCTGTAGGCTGCTGTGGCTGCTTGCCTTACCCTAGTATTCGTAGGACGGTGGGAGAGCCCCGCATAGAGCGAAAGCCACTTTGCCCGGGCATCCCCTTTGGGAAGTCACAGCTTTCGTTGGGAAATCAGAGTCGCGTCTTAGGGATGCTGTTGCTGCTTGCCTGAGTTAGACTTCCCTGCAAATTGTAATAAACCCGCATGGAGCGAAATCATCTATGGCCAGGCCTCCTCTCTGAGAAAGCAGAGCTTCGTTAGGCAATCAGAGTCGGGTTTTTAGGAAGCTGCTGCTTCTTGCCTGAGCTATTCTGCTGAGGACAGTGCAAGATACCCGCATGGAGCGAAATTCCCTTTCACCTAGCATCCCCTCTGCCAGAGAGAGAAGCGTGGTTGCAACTCTGGAAAGGGGCTTAAGGAAAGGGACACGTCTGTCACCGTGCTCCCCAAGAGCAAGTCTGGGGAAGGTGCAGCACGCTGCCACGGGCAAAGAGAAGGAGCCGTTGGCTTTGTGTTCGGGAAACGGTCGCGATGCAGGAGAGTTGGCACTGGCAGGAACAGCGGGCCCGTTGTAAGACAAGTGTCACCAGCTACCTGTGCTGAGGGACGGAGGCCTGGCTGCTAAGGTGACAGAAGAGTACGACTAGGGCAGGCACGCGTGCTCCACATGAGGAAGGAGTCTGTGCAGAAGGCAGGCCGGTCCTGTGTCTCTGGTCCCAAGGGGACAGCGTCTCCTTGACCCCCTCTGCCTAGGGCAGACGTGGGCTAGCCACCAAGCGCCATAGCTGCAACTCGCAGAAACAGCTCCCTGGACGAACGGGCAGTCCGATGCCATCTTCCTCCAAGATGTGACAACGTTGTTGGTGTCAGGAAGTGTGCCGGGGTAGGAGGGGGGACAGACACAAACAGATCCCCATCCCCGTGCACGGGCAGTGTGCAGGGTTCATGTCGACTCTCCTCTCCTGTGGGGAAGGCACTGGCTTAGTCCCCGATTCCACGCGAGCGCTAGTGCAAAAGGCCTAGCCTTGCCTATGCCAGGACATGAAGTGAGCATAGAGTGCCATCCTAGGCAACGCACACTGCTGTAGGTTTGTGATTGACCCTGCTTAGTTCGGCTTGGCAGGGAGAACGCACGGCGCGAACATGGAGCCCCGGAAAGCAAGGCCCAAGATACACTAGCTCTCCCGCAGCTCTTCTTCTTTGAAGTGTCAGAGCGAATGCCCAAAGCCTTGCTGTGAAGCAGCAGCGAAGGGCAGTTCGCGCCAGCTGAAAACCTCTGCGAACGTATAGCAGTAGCTGGTAAATCAGAGTCGGATCTGTAGGCTGCTGTGGCTGCTTGCCTTAGCCTAGTATTCGTAGGACGGTGGGAGAGCCCCGCATAGAGCGAAAGCCTCTTTGCCCGGGTATCCCCTCTGGGAAGGCACAGCTTTCGTTGGGAAATCAGAGTCGCGTCTGAGGGATGCTGCTGCTGCTTCCCTGATCTAGTGTCCCCTGCACGTTGTAATAATCCCGCATGGAACGAAATCCTTCTATGCCCAGGCATCCTCTCTGGGAAAGCATAGCATTCGTTGGGCAATCAGAGTCGGGTTTGTGGGAAGCTGCTGCTTCTTGCCTGAGCTACTCTGCTCAGGACAGTGCAAGATACCCGCATGGAGCGAAATTTTCTTTCACCTAGCATCCCCTCTGCCAGAGAGAGAAGCGTGGTTGCACCTCTGGAAAGGGCCTTAAGGAAAGGGACACGTCTGTCACCGTGCTCCCCAAGAGCAAGTCTGGGGAAGGTGCATCACGTTGCCACGGGCAAAGAGAAGGAGCCGTTGGCTTTGTGTTCGGGAAATGGTCACGATGCAGGAGAGTGGGCACTGGCAGGAACAGCGGGCCCGTTGTAAGACAAGTGTCACCAGCTACTTGTGAAAACAGAGTCGCGTCTGAGGGATGCTGCTGCTGCTTCCCTGATCTAGTCTCCCCTGCACGCTGTAATAATCCCGCAAGGAACGAAATCCTTCTATGCCCAGGCATCCTCTCTGTGAAAGCATAGCATTCGTTGGGCAATCAGAGTCGGGTTTGTGGGAAGCTGCTGCTTCTTGCCTGAGCTAGTCTGCTCAGGACAGTGCAAGATACCCGCATGGAGCGAAATTATCTTTTACCTAGCATCCCCTCTGCCAGAGAGAGAAGCGTGGTTGCACCTCTGGAAAGGGCCTTATGGAAAGGGACACGTCTGTCACTGTGCTCCCCAAGAGCAAATCTGGGGAAGGTGCATCACGCTGCCACGGGCAAAGAGAAGGAGCCGTTTGCTTTGTGTTCGGGAAACGGTCGCGATGAAGGAGAGTTGGCACTGGCAGGAACAGCGGGCCCGTTGTAAGACAAGTGTCACCATCTACCTGTGCTGAGGATCGGAGGCCTGGCTGCTAAGGTGACAGAAGAGTATGACTATGGCAGGCAGTTGTGCTCCACACTGAGGAAGGAGTCTGGGCAGAAGGCAGGCCTGTCCTGTGTCTCTTGTCCCAAGGGGAAGGCGTCTCCTTGACCACCTGTGCCTAGGGCAGACTTGGGCTTGCCACCAAGCGCCATAGCTTCAACTCGCAGAAACAGCTCCCTGGACGAACGGGCAGTCCGATGCCGTCTTCCTCCAAGATGTGACAACGTTGTTGGTGTCAGGAAGTGTGCCGGGGTAGCAGGGGGGACAGACCCAAACAGATCCCCAGCCCAGTGCACGGGCCTGTGCAGGGTTCATGTCGACTCTCCTCTCCTGTGGGGAAGGCACTGGCTTAGTCCCCGAATCCTCGCGATCGCTAGTGCAAAAGGCCTAGCCTTGCCTATGATAGGACATGAAGTGAGCATAGAGTGCCATCCTAGGCAACGCACGCTGCTGTTGGTTTTTGATTGTGCCTGCTTAGTTCAGTTGGTAAATCAGAGTCAGATCTGTAGGCTGCTGTGGCTGCTTGCCTTAGCCTAGTATTCGTAGGACGGTGGGAGAGCCCCGCATAGAGCGAAAGCCAATTAGCCCGGGCATCCCCTTTGGGAAGTCACAGCTTTCGTTGGGAAATCAGAGTCGCTTCTGAGGGATGCTGTTGCTGCTTGCCTGGGTTAGACTTCCCTGCAAATTGTAATAAACGCGCATGGAGCGAAATCATCTATGGCCTGGCCTCCTCTCTGAGAAAGCAGAGCATTCGTTGGGCAATCAGTGTCGGGTTTTTAGGAAGCTGCTGCTTCTTGCCTGAGCTATTCTGCTGAGGACAGTGCAAGATACCTGCATGGAGCGAAATTCCCTTTCACCTAGCATCCACTCTGCCAGAGAGAGAAGCGTGGTTGCACCTCTGGAAAGGGGCTTAAGGAAAGGGACACGTCTGTCACCGTGCTCCCCAAGAGCAAGTCTGGGGAAGGTGCATCACGCTGCCACGGGCAAAGAGAAGGAGCCGTTGGCTTTGTGTTCGGGAAACGGTCGCGATGCAGGAGAGTTGGCACTGGCAGGAACAGCGGGCCAGTTGTAAGACAAGTGTCACCAGCTACTTGTGAAAACAGAGTCGCGTCTGAGGGATGCTGCTGCTGCTTCCCTGATCTAGTCTCCCCTGCACGTTGTAATAATCCCGCATGAAATGAAATCCTTCTGTACCCAGGCACCCTCTCTGGGAAAGCATAGCATTCGTTGGGCAATCAGAGTCGGGTTTGTGGGAAGCTGCTGCTTCTTGCCTGAGCTAGTCTGCTCAGGACAGTGCAAGATACCCGCATGGAGCGAAATTATCTTTTACCTAGCATCCCCTCTGCCAGAGAGAGAAGCGTGGTTGAACCTCTGGAAAGGGCCTTATGGAAAGGGACACGTCTGTCACTGTGCTCCCCAAGAGCAAGTCTGGGGAAGGTGCATCACGCTGCCACGGGCAAAGAGAAGGAGCCGTTGGCTTTGTGTTCGGGAAACGGTCGCGATGCAGGAGAGTTGGCACTGGCAGGAACAGCGGGCCCGTTGTAAGACAAGTGTCACCATCTACCTGTGCTGAGGGTCGGAGGCCTGGCTGCTAAGGTGACAGAAGAGTATGACTATGGCAGGCAGTTGTGCTCCACACTGAGGAAGGAGTCTGGGCAGAAGGCAGGCCTGTCCTGTGTCTCTGGTCCCAAGGGGACAGCGTCTCCTTGACCACCTGTGCCTAGGGCAGACTTGGGCTTGCCACCAACCGCCATAGCTTCAACTCGCAGAAACAGCTCACTGGACGAACGGGCAGTCCGATGCCGTCTTCCTCCAAGATGTGACAACGTTGTTGGTTACAGGAAGTGTGCCGGGGTAGGAGGGGGGACAGACCCAAACAGATCCCCAGCCCAGTGCACGGGCAGTGTGCAGGGTTCATGTCGACTCTCCTCTCCTGTGGCGAAGGCACTGGCTTAGTCCCCGATTCCACGCGAGCGCTAGTGCAAAAGGCCTAGCCTTGCCTATGCCAGGACATGAAGTGAGCATAGAGTGCCATCCTAGGCAACGCACGCTGCTGTTGGTTTTTGATTGTGCCTGCTTAGTTCAGTTGGTAAATCAGAGTCAGATCTGTAGGCTGCTGTGGCTGCTTGCCTTACCCTAGTATTCGTAGGACGGTGGGAGAGCCCCGCATAGAGCGAAAGCCACTTTGCCCGGGCATCCCATTTGGGAAGTCACAGCTTTCGTTGGGAAATCAGAGTCGCGTCTGAGGGATGCTGTTGCTGCTTGCCTGGGTTAGACTTCCCTGCAAATTGTAATAAACCCGCATGGAGCGAAATCATCTATGGCCAGGCCTCCTCTCTGAGAAAGCAGAGCTTCGTTAGGCAATCAGTGTCGGGTTTTTAGGAAGCTGCTGCTTCTTGCCTGAGCTATTCTGCTGAGGACAGTGCAAGATACCCGCATGGAGCGAAATTCCCTTTCACCTAGCATCCCCTCTGCCAGAGAGAGAAGCGTGGTTGCAACTCTGGAAAGGGGCTTAAGGAAAGGGACACGTCTGTCACCGTGCTCCCCAAGAGCAAGTCTGGGGAAGGTGCAGCACGCTGCCACGGGCAAAGAGAAGGAGCCGTTGGCTTTGTGTTCGGGAAACGGTCGCGATGCAGGAGAGTTGGCACTGGCAGGAACAGCGGGCCCGTTGTAAGACAAGTGTCACCATCTACCTGTGCTGAGGGACGGAGGCCTGGCTGCTAAGGTGACAGAAGAGTACGACTAGGGCAGGCACGCGTGCTCCACACTGAGGAAGGAGTCTGTGCAGAAGGCAGGCCGGTCCTGTGTCTCTGGTCCCAAGGGGACAGCGTCTCCTTGACCCCCTCTGCCTAGGGCAGACTTGGGCTAGCCACCAAGCGCCATAGCTTCAACTCGCAGAAACAGCTCCCTGGACGAACGGGTAGTCCGATGCCGTCTTCCTCCAAGATGTGACAACGTTGTTGGTGTCAGGAAGTGTGCCGGGGTAGGAGGGGGGACAGACACAAACAGATCCCCATCCCCGTGCACGGGCAGTGTGCAGGGTTCATGTCGACTCTCCTCTCCTGTGGGGAAGGCACTGGCTTAGTCCCCGATTCCACGCGAGCGCTAGTGCAAAAGGCCTAGCCTTGCCTATGCCAGGACATGAAGTGAGCATAGAGTGCCATCCTAGGCAACGCACACTGCTGTAGGTTTGTGATTGACCCTGCTTAGTTCGGCTTGGCAGGGAGAACGCACGGCGCGAACATGGAGCCCCGGAAAGCAAGGCCCAAGATACACTAGCTCTCCCGCAGCTCTTCTTCTTTGAAGTGTCAGAGCGAATGCCCAAAGCCTTGCTGTGAAGCAGCAGCGAAGGGCAGTTCGCGCCAGCTGAAAACCTCTGCGAACGTATAGCAGTAGCTGGTAAATCAGAGTCGGATCTGTAGGCTGCTGTGGCTGCTTGTCTTAGCCTAGTATTCGTAGGACGGTGGGAAAGCCCCGCATAGAGCGAAAGCCTCTTTACCCGGGCATCCCCTCTGGGAAGGCACAGCTTTCGTTGGGAAATCAGAGTCGCGTCTGAGGGATGCTGCTGCTGCTTCCCTGAGCTAGTCTCCCCTGCACGTTGTAATAAACCCGCATGGAACGAAATCCTTCTATGCCCAGGCATCCTCTCTGGGAAAGCATAGCATTCGCTGGGCAATCAGAGTCGGGTTTGTGGGAAGCTGCTGCTTCTTGCCTGAGCTACTCTGCTCAGGACAGTGCAAGATACCCGCATGGAGCGAAATATTCTTTCACCTAGCATCCCCTATGCCAGAGAGAGAAGCGTGGTTGCACCTCTGGAAAGGGCCTTAAGGAAAGGGACACGTCTGTCACCGTGCTCCCCAAGAGCAAGTCTGGGGAAGGTGCATCACGCTGCCACGGGCAAAGAGAAGGAGCCGTTGGCTTTGTGTTCGGGAAACGGTCGCGATGCAGGAGAGTTGGCACTGGCAGGAACAGCGGGCCCGTTGTAAGACAAGTGTCACCAGTTACTTGTGAAAACAGAGTCGCGTCTGAGGGATGCTGCTGCTCCTTCCCTGATCTAGTCTCCCCTGCACGCTGTAATAATCCCGCATGGAATGAAATCCTTCTATGCCCAGGCATCCTCTCTGTGAAAGCATAGCATTCGTTGGGCAATCAGAGTCGGGTTTGTGGGAAGCTGCTGCTTCTTGCCTGAGCTAGTCTGCTCAGGAAAGTGCAAGATACCCGCATGGAGCCAAATTATCTTTTACCTAGCATCCCCTCTGCCAGAGAGAGAAGCGTGGTTGCACCTCTGGAAAGGGCCTTATGGAAAGGGACACGTCTGTCACTGTGCTCCCCAATAGCAAATCTGGGGAAGGTGCATCACGCTGCCACGGGCAAAGAGAAGGAGCCGTTGGCTTTGTGTTCGGGAAACGGTCGCGATGAAGGAGAGTTGGCACTGGCAGGAACAGCGGGCCCGTTGTAAGACAAGTGTCACCATCTACCTGTGCTGAGGGTCGGAGGCCTGGCTGCTAAGGTGACAGAAGAGTATGACTATGGCAGGCAGGTGTGCTCCACACTGAGGAAGGAGTCTGGGCAGAAGGCAGGCCTGTCCTGGTCTGTGGTCCCAAGGGGACAGCGTCTCCTTGAGCACCTGTGCCTAGGGCAGACATGGGCTTGCCACCAAGCGCCATAGCTTCAACTCGCAGAAACAGCTCCCTGGACGAACGGGCAGTCCGATGCCGTCTTCCTCCAAGATGTGACAACGTTGTTGGTGTCAGGAAGTGTGCCGGGGTAGCAGGGGGGACAGACCCAAACAGATCCCCAGCCCAGTGCACGGGCAGTTTGCAGGGTTCATGTAGACTCTCCTCTCCTGTGGGGAAGGCACTGGCTTAGTCCCCGAATCCACGCGAGCGCTAGTGCAAAAGGCCTAGCCTTGCCTATGCCAGGACATGAAGTGAGCATAGAGTGCCATCCTAGGCAACGCACGCTGCTGTTGGTTTTTGATTGTGCCTGCTTAGTTCAGTTGGTAAATCAGAGTCAGATCTGTAGGCTGCTGTGGCTGCTTGCATTAGCCTAGTATTCGTAGGACGGTGGGAGAGCCCCGCATAGAGCGAAAGCCACTTTGCCCGGGCATCCCCTTTGGGAAGTCACAGCTTTCGTTGGGAAATCAGAGTCGCGTCTGAGGGATGCTGTTGCTGCTTGCCTGAGTTAGACTTCCCTGCAAATTGTACTAAACCCGCATGGAGCGAAATCATCTATGGCCAGGCCTCCTCTCTGAGAAAGCAGAGCATTCATTGGGCAATAAGTGTCGGGTTTTTAGGAAGCTGCTGCTTCTTGCCTGAGCTATTCTGCTGAGGACAGTGCAAGATACCCGCATGGAGTGAAATTCCCTTTCACCTAGCATCCCCTCTGCCAGAGAGAGAAGCGTGGTTGCACCTCTGGCAAGGGGCTTAAGGAAAGGGACACGTCTGACACCGTGCTCCCCAAGAGCAAGTCTGGGGAAGGTGCAGCACGCTGCCACGGGCAAAGAGAAGGAGCCGTTGGCTTTGTGTTCGGGAAACGGTCGCGATGCAGGAGAGTTGGCACTGGCAGGAACAGCGGGCCCGTTGTAAGACAAGTGTCACCAGCTACTTGTGAAAACAGAGTCGCGTCTGAGGGATGCTGCTGCTGCTTCCCTGATCTACTCTCCCCTGAACGTTGTAATAATCCCGCATGGAATGAAATCCTTCTATGCCCAGGCATCCTCTCTGTGAAAGCATAGCATTCGTTGGGCAATCAGAGTCGGTTTGTGGGAAGCTGCTGCTTCTTGCCTGAGCTAGTCTGCTCAGGACAGTGCAAGATACCCGCATGGAGCGAAATTATCTTTTACCTAGCATCCCCTCTGCCAGAGAGAGAACGGTGGTTGCACCTTTGGAAAGGGCCTTATGGAAAGGGACACGTCTGTCACTGTGCTCCCAAAGAGCAAGTCTGGGGAAGGTGCATCACGCTGCCACGGGCAAAGAGAAGGAGCCGTTGGCTTTGTGTTCGGGAAACACTCGCGATGCAGGAGAGTTGGCACTAGCAGGAACAGCGGGCCTGTTGTAAGACAAGTGTCACCATCTACCTGTGCTGAGGGTCGGAGGCCTGGCTGCTAAGGTGACAGAAGAGTATGACTATGGCAGGCAGGTGTGCTCCACACTGAGGAAGGAGTCTGGGCAGAAGGCAGGCCTGTCCTGTGTCTCTGGTCCCAAGGGGACAGCGTCTCCTTAACCACCTGTCCTAGGGCAGACTTGGGCTAGCCACCAAGCGCCATAGCTTCAACTCGCAGAAACAGCTCCCTGGACGAACGGGCAGTCCGATGCCGTCTTCCTCCAAGATGTGACAACGTTGTTGGTGTCAGGAAGTGTGCCAGGGTAGGAACGGGGGACAGACCCAAACAGATCCCCAGCCCAGTGCACGGGCAGTGTGCAGGGTTCATGTCGACTCTCCTCTCCTGTGGGGAAGGCACTGGCTTAGTCCCCGATTCCACGCGAGCGCTAGTGCAAAAGGCCTAGCCTTGCCTATGCCAGGACATGAAGTGAGCATAGAGTGCCATCCTAGGCAACGCACACTGCTGTAGGTTTGTGATTGACCCTGCTTAGTTCGGCTTGGCAGGGAGAACGCACGGCGCGAACATGGAGCCCCGGAAAGCAAGGCCCAAGATACACTAGCTCTCCCGCAGCTCTTCTTCTTTGAAGTGTCAGAGCGAATGCCCAAAGCCTTGCTGTGAAGCAGCAGCGAAGGGCAGTTCGCGCCAGCTGAAAACCTCTGCGAACGTATAGCAGTAGCTGGTAAATCAGAGTCGGATCTGTAGGCTGCTGTGGCTGCTTGCCTTAGCTAGTATTCGTAGGACGGTGGGAGAGCCCCGCATAGAGCGAAAGCCTCTTTGCCCGGGCATCCCCTCTGGGAAGGCACAGCTTTCGTTGGGAAATCAGAGTCACGTCTGAGGGATGCTGCTGCTGCTTCCCTGAGCTAGTCTCCCATGCACGTTGTAATAAACCCGCATGGAACGAAATCCTTCTATGCCCAGGCATCCTCTCTGGGAAAGCATAGCATTCGTTGGGCAATCAGAGTCGGGTTTGTGGGAAGCTGCTGCTTCTTGCCTGAGCTACTCTGCTCAGGACAGTGCAAGATACCCGCATGGAGCGAAATATTCTTTCACCTAGCATCCCCTATGCCAGAGAGAGAAGCGTGGTTGCACCTCTGGAAAGGGCCTTAAGGAAAGGGACACGTCTGTCACCGTGCTCCCCAAGAGCAAGTCTGGGGAAGGTGCAGCACGCTGCCACGGGCAAAGAGAAGGAGCCGTTGGCTTTGTGTTCGGGAAACGGTCGCGATGCAGGAGAGTTGGCACTGGCAGGAACAGCGGGCCCGTTGTAAGACAAGTGTCACCAGTTACTTGTGAAAACAGAGTCGCGTCTGAGGGATGCTGCTGCTCCTTCCCTGATCTAGTCTCCCCTGCACGTTGTAATAATCCCGCATGGAATGAAATCCTTCTATGCCCAGGCATCCTCTCTGTGAAAGCATAGCATTCGTTGGGCAATCAGAGTCGGGTTTGTGGGAAGCTGCTGCTTCTTGCCTGAGCTAGTCTGCTCAGGACAGTGCAAGATACCCGCATGGAGCCAAATTATCTTTTACCTAGCATCCCCTCTGCCAGAGAGAGAAGCGTGGTTGCACCTCTGGAAAGGGCCTTATGGAAAGGGACACGTCTGTCACTGTGCTCCCCAATAGCAAATCTGGGGAAGGTGCATCACGCTGCCACGGGCAAAGAGAAGGAGCCGTTGGCTTTGTGTTCGGGAAACGGTCGCGATGAAGGAGAGTTGGCACTGGCAGGAACAGCGGGCCCGTTGTAAGACAAGTGTCACCATCTACCTGTGCTGAGGGTCGGAGGCCTGGCTGCTAAGGTGACAGAAGAGTATGACTATGGCAGGCAGGTGTGCTCCACACTGAGGAAGGAGTCTGTGCAGAAGGCAGGCCGGTCCTGTGTCTCTGGTCCCAAGGGACAGCGTCTCCTTGACCCCCTCTGCCTAGGGCAGACTTGGGCTAGCCACCAAGCGCCATAGCTTCAACTCGCAGAAACAGCTCCCTGGACGAACGGGTAGTCCGATGCCGTCTTCCTCCAAGATGTGACAACGTTGTTGGTGTCAGGAAGTGTGCCGGGGTAGGAGGGGGGACAGACACAAACAGATCCCCATCCCCGTGCACGGGCAGTGTGCAGGGTTCATGTCGACTCTCCTCTCCTGTGGGGAAGGCACTGGCTTAGTCCCCGATTCCACGCGAGCGCTAGTGCAAAAGGCCTAGCCTTGCCTATGCCAGGACATGAAGTGAGCATAGAGTGCCATCCTAGGCAACGCACACTGCTGTAGGTTTGTGATTGACCCTGCTTAGTTCGGCTTGGCAGGGAGAACGCACGGCGCGAACATGGAGCCCCGGAAAGCAAGGCCCAAGATACACTAGCTCTCCCGCAGCTCTTCTTCTTTGAAGTATCAGAGCGAATGCCCAAAGCCTTGCTGTGAAGCAGCAGCGAAGGGCAGTTCGCGCCAGCTGAAAACCTCTGCGAACGTATAGCAGTAGCTGGTAAATCAGAGTCGGATCTGTAGGCTGCTGTGGCTGCTTGTCTTAGCCTAGTATTCGTAGGACGGTGGGAAAGCCCCGCATAGAGCGAAAGCCTCTTTACCCGGGCATCCCCTCTGGGAAGGCACAGCTTTCGTTGGGAAATCAGAGTCGCGTCTGAGGGATGCTGCTGCTGCTTCCCTGAGCTAGTCTCCCCTGCACGTTGTAATAAACCCGCATGGAACGAAATCCTTCTATGCCCAGGCATCCTCTCTGGGAAAGCATAGCATTCGCTGGGCAATCAGAGTCGGGTTTGTGGGAAGCTGCTGCTTCTTGCCTGAGCTACTCTGCTCAGGACAGTGCAAGATACCCGCATGGAGCGAAATATTCTTTCACCTAGCATCCCCTATGCCAGAGAGAGAAGCGTGGTTGCACCTCTGGAAAGGGCCTTAAGGAAAGGGACACGTCTGTCACCGTGCTCCCCAAGAGCAAGTCTGGGGAAGGTGCAGCACGCTGCCACGGGCAAAGAGAAGGAGCCGTTGGCTTTGTGTTCGGGAAACGGTCGCGATGCAGGAGAGTTGGCACTGGCAGGAACAGCGGGCCAGTTGTAAGACAAGTGTCACCAGTTACTTGTGAAAACAGAGTCGCGTCTGAGGGATGCTGCTGCTCCTTCCCTGATCTAGTCTCCCCTGCACGCTGTAATAATCCCGCATGGAATGAAATCCTTCTATGCCCAGGCATCCTCTCTGTGAAAGCATAGCATTCGTTGGGCAATCAGAGTCGGGTTTGTGGGAAGCTGCTGCTTCTTGCCTGAGCTACTCTGCTCAGGAAAGTGCAAGATACCCGCATGGAGCCAAATTATCTTTTACCTAGCATCCCCTCTGCCAGAGAGAGAAGCGTGGTTGCACCTCTGGAAAGGGCCTTATGGAAAGGGACACGTCTGTCACTGTGCTCCCCAATAGCAAATCTGGGGAAGGTGCATCACGCTGCCACGGGCAAAGAGAAGGAGCCGTTGGCTTTGTGTTCGGGAAACGGTCGCGATGAAGGAGAGTTGGCACTGGCAGGAACAGCGGGCCCGTTGTAAGACAAGTGTCACCATCTACCTGTGCTGAGGGTCGGAGGCCTGGCTGCTAAGGTGACAGAAGAGTATGACTATGGCAGGCAGGTGTGCTCCACACTGAGGAAGGAGTCTGGGCAGAAGGCAGGCCTGTCCTGGTCTGTGGTCCCAAGGGGACAGCGTCTCCTTGAGCACCTGTGCCTAGGGCAGACATGGGCTTGCCACCAAGCGCCATAGCTTCAACTCGCAGAAACAGCTCCCTGGACGAACGGGCAGTCCGATGCCGTCTTCCTCCAAGATGTGACAACGTTGTTGGTGTCAGGAAGTGTGCCGGGGTAGCAGGGGGGACAGACCCAAACAGATCCCCAGTCCAGTGCACGGGCAGTTTGCAGGGTTCATGTCGACTCTCCTCTCCTGTGGGGAAGGCACTGGCTTAGTCCCCGAATCCACGCGAGCGATAGTGCAAAAGGCCTAGCCTTGCCTATGCCAGGACATGAAGTGAGCATAGAGTGCCATCCTAGGCAACGCACGCTGCTGTTGGTTTTTGATTGTGCCTGCTTAGTTCAGTTGGTAAATCAGAGTCAGATCTGTAGGCTGCTGTGGCTGCTTGCATTAGCCTAGTATTCGTAGGACGGTGGGAGAGCCCCGCATAGAGCGAAAGCCACTTTGCCCGGGCATCCCCTTTGGGAAGTCACAGCTTTCGTTGGGAAATCAGAGTCGCGTCTGAGGGATGCTGTTGCTGCTTGCCTGAGTTAGACTTCCCTGCAAATTGTACTAAACCCGCATGGAGCGAAATCATCTATGGCCAGGCCTCCTCTCTGAGAAAGCAGAGCATTCATTGGGCAATAAGTGTCGGGTTTTTAGGAAGCTGCTGCTTCTTGCCTGAGCTATTCTGCTGAGGACAGTGCAAGATACCCGCATGGAGTGAAATTCCCTTTCACCTAGCATCCCCTCTGCCAGAGAGAGAAGCGTGGTTGCACCTCTGGCAAGGGGCTTAAGGAAAGGGACACGTCTGACACCGTGCTCCCCAAGAGCAAGTCTGGGGAAGGTGCAGCACGCTGCCACGGGCAAAGAGAAGGAGCCGTTGGCTTTGTGTTCGGGAAACGGTCTCGATGCAGGAGAGTTGGCACTGGCAGGAACAGCGGGCCCGTTGTAAGACAAGTGTCACCAGCTACTTGTGAAAACAGAGTCGCGTCTGAGGGATGCTGCTGCTGCTTCCCTGATCTACTCTCCCCTGAACGTTGTAATAATCCCGCATGGAATGAAATCCTTCTATGCCCAGGCATCCTCTCTGTGAAAGCATAGCATTCGTTGGGCAATCAGAGTCGGTTTGTGGGAAGCTGCTGCTTCTTGCCTGAGCTAGTCTGCTCAGGACAGTGCAAGATACCCGCATGGAGCGAAATTATCTTTTACCTAGCATCCCCTCTGCCAGAGAGAGAAGCGTGGTTGCACCTTTGGAAAGGGCCTTATGGAAAGGGACACGTCTGTCACTGTGCTCCCAAAGAGCAAGTCTGGGGAAGGTGCATCACGCTGCCACGGGCAAAGAGAAGGAGCCGTTGGCTTTGTGTTCGGGAAACACTCGCGATGCAGGAGAGTTGGCACTAGCAGGAACAGCGGGCCCGTTGTAAGACAAGTGTCACCATCTACCTGTGCTGAGGGTCGGAGGCCTGGCTGCTAAGGTGACAGAAGAGTATGACTATGGCAGGCAGGTGTGCTCCACACTGAGGAAGGAGTCTGGGCAGAAGGCAGGCCTGTCCTGTGTCTCTGGTCCCAAGGGGACAGCGTCTCCTTAACCACCTGTCCTAGGGCAGACTTGGGCTAGCCACCAAGCGCCATAGCTTCAACTCGCAGAAACAGCTCCCTGGACGAACGGGCAGTCCGATGCCGTCTTCCTCCAAGATGTGACAACGTTGTTGGTGTCAGGAAGTGTGCCGGGGTAGGAACGGGGGACAGACCCAAACAGATCCCCAGCCCAGTGCACGGGCAGTGTGCAGGGTTCATGTCGACTCTCCTCTCCTGTGGGGAAGGCACTGGCTTAGTCCCCGATTCCACGCGAGCGCTAGTGCAAAAGGCCTAGCCTTGCCTATGCCAGGACATGAAGTGAGCATAGAGTGCCATCCTAGGCAACGCACACTGCTGTAGGTTTGTGATTGACCCTGCTTAGTTCGGCTTGGCAGGGAGAACGCACGGCGCGAACATGGAGCCCCGGAAAGCAAGGCCCAAGATACACTAGCTCTCCCGCAGCTCTTCTTCTTTGAAGTGTCAGAGCGAATGCCCAAAGCCTTGCTGTGAAGCAGCAGCGAAGGGCAGTTCGCGCCAGCTGAAAACCTCTGCGAACGTATAGCAGTAGCTGGTAAATCAGAGTCGGATCTGTAGGCTGCTGTGGCTGCTTGCCTTAGCTAGTATTCGTAGGACGGTGGGAGAGCCCCGCATAGAGCGAAAGCCTCTTTGCCCGGGCATCCCCTCTGGGAAGGCACAGCTTTCGTTGGGAAATCAGAGTCACGTCTGAGGGATGCTGCTGCTGCTTCCCTGAGCTAGTCTCCCATGCACGTTGTAATAAACCCGCATGGAACGAAATCCTTCTATGCCCAGGCATCCTCTCTGGGAAAGCATAGCATTCGTTGGGCAATCAGAGTCGGGTTTGTGGGAAGCTGCTGCTTCTTGCCTGAGCTACTCTGCTCAGGACAGTGCAAGATACCCGCATGGAGCGAAATATTCTTTCACCTAGCATCCCCTATGCCAGAGAGAGAAGCGTGGTTGCACCTCTGGAAAGGGCCTTAAGGAAAGGGACACGTCTGTCACCGTGCTCCCCAAGAGCAAGTCTGGGGAAGGTGCAGCACGCTGCCACGGGCAAAGAGAAGGAGCCGTTGGCTTTGTGTTCGGGAAACGGTCGCGATGCAGGAGAGTTGGCACTGGCAGGAACAGCGGGCCCGTTGTAAGACAAGTGTCACCAGTTACTTGTGAAAACAGAGTCGCGTCTGAGGGATGCTGCTGCTCCTTCCCTGATCTAGTCTCCCCTGCACGTTGTAATAATCCCGCATGGAATGAAATCCTTCTATGCCCAGGCATCCTCTCTGTGAAAGCATAGCATTCGTTGGGCAATCAGAGTCGGGTTTGTGGGAAGCTGCTGCTTCTTGCCTGAGCTAGTCTGCTCAGGACAGTGCAAGATACCCGCATGGAGCGAAATTTTCTTTTACCTAGCATCCCCTCTGCCAGAGAGAGAAGCGTGGTTGCACCTCTGGAAAGGGCCTTATGGAAAGGGACACGTCTGTCACTGTGCTCCCCAATAGCAAATCTGGGGAAGGTGCATCACGCTGCCACGGGCAAAGAGAAGGAGCCGTTGGCTTTGTGTTCGGGAAACGGTCGCGATGAAGGAGAGTTGGCACTGGCAGGAACAGCGGGCCCGTTGTAAGACAAGTGTCACCATCTACCTGTGCTGAGGGTCGGAGGCCTGGCTGCTAAGGTGACAGAAGAGTATGACTATGGCAGGCAGGTGTGCTCCACACTGAGGAAGGAGTCTGGGCAGAAGGCAGGCCTGTCCTGTGTCTCTGGTCCCAAGGGGACAGCGTCTCCTTGACCACCTGTGCCTAGGGCAGACTTGGGCTTGCCACCAAGCGCCATAGCTTCAACTCGCAGAAACAGCTCCCTGGACGAACGGGCAGTCCGATGCCGTCTTCCTCCAAGATGTGACAACGTTGTTGGTGTCAGGAAGTGTGCCGGGGTAGGAGGGGGGACAGACACAAACAGATCCCCATCCCCGTGCACGGGCAGTGTGCAGGGTTCATGTCGACTCTCCTCTCCTGTGGGGAAGGCACTGGCTTAGTCCCCGATTCCACGCGAGCGCTAGTGCAAAAGGCCTAGCCTTGCCTATGCCAGGACATGAAGTGAGCATAGAGTGCCATCCTAGGCAACGCACACTGCTGTAGGTTTGTGATTGACCCTGCTTTGTTCGGCTTGGCAGGGAGAACGCACGGCGCGAACATGGAGCCCCGGAAAGCAAGGCCCAAGATACACTAGCTCTCCCGCAGCTCTTCTTCTTTGAAGTGTCAGAGCGAATGCCCAAAGCCTTGCTGTGAAGCAGCAGCGAAGGGCAGTTCGCGCCAGCTGAAAACCTCTGCGAACGTATAGCAGTAGCTGGTAAATCAGAGTCGGATCTGTAGGCTGCTGTGGCTGCTTGCCTTAGCTAGTATTCGTAGGACGGTGGGAGAGCCCCGCATAGAGCGAAAGCCTCTTTGCCCGGGCATCCCCTCTGGGAAGGCACAGCTTTCGTTGGGAAATCAGAGTCACGTCTGAGGGATGCTGCTGCTGCTTCCCTGAGCTAGTCTCCCATGCACGTTGTAATAAACCCGCATGGAACGAAATCCTTCTATGCCCAGGCATCCTCTCTGGGAAAGCATAGCATTCGTTGGGCAATCAGAGTCGGGTTTGTGGGAAGCTGCTGCTTCTTGCCTGAGCTACTCTGCTCAGGACAGTGCAAGATACCCGCATGGAGCGAAATATTCTTTCACCTAGCATCCCCTATGCCAGAGAGAGAAGCGTGGTTGCACCTCTGGAAAGGGCCTTAAGGAAAGGGACACGTCTGTCACCGTGCTCCCCAAGAGCAAGTCTGGGGAAGGTGCAGCACGCTGCCACGGGCAAAGAGAAGGAGCCGTTGGCTTTGTGTTCGGGAAACGGTCGCGATGCAGGAGAGTTGGCACTGGCAGGAACAGCGGGCCCGTTGTAAGACAAGTGTCACCAGTTACTTGTGAAAACAGAGTCGCGTCTGAGGGATGCTGCTGCTCCTTCCCTGATCTAGTCTCCCCTGCACGTTGTAATAATCCCGCATGGAATGAAATCCTTCTATGCCCAGGCATCCTCTCTGTGAAAGCATAGCATTCGTTGGGCAATCAGAGTCGGGTTTGTGGGAAGCTGCTGCTTCTTGCCTGAGCTAGTCTGCTCAGGACAGTGCAAGATACCCGCATGGAGCGAAATTTTCTTTTACCTAGCATCCCCTCTGCCAGAGAGAGAAGCGTGGTTGCACCTCTGGAAAGGGCCTTATGGAAAGGGACACGTCTGTCACTGTGCTCCCCAATAGCAAATCTGGGGAAGGTGCATCACGCTGCCACGGGCAAAGAGAAGGAGCCGTTGGCTTTGTGTTCGGGAAACGGTCGCGATGAAGGAGAGTTGGCACTGGCAGGAACAGCGGGCCCGTTGTAAGACAAGTGTCACCATCTACCTGTGCTGAGGGTCGGAGGCCTGGCTGCTAAGGTGACAGAAGAGTATGACTATGGCAGGCAGGTGTGCTCCACACTGAGGAAGGAGTCTGGGCAGAAGGCAGGCCTGTCCTGTGTCTCTGGTCCCAAGGGGACAGCGTCTCCTTGACCACCTGTGCCTAGGGCAGACTTGGGCTTGCCACCAAGCGCCATAGCTTCAACTCGCAGAAACAGCTCCCTGGACGAACGGGCAGTCCGATGCCG
The DNA here is from genome assembly GCF_020171115.1 of Neogale vison. Classification (NCBI taxonomy): domain Eukaryota; kingdom Metazoa; phylum Chordata; class Mammalia; order Carnivora; family Mustelidae; genus Neogale; species Neogale vison. The sequence goes on from NC_058101.1 coordinate 220,097,933, forward strand.
TCTTCCTCCAAGATGTGACAACGTTGTTGGTGTCAGGAAGTGTGCCGGGGTAGCAGGGGCGACAGACCCAAACAGATCCCCAGCCCTGTGCACGGGCAGTGTGCAGGGTTCATGTCGACTCTCCTCTCCTGTGGGGAAGGCACTGGCTTAGTCCCCGATTCCACGCGAGCGCTAGTGCAAAAGGCCTAGCCTTGCCTATGCCAGGACATGAAGTGAGCATAGAGTGCCATCCTAGGCAACGCACGCTGCTGTTGGTTTTTGATTGTGCCTGCTTAGTTCAGTTGGTAAATCAGAGTCAGATCTGTAGGCTGCTGTGGCTGCTTACCTTAGCCTAGTATTCGTAGGACGGTGGGAGAGCCCCGCATAGAGCGAAAGCCACTTTGCCCGGGCATCCCCTTTGGGAAGTCACAGCTTTCGTTGGGAAATCAGAGTCGCGTCTGAGGTATGCTGTTGCTGCTTGCCTGAGTTAGACTTCCCTGCAAATTGTAATAAACCCGCATGGAGCGAAATCATCTATGGCCAGGCCTCCTCTCTGAGAAAGCAGAGCTTCGTTAGGCAATCAGTGTCGGGTTTTTAGGAAGCTGCTGCTTCTTGCCTGAGCTATTCTGCTGAGGACAGTGCAAGATACCCGCATGGAGCGAAATTCCCTTTCACCTAGCATCCCCTCTGCCAGAGAGAGAAGCGTGGTTGCAACTCTGGAAAGGGGCTTAAGGAAAGGGACACGTCTGTCACCGTGCTCCCCAAGAGCAAGTCTGGGGAAGGTGCAGCACGCTGCCACGGGCAAAGAGAAGGAGCCGTTCGCTTTGTGTTCGGGAAACGGTCGCGATGCAGGAGAGTTGGCACTGGCAGGAACAGCGGGCCCGTTGTAAGACAAGTGTCACCATCTACCTGTGCTGAGGGACGGAGGCCTGGCTGCTAAGGTGACAGAAGAGTACGACTAAGGCAGGCACGCGTGCTCCACACTGAGGAAGGAGTCTGTGCAGAAGGCAGGCCAGTCCTGTGTCTCTGGTCCCAAGGGGACAGCGTCTCCTTGACCCCCTCTGCCTAGGGCAGACTTGGGCTAGCCACCAAGCGCCATAGCTGCAACTCGCAGAAACAGCTCCCTGGACGAACGGGCAGTCCGATGCCGTCTTCCTCCAAGATGTGACAACGTTGTTGGTGTCAGGAAGTGTGCCGGGGTAGGAGGGGGGACAGACACAAACAGATCCCCATCCCCGTGCACGGGCAGTGTGCAGGGTTCATGTCGACTCTCCTCTCCTGTGGGGAAGGCACTGGCTTAGTCCCCGATTCCACGCGAGCGCTAGTGCAAAAGGCCTAGCCTTGCCTATGCCAGGACATGAAGTGAGCATAGAGTGCCATCCTAGGCAACGCACACTGCTGTAGGTTTGTGATTGACCCTGCTTTGTTCGGCTTGGCAGGGAGAACGCACGGCGCGAACATGGAGCCCCGGAAAGCAAGGCCCAAGATACACTAGCTCTCCCGCAGCTCTTCTTCTTTGAAGTGTCAGAGCGAATGCCCAAAGCCTTGCTGTGAAGCAGCAGCGAAGGGCAGTTCGCGCCAGCTGAAAACCTCTGCGAACGTATAGCAGTAGCTGGTAAATCAGAGTCGGATCTGTAGGCTGCTGTGGCTGCTTGCCTTAGCCTAGTATTCGTAGGACGGTGGGAGAGCCCCGCATAGAGCGAAAGCCTCTTTGCCCGGGCATCCCCTCTGGGAAGGCACAGCTTTCGTTGGGAAATCAGAGTCGCGTCTGAGGGATGCTGCTGCTGCTTCCCTGATCTAGTGTCCCCTGCACGTTGTAATAATCCCGCATGGAACGAAATCCTTCTATGCCCAGGCATCCTCTCTGGGAAAGCATAGCATTCGTTGGGCAATCAGAGTCGGGTTTGTGGGAAGCTGCTGCTTCTTGCCTGAGCTACTCTGCTCAGGACAGTGCAAGATACCCGCATGGAGCGAAATTTTCTTTCACCTAGCATCCCCTCTGCCAGAGAGAGAAGCGTGGTTGCACCTCTGGAAAGGGCCTTAAGGAAAGGGACACGTCTGTCACCGTGCTCCCCAAGAGCAAGTCTGGGGAAGGTGCATCACGTTGCCACGGGCAAAGAGAAGGAGCCGTTGGCTTTGTGTTCGGGAAACGGTCACGATGCAGGAGAGTTGGCACTGGCAGGAACAGCGGGCCCGTTGTAAGACAAGTGTCACCAGCTACTTGTGAAAACAGAGTCGCGTCTGAGGGATGCTGCTGCTGCTTCCCTGATCTAGTCTCCCCTGCACGCTGAAATAATCCCGCAAGGAACGAAATCCTTCTATGCCCAGGCATCCTCTCTGTGAAAGCATAGCATTCGTTGGGCAATCAGAGTCGGGTTTGTGGGAAGCTGCTGCTTCTTGCCTGAGCTAGTCTGCTCAGGACAGTGCAAGATACCCGCATGGAGCGAAATTATCTTTTACCTAGCATCCCCTCTGCCAGAGAGAGAAGCGTGGTTGCACCTCTGGAAAGGGCCTTATGGAAAGGGACACGTCTGTCACTGTGCTCCCCAAGAGCAAATCTGGGGAAGGTGCATCACGCTGCCACGGGCAAAGAGAAGGAGCCGTTTGCTTTGTGTTCGGGAAACGGTCGCGATGAAGGAGAGTTGGCACTGGCAGGAACAGCGGGCCCGTTGTAAGACAAGTGTCACCATCTACCTGTGCTGAGGATCGGAGGCCTGGCTGCTAAGGTGACAGAAGAGTATGACTATGGCAGGCAGTTGTGCTCCACACTGAGGAAGGAGTCTGGGCAGAAGGCAGGCCTGTCCTGTGTCTCTTGTCCCAAGGGGACAGCGTCTCCTTGACCACCTGTGCCTAGGGCAGACTTGGGCTTGCCACCAAGCGCCATAGCTTCAACTCACAGAAACAGCTCCCTGGACGAACGGGCAGTCCGATGCCGTCTTCCTCCAAGATGTGACAACGTTGTTGGTGTCAGGAAGTGTGCCGGGGTAGCAGGGGGGACAGACCCAAACAGATCCCCAGCCCAGTGCACGGGCCTGTGCAGGGTTCATGTCGACTCTCCTCTCCTGTGGGGAAGGCACTGGCTTAGTCCCCGAATCCACGCGATCGCTAGTGCAAAAGGCCTAGACTTGCCTATGATAGGACATGAAGTGAGCATAGAGTGCCATCCTAGGCAACGCACGCTGCTGTTGATTTTTGATTGTGCCTGCTTAGTTCAGTTGGTAAATCAGAGTCAGATCTGTAGGCTGCTGTGGCTGCTTGCCTTACCCTAGTATTCGTAGGACGGTGGGAGAGCCCCGCATAGAGCGAAAGCCAATTTGCCCGGGCATCCCCTTTGGGAAGTCACAGCTTTCGTTGGGAAATCAGAGTCGCTTCTGAGGGATGCTGTTGCTGCTTGCCTGGGTTAGACTTCCCTGCAAATTGTAATAAACGCGCATGGAGCGAAATCATCTATGGCCTGGCCTCCTCTCTGAGAAAGCAGAGCATTCGTTGGGCAATCAGTGTCGGGTTTTTAGGAAGCTGCTGCTTCTTGCCTGAGCTATTCTGCTGAGGACAGTGCAAGATACCTGCATGGAGCGAAATTCCCTTTCACCTAGCATCCCCTCTGCCAGAGAGAGAAGCGTGGTTGCACCTCTGGAAAGGGGCTTAAGGAAAGGGACACGTCTGTCACCGTGCTCCCCAAGAGCAAGTCTGGGGAAGGTGCAGCAGGCTGCCACGGGCAAAGAGAAGGAGCCGTTGGCTTTGTGTTCGGGAAACGGTCGCGATGCAGGAGAGTTGGCACTGGCAGGAACAGCGGGCCCGTTGTAAGACAAGTGTCACCAGCTACTTGTGAAAACAGAGTCGCGTCTGAGGGATGCTGCTGCTGCTTCCCTGATCTAGTCTCCCCTGCACGTTGTAATAATCCCGCATGAAATGAAATCCTTCTGTACCCAGGCACCCTCTCTGGGAAAGCATAGCATTCGTTGGGCAATCAGAGTCGGGTTTGTGGGAAGCTGCTGCTTCTTGCCTGAGCTAGTCTGCTCAGGACAGTGCAAGATACCCGCATGGAGCGAAATTATCTTTTACCTAGCATCCCCTCTGCCAGAGAGAGAAGCCTGGTTGCACCTCTGAAAGGGGCTTAAGGAAAGGGGCACGTCTGTCACCGTGCTCCCCAAGACCAAGTCTGGGAAAGGTGAAGCACGCTGCCACGGGCAAAGAGAAGGAGCCGTTGGCTTTGTGTTCGGGAAACGGTCACGATGCAGGAGAGTTGGCACTGGCAGGAACAGCGGGCCCGTTGTAATACAAGTGTCACCAGCTACTTGTGAAAACAGAGTCGCGTCTGAGGGATGCTGCTGCTGCTTCCCTGATCTAGTCTCCCCTGCACGTTGTAATAATCCCGCATTGAACGAAATCCTTCTATGACCAGGCATCCTCTCTGTGAAAGCATAGCATTCGTTGGGCAATCAGAGTCGGGTTTGTGGGAAGCTGCTGCTTCTTGCCTGAGCTAGTCTGCTCAGGACAGTGCAAGATACCCGCATGGAGCGAAATTATCTTTTACCTAGCATCCCCTCTGCCAGAGAGAGAAGCGTGGTTGCACCTCTAGAAAGGGCCTTATGGAAAGGGACACGTCTGTCACTGTGCTCCCCAAGAGCAAATCTGGGGAAGGTGCATCACGCTGCCACGGGCAAAGAGAAGGAGCCGTTGGCTTTGTGTTCGGGAAACGGTCGCGATGAAGGAGAGTTGGCACTGGCAGGAACAGCGGGCCCGTTGTAAGACAAGTGTCACCATCTACCTGTGCTGAGGGTCGGAGGCCTGGCTGCTAAGGTGACAGAAGAGTATGACTATGGCAGGCAGGTGTGCTCCACACTGAGGAAGGAGTCTGGGCAGAAGGCAGGCCTGTCCTGTGTCTCTGGTCCCAAGGGGACAACGTCTCCTTGACCACATGTGCCTAGGGCAGACTTGGGCTTGCCACCAAGCGCCATAGCTTCAACTCGCAGAAACAGCTCCCTGGACGAACGGGCAGTCCGATGCCGTCTTCCTCCAAGATGTGACAACGTTGTTGGTGTCAGGAAGTGTGCCGGGGTAGGAGGGGGGACAGACCCAAACAGATCCCCAGCCCAGTGCACGGGCCTGTGCAGGGTTCATGTCGACTCTCCTCTCCTGTGGGGAAGGCACTGGCTTAGTCCCCGAATCCACGCGAGCGCTAGTGCAAAAGGCCTAGCCTTGCCTATGACAGGACATGAAGTGAGCATAGAGTGCCATCCTAGGCAACGCACGCTGCTGTTGGTTTTTGATTGTGCCTGCTTAGTTCAGTTGGTAAATCAGAGTCAGATCTGTAGGCTGCTGTGGCTGCTTGCCTTAGCCTAGTATTCGTAGGACGGTGGGAGAGCCCCGCATAGAGCGAAAGCCACTTTGCCCGGGCATCCCCTTTGGGAAGTCACAGCTTTCGTTGGGAAATCAGAGTCGCTTCTGAGGGATGCTGTTGCTGCTTGCCTGAGTTAGACTTCCCTGCAAATTGTACTAAACCCGCATGGAGCGAAATCATCTATGGCCAGGCCTCCTCTCTGAGAAAGCAGAGCATTCATTGGGCAATAAGTGTCGGGTTTTTAGGAAGCTGCTGCTTCTTGCCTGAGCTATTCTGCTGAGGACAGTGCAAGATACCCGCATGGAGTGAAATTCCCTTTCACCTAGCATCCCCTCTGCCAGAGAGAGAAGCGTGGTTGCACCTCTGGCAAGGGGCTTAAGGAAAGGGACACGTCTGACACCGTGCTCCCCAAGAGCAAGTCTGGGGAAGGTGCAGCACGCTGCCACGGGCAAAGAGAAGGAGCCGTTGGCTTTGTGTTCGGGAAACGGTCTCGATGCAGGAGAGTTGGCACTGGCAGGAACAGCGGGCCCGTTGTAAGACAAGTGTCACCAGCTACTTGTGAAAACAGAGTCGCGTCTGAGGGATGCTGCTGCTGCTTCCCTGATCTACTCTCCCCTGAACGTTGTAATAATCCCGCATGGAATGAAATCCTTCTATGCCCAGGCATCCTCTCTGTGAAAGCATAGCATTCGTTGGGCAATCAGAGTCGGTTTGTGGGAAGCTGCTGCTTCTTGCCTGAGCTAGTCTGCTCAGGACAGTGCAAGATACCCGCATGGAGCGAAATTATCTTTTACCTAGCATCCCCTCTGCCAGAGAGAGAAGCGTGGTTGCACCTTTGGAAAGGGCCTTATGGAAAGGGACACGTCTGTCACTGTGCTCCCAAAGAGCAAGTCTGGGGAAGGTGCATCACGCTGCCACGGGCAAAGAGAAGGAGCCGTTGGCTTTGTGTTCGGGAAACACTCGCGATGCAGGAGAGTTGGCACTAGCAGGAACAGCGGGCCCGTTGTAAGACAAGTGTCACCATCTACCTGTGCTGAGGGTCGGAGGCCTGGCTGCTAAGGTGACAGAAGAGTATGACTATGGCAGGCAGGTGTGCTCCACACTGAGGAAGGAGTCTGGGCAGAAGGCAGGCCTGTCCTGTGTCTCTGGTCCCAAGGGGACAGCGTCTCCTTAACCACCTGTCCTAGGGCAGACTTGGGCTAGCCACCAAGCGCCATAGCTTCAACTCGCAGAAACAGCTCCCTGGACGAACGGGCAGTCCGATGCCGTCTTCCTCCAAGATGTGACAACGTTGTTGGTGTCAGGAAGTGTGCCGGGGTAGCAGGGGGGACAGACCCAAACAGATCCCCAGCCCAGTGCACGGGCAGTGTGCAGGGTTCATGTCGACTCTCCTCTCCTGTGGGGAAGGCACTGGCTTAGTCCCCGATTCCACGCGAGCGCTAGTGCAAAAGGCCTAGCCTTGCCTATGCCAGGACATGAAGTGAGCATAGAGTGCCATCCTAGGCAACGCACACTGCTGTAGGTTTGTGATTGACCCTGCTTAGTTCGGCTTGGCAGGGAGAACGCACGGCGCGAACATGGAGCCCCGGAAAGCAAGGCCCAAGATACACTAGCTCTCCCGCAGCTCTTCTTCTTTGAAGTGTCAGAGCGAATGCCCAAAGCCTTGCTGTGAAGCAGCAGCGAAGGGCAGTTCGCGCCAGCTGAAAACCTCTGCGAACGTATAGCAGTAGCTGGTAAATCAGAGTCGGATCTGTAGGCTGCTGTGGCTGCTTGCCTTAGCTAGTATTCGTAGGACGGTGGGAGAGCCCCGCATAGAGCGAAAGCCTCTTTGCCCGGGCATCCCCTCTGGGAAGGCACAGCTTTCGTTGGGAAATCAGAGTCACGTCTGAGGGATGCTGCTGCTGCTTCCCTGAGCTAGTCTCCCATGCACGTTGTAATAAACCCGCATGGAACGAAATCCTTCTATGCCCAGGCATCCTCTCAGGGAAAGCATAGCATTCGTTGGGCAATCAGAGTCGGGTTTGTGGGAAGCTGCTGCTTCTTGCCTGAGCTACTCTGCTCAGGACAGTGCAAGATACCCGCATGGAGCGAAATATTCTTTCACCTAGCATCCCCTATGCCAGAGAGAGAAGCGTGGTTGCACCTCTGGAAAGGGCCTTAAGGAAAGGGACACGTCTGTCACCGTGCTCCCCAAGAGCAAGTCTGGGGAAGGTGCAGCACGCTGCCACGGGCAAAGAGAAGGAGCCGTTGGCTTTGTGTTCGGGAAACGGTCGCGATGCAGGAGAGTTGGCACTGGCAGGAACAGCGGGCCCGTTGTAAGACAAGTGTCACCAGTTACTTGTGAAAAGAGAGTCGCGTCTGAGGGATGCTGCTGCTCCTTCCCTGATCTAGTCTCCCCTGCACGTTGTAATAATCCCGCATGGAATGAAATCCTTCTATGCCCAGGCATCCTCTCTGTGAAAGCATAGCATTCGTTGGGCAATCAGAGTCGGGTTTGTGGGAAGCTGCTGCTTCTTGCCTGAGCTAGTCTGCTCAGGACAGTGCAAGATACCCGCATGGAGCGAAATTATCTTTTACCTAGCATCCCCTCTGCCAGAGAGAGAAGCGTGGTTGCACCTCTGGAAAGAGCCTTATGGAAAGGGACACGTCTGTCACTGTGCTCCCCAAGAGCAAATCTGGGGAAGGTGCATCACGCTGCCACGGGCAAAGAGAAGGAGCCGTTGGCTTTGTGTTCGGGAAACGGTCGCGATGAAGGAGAGTTGGCACTGGCAGGAACAGCGGGCCCGTTGTAAGACAAGTGTCACCATCTACCTGTGCTGAGGATCGGAGGCCTGGCTGCTAAGGTGACAGAAGAGTATGACTATGGCAGGCAGTTGTGCTCCACACTGAGGAAGGAGTCTGGGCAGAAGGCAGGCCTGTCCTGTGTCTCTTGTCCCAAGGGGACAGCGTCTCCTTGACCACCTGTGCCTAGGGCAGACTTGGGCTTGCCACCAAGCGCCATAGCTTCAACTCGCAGAAACAGCTCCCTGGACGAACGGGCAGTCCGATGCCGTCTTCCTCCAAGATGTGACAACGTTGTTGGTGTCAGGAAGTGTGCCGGGGTAGCAGGGGGGACAGACCCAAACAGATCCCCAGCCCAGTGCACGGGGCTGTGCAGGGTTCATGTCGACTCTCCTCTCCTGTGGGGAAGGCACTGGCTTAGTCCCCGAATCCACGCGATCGCTAGTGCAAAAGGCCTAGCCTTGCCTATGATAGGACATGAAGTGAGCATAGAGTGCCATCCTAGGCAACGCACGCTGCTGTTGGTTTTTGATTGTGCCTGCTTAGTTCAGTTGGTAAATCAGAGTCAGATCTGTAGGCTGCTGTGGCTGCTTGCCTTACCCTAGTATTCGTAGGACGGTGGGAGAGCCCCGCATAGAGCGAAAGCCACTTTGCCCGGGCATCCCCTTTGGGAAGTCACAGCTTTCGTTGGGAAATCAGAGTCGCGTCTGAGGGATGCTGTTGCTGCTTGCCTGAGTTAGACTTCCCTGCAAATTGTAATAAACCCGCATGGAGCGAAATCATCTATGGCCAGGCCTCCACTCTGAGAAAGCAGAGCTTCGTTAGGCAATCAGTGTCGGGTTTTTAGGAAGCTGCTGCTTCTTGCCTGAGCTATTCTGCTGAGGACAGTGCAAGATACCCGCATGGAGCGAAATTCCCTTTCACCTAGCATCCCCTCTGCCAGAGAGAGAAGCGTGGTTGCAACTCTGGAAAGGGCCTTATGGAAAGGGACACGTCTGTCACTGTGCTCCCCAAGAGCAAATCTGGGGAAGGTGCATCACGCTGCCACGGAAAGAGAAGGAGCCGTTGGCTTTGTGTTCGGGAAACGGTCGCGATGAAGGAGAGTTGGCACTGGCAGGAACAGCGGGCCCTTTGTAAGACAAGTGTCACCATCTACCTGTGCTGAGGGTCGGAGGCCTGGCTGCTAAGGTGACAGAAGAGTATGACTATGGCAGGCAGGTGTGCTCCACACTGAGGAAGGAGTCTGGGCAGAAGGCAGGCCTGTCCTGTGTCTCTGGTCCCAAGGTGACAGCGTCTCCTTGACCACCTGTGCCTAGGGCAGACTTGGGCTTGCCACCAAGCGCCATAGCTTCAACTCGCAGAAACAGCTCCCTGGACGAACGGGCAGTCCGATGCCGTCTTACTCCAAGATGTGACAACGTTGTTGGTGTCAGGAAGTGTGCCGGGGTAGCAGGGGCGACAGACCCAAACAGATCCCCAGCCCTGTGCACGGGCAGTGTGCAGGGTTCATGTCGACTCTCCTCTCCTGTGGGGAAGGCACTAGCTTAGTCCCCGATTCCACATGAGCGCTAGTGCAAAAGGCCTAGCCTTGCCTATGCCAGGACATGAAGTGAGCATAGAGTGCCATCCTAGGCAACGCACGCTGCTGTTGGTTTTTGATTGTGCCTGCTTAGTTCAGTTGGTAAATCAGAGTCAGATCTGTAGGCTGCTGTGGCTGCTTACCTTAGCCTAGTATTCGTAGGACGGTGGGAGAGCCCCGCATAGAGCGAAAGCCACTTTGCCCGGGCATCCCCTTTGGGAAGTCACAGCTTTCGTTGGGAAATCAGAGTCGCGTCTGAGGGATGCTGTTGCTGCTTGCCTGAGTTAGACTTCCCTGCAAATTGTAATAAACCCGCATGGAGCGATCATCTATGGCCAGGCCTCCTCTCTGAGAAAGCAGAGCTTCGTTAGGCAATCAGTGTCGGGTTTTTAGGAAGCTGCTGCTTCTTGCCTGAGCTATTCTGCTGAGGACAGTGCAAGATACCCGCATGGAGCGAAATTCCCTTTCACCTAGCATCCCCTCTGCCAGAGAGAGAAGCGTGGTTGCAACTCTGGAAAGGGGCTTAAGGAAAGGGACACGTCTGTCACAGTGCTCCCCAAGAGCAAGTCTGGGGAAGGTGCAGCACGCTGCCACGGGCAAAGAGAAGGAGCCGTTGGCTTTGTGTTCGGGAAACGGTCGCGATGCAGGAGAGTTGGCACTGGCAGGAACAGCGGGCCCGTTGTAAGACAAGTGTCACCATCTACCTGTGCTGAGGGACGGAGGCCTGGCTGCTAAGGTGACAGAAGAGTACGACTCGGGCAGGCACGCGTGCTCCACACTGAGGAAGGAGTCTGTGCAGAAGGCAGGCCAGTCCTGTGTCTCTGTTCCCAAGGGGACAGCGTCTCCTTGACCCCCTCTGCCTAGGGCAGACTTGGGCTAGCCACCAAGCGCCATAGCTGCAACTCGCAGAAACAGCTCCCTGGACGAACGGGCAGTCCGATGCCGTCTTCCTCCAAGATGTGACAACGTTGTTGGTGTCAGGAAGTGTGCCGGGGTAGGAGGGGGGACAGACACAAACAGATCCCCATCCCCGTGCACGGGCAGTGTGCAGGGTTCATGTCGACTCTCCTCTCCTGTGGGGAAGGCACTGGCTTAGTCCCCGATTCCACGCGAGCGCTAGTGCAAAAGGCCTAGCCTTGCCTATGCCAGGACATGAAGTGAGCATAGAGTGCCATCCTAGGCAACGCACACTGCTGTAGGTTTGTGATTGACCCTGCTTAGTTCGGCTTGGCAGGGAGAACGCACGGCGCGAACATGGAGCCCCGGAAAGCAAGGCCCAAGATACACTAGCTCTCCCGCAGCTCTTCTTCTTTGAAGTGTCAGAGCGAATGCCCAAAGCCTTGCTGTGAAGCAGCAGCGAAGGGCAGTTCGCGCCAGCTGAAAACCTCTGCGAACGTATAGCAGTAGCTGGTAAATCAGAGTCGGATCTGTAGGCTGCTGTGGCTGCTTGCCTTAGCCTAGTATTCGTAGGACGGTGGGAGAGCCCCGCATAGAGCGAAAGCCTCTTTGCCCGGGCATCCCCTCTGGGAAGGCACAGCTTTCGTTGGGAAATCAGAGTCGCGTCTGAGGGATGCTGCTGCTGCTTCCCTGATCTAGTGTCCCCTGCACGTTGTAATAATCCCGCATGGAACGAAATCCTTCTATGCCCAGGCATCCTCTCTGGGAAAGCATAGCATTCGTTGGGCAATCAGAGTCGGGTTTGTGGGAAGCTGCTGCTTCTTGCCTGAGCTACTCTGCTCAGGACAGTGCAAGATACCCGCATGGAGCGAAATTTTCTTTCACCTAGCATCCCCTCTGCCAGAGAGAGAAGCGTGGTTGCACCTCTGGAAAGGGCCTTAAGGAAAGGGACACGTCTGTCACCGTGCTCCCCAAGAGCAAGTCTGGGGAAGGTGCATCACGTTGCCACGGGCAAAGAGAAGGAGCCGTTGGCTTTGTGTTCGGGAAACGGTCACGATGCAGGAGAGTTGGCACTGGCAGGAACAGCGGGCCCGTTGTAAGACAAGTGTCACCAGCTACTTGTGAAAACAGAGTCGCGTCTGAGGGATGCTGCTGCTGCTTCCCTGATCTAGTCTCCCCTGCACGCTGTAATAATCCCGCAAGGAACGAAATCCTTCTATGCCCAGGCATCCTCTCTGGGAAAGCATAGCATTCGTTGGGCAATCAGAGTCGGGTTTGTGGGAAGCTGCTGCTTCTTGCCTGAGCTAGTCTGCTCAGGACAGTGCAAGATACCCGCATGGAGCGAAATTATCTTTTACCTAGCATCCCCTCTGCCAGAGAGAGAAGCGTGGTTGCACCTCTGGAAAGGGCCTTATGGAAAGGGACACGTCTGTCACTGTGCTCCCCAAGAGCAAATCTGGGGAAGGTGCATCACGCTGCCACGGGCAAAGAGAAGGAGCCGTTTGCTTTGTGTTCGGGAAACGGTCGCGATGAAGGAGAGTTGGCACTGGCAGGAACAGCGGGCCCGTTGTAAGACAAGTGTCACCATCTACCTGTGCTGAGGATCGGAGGCCTGGCTGCTAAGGTGACAGAAGAGTATGACTATGGCAGGCAGTTGTGCTCCACACTGAGGAAGGAGTCTGGGCAGAAGGCAGGCCTGTCCTGTGTCTCTGGTCCCAAGGGGACAGCGTCTCCTTGACCACCTGTGCCTAGGGCAGACTTGGGCTTGCCACCAACCGCCATAGCTTCAACTCGCAGAAACAGCTCACTGGACGAACGGGCAGTCCGATGCCGTCTTCCTCCAAGATGTGACAACGTTGTTGGTGTCAGGAAGTGTGCCGGGGTAGGAGGGGGGACAGACCCAAACAGATCCCCAGCCCAGTGCACGGGCAGTGTGCAGGGTTCATGTCGACTCTCCTCTCCTGTGGCGAAGGCACTGGCTTAGTCCCCGATTCCACGCGAGCGCTAGTGCAAAAGGCCTAGCCTTGCCTATGCCAGGACATGAAGTGAGCATAGAGTGCCATCCTAGGCAACGCACGCTGCTGTTGGTTTTTGATTGTGCCTGCTTAGTTCAGTTGGTAAATCAGAGTCAGATCTGTAGGCTGCTGTGGCTGCTTGCCTTACCCTAGTATTCGTAGGACGGTGGGAGAGCCCCGCATAGAGCGAAAGCCACTTTGCCCGGGCATCCCATTTGGGAAGTCACAGCTTTCGTTGGGAAATCAGAGTCGCGTCTGAGGGATGCTGTTGCTGCTTGCCTGGGTTAGACTTCCCTGCAAATTGTAATAAACCCGCATGGAGCGAAATCATCTATGGCCAGGCCTCCTCTCTGAGAAAGCAGAGCTTCGTTAGGCAATCAGTGTCGGGTTTTTAGGAAGCTGCTGCTTCTTGCCTGAGCTATTCTGCTGAGGACAGTGCAAGATACCCGCATGGAGCGAAATTCCCTTTCACCTAGCATCCCCTCTGCCAGAGAGAGAAGCGTGGTTGCAACTCTGGAAAGGGGCTTAAGGAAAGGGACACGTCTGTCACCGTGCTCCCCAAGAGCAAGTCTGGGGAAGGTGCAGCACGCTGCCACGGGCAAAGAGAAGGAGCCGTTGGCTTTGTGTTCGGGAAACGGTCGCGATGCAGGAGAGTTGGCACTGGCAGGAACAGCGGGCCCGTTGTAAGACAAGTGTCACCATCTACCTGTGCTGAGGGACGGAGGCCTGGCTGCTAAGGTGACAGAAGAGTACGACTAGGGCAGGCACGCGTGCTCCACACTGAGGAAGGAGTCTGTGCAGAAGGCAGGCCGGTCCTGTGTCTCTGGTCCCAAGGGGACAGCGTCTCCTTGACCCCCTCTGCCTAGGGCAGACTTGGGCTAGCCACCAAGCGCCATAGCTTCAACTCGCAGAAACAGCTCCCTGGACGAACGGGTAGTCCGATGCCGTCTTCCTCCAAGATGTGACAACGTTGTTGGTGTCAGGAAGTGTGCCGGGGTAGGAGGGGGGACAGACACAAACAGATCCCCATCCCCGTGCACGGGCAGTGTGCAGGGTTCATGTCGACTCTCCTCTCCTGTGGGGAAGGCACTGGCTTAGTCCCCGATTCCACGCGAGCGCTAGTGCAAAAGGCCTAGCCTTGCCTATGCCAGGACATGAAGTGAGCATAGAGTGCCATCCTAGGCAACGCACACTGCTGTAGGTTTGTGATTGACCCTGCTTAGTTCGGCTTGGCAGGGAGAACGCACGGCGCGAACATGGAGCCCCGGAAAGCAAGGCCCAAGATACACTAGCTCTCCCGCAGCTCTTCTTCTTTGAAGTGTCAGAGCGAATGCCCAAAGCCTTGTTGTGAAGCAGCAGCGAAGGGCAGTTCGCGCCAGCTGAAAACCTCTGCGAACGTATAGCAGTAGCTGGTAAATCAGAGTCGGATCTGTAGGCTGCTGTGGCTGCTTGCCTTAGCCTAGTATTCGTAGGACGGTGGGAAAGCCCCGCAAAGAGCGAAAGCCTCTTTACCCGGGCATCCCCTCTGGGAAGGCACAGCTTTCGTTGGGAAATCAGAGTCGCGTCTGAGGGATGCTGCTGCTGCTTCCCTGATCTAGTGTCCCCTGCACGTTGTAATAATCCCGCATGGAACGAAATCCTTCTATGCCCAGGCGTCCTCTCTGGGAAAGCATAGCATTCGCTGGGCAATCAGAGTCTGGTTTGTGGGAAGCTGCTGCTTCTTGCCTGAGCTACTCTGCTCAGGACAGTGCAAGATACCCGCATGGAGCGAAATATTCTTTCACCTAGCATCCCCTATGCCAGAGAGAGAAGCGTGGTTGCACCTCTGGAAAGGGCCTTAAGGAAAGGGACACGTCTGTCACCGTGCTCCCCAAGAGCAAGTCTGGGGAAGGTGCAGCACGCTGCCACGGGCAAAGAGAAGGAGCCGTTGGCTTTGTGTTCGGGAAACGGTCGCGATGCAGGAGAGTTGGCACTGGCAGGAACAGCGGGCCAGTTGTAAGACAAGTGTCACCAGTTACTTGTGAAAACAGAGTCGCGTCTGAGGGATGCTGCTGCTCCTTCCCTGATCTAGTCTCCCCTGCACGCTGTAATAATCCCGCATGGAATGAAATCCTTCTATGCCCAGGCATCCTCTCTGTGAAAGCATAGCATTCGTTGGGCAATCAGAGTCGGGTTTGTGGGAAGCTGCTGCTTCTTGCCTGAGCTAGTCTGCTCAGGAAAGTGCAAGATACCCGCATGGAGCCAAATTATCTTTTACCTAGCATCCCCTCTGCCAGAGAGAGAAGCGTGGTTGCACCTCTGGAAAGGGCCTTATGGAAAGGGACACGTCTGTCACTGTGCTCCCCAATAGCAAATCTGGGGAAGGTGCATCACGCTGCCACGGGCAAAGAGAAGGAGCCGTTGGCTTTGTGTTCGGGAAACGGTCGCGATGAAGGAGAGTTGGCACTGGCAGGAACAGCGGGCCCGTTGTAAGACAAGTGTCACCATCTACCTGTGCTGAGGGTCGGAGGCCTGGCTGCTAAGGTGACAGAAGAGTATGACTATGGCAGCCAGGTGTGCTCCACACTGAGGAAGGAGTCTGGGCAGAAGGCAGGCCTGTCCTGGTCTGTGGTCCCAAGGGGACAGCGTCTCCTTGAGCACCTGTGCCTAGGGCAGACATGGGCTTGCCACCAAGCGCCATAGCTTCAACTCGCAGAAACAGCTCCCTGGACGAACGGGCAGTCCGATGCCGTCTTCCTCCAAGATGTGACAACGTTGTTGGTGTCAGGAAGTGTGCCGGGGTAGCAGGGGGGACAGACCCAAACAGATCCCCAGCCCAGTGCACGGGCAGTTTGCAGGGTTCATGTCGACTCTCCTCTCCTGTGGGGAAGGCACTGGCTTAGTCCCCGAATCCACGCGAGCGCTAGTGCAAAAGGCCTAGCCTTGCCTATGCCAGGACATGAAGTGAGCATAGAGTGCCATCCTAGGCAACGCACGCTGCTGTTGGTTTTTGATTGTGCCTGCTTAGTTCAGTTGGTAAATCAGAGTCAGATCTGTAGGCTGCTGTGGCTGCTTGCCTTAGCCTCGTATTCGTAGGACGGTGGGAGAGCCCCGCATAGAGCGAAAGCCACTTTGCCCGGGCATCCCCTTTGGGAAGTCACAGCTTTCGTTGGGAAATCAGAGTCGCGTCTGAGGGATGCTGTTGCTGCTTGCCTGAGTTAGACTTCCCTGCAAATTGTACTAAACCCGCATGGAGCGAAATCATCTATGGCCAGGCCTCCTCTCTGAGAAAGCAGAGCATTCATTGGGCAATAAGTGTCGGGTTTTTAGGAAGCTGCTGCTTCTTGCCTGAGCTATTCTGCTGAGGACAGTGCAAGATACCCGCATGGAGTGAAATTCCCTTTCACCTAGCATCCCCTCTGCCAGAGAGAGAAGCGTGGTTGCACCTCTGGCAAGGGGCTTAAGGAAAGGGACACGTCTGACACCGTGCTCCCCAAGAGCAAGTCTGGGGAAGGTGCAGCACGCTGCCACGGGCAAAGAGAAGGAGCCGTTGGCTTTGTGTTCGGGAAACGGTCTCGATGCAGGAGAGTTGGCACTGGCAGGAACAGCGGGCCCGTTGTAAGACAAGTGTCACCAGCTACTTGTGAAAACAGAGTCGCGTCTGAGGGATGCTGCTGCTGCTTCCCTGATCTACTCTCCCCTGAACGTTGTAATAATCCCGCATGGAATGAAATCCTTCTATGCCCAGGCATCCTCTCTGTGAAAGCATAGCATTCGTTGGGCAATCAGAGTCGGTTTGTGGGAAGCTGCTGCTTCTTGCCTGAGCTAGTCTGCTCAGGACAGTGCAAGATACCCGCATGGAGCGAAATTATCTTTTACCTAGCATCCCCTCTGCCAGAGAGAGAAGCGTGGTTGCACCTTTGGAAAGGGCCTTATGGAAAGGGACACGTCTGTCACTGTGCTCCCAAAGAGCAAGTCTGGGGAAGGTGCATCACGCTGCCACGGGCAAAGAGAAGGAGCCGTTGGCTTTGTGTTCGGGAAACACTCGCGATGCAGGAGAGTTGGCACTAGCAGGAACAGCGGGCCCGTTGTAAGACAAGTGTCACCATCTACCTGTGCTGAGGGTCGGAGGCCTGGCTGCTAAGGTGACAGAAGAGTATGACTATGGCAGGCAGGTGTGCTCCACACTGAGGAAGGAGTCTGGGCAGAAGGCAGGCCTGTCCTGTGTCTCTGGTCCCAAGGGGACAGCGTCTCCTTAACCACCTGTCCTAGGGCAGACTTGGGCTAGCCACCAAGCACCATAGCTTCAACTCGCAGAAACAGCTCCCTGGACGAACGGGCAGTCCGATGCCGTCTTCCTCCAAGATGTGACAACGTTGTTGGTGTCAGGAAGTGTGCCGGGGTAGGTGGGGGGGACAGACCCAAACAGATCCCCAGCCCAGTGCACGGGCAGTGTGCAGGGTTCATGTCGACTCTCCTCTCCTGTGGGGAAGGCACTGGCTTAGTCCCCGATTCCACGCGAGCGCTAGTGCAAAAGGCCTAGCCTTGCCTATGCCAGGACATGAAGTGAGCATAGAGTGCCATCCTAGGCAACGCACACTGCTGTAGGTTTGTGATTGACCCTGCTTAGTTCGGCTTGGCAGGGAGAACGCACGGCGCGAACATGGAGCCCCGGAAAGCAAGGCCCAAGATACACTAGCTCTCCCGCAGCTCTTCTTCTTTGAAGTGTCAGAGCGAATGCCCAAAGCCTTGCTGTGAAGCAGCAGCGAAGGGCAGTTCGCGCCAGCTGAAAACCTCTGCGAACGTATAGCAGTAGCTGGTAAATCACAGTCGGATCTGTAGGCTGCTGTGGCTGCTTGCCTTAGCTAGTATTCGTAGGACGGTGGGAGAGCCCCGCATAGAGCGAAAGCCTCTTTGCCCGGGCATCCCCTCTGGGAAGGCACAGCTTTCGTTGGGAAATCAGAGTCACGTCTGAGGGATGCTGCTGCTGCTTCCCTGAGCTAGTCTCCCATGCACGTTGTAATAAACCCGCATGGAACGAAATCCTTCTATGCCCAGGCATCCTCTCTGGGAAAGCATAGCATTCGTTGGGCAATCAGAGTCGGGTTTGTGGGAAGCTGCTGCTTCTTGCCTGAGCTACTCTGCTCAGGACAGTGCAAGATACCCGCATGGAGCGAAATATTCTTTCACCTAGCATCCCCTATGCCAGAGAGAGAAGCGTGGTTGCACCTCTGGAAAGGGCCTTAAGGAAAGGGACACGTCTGTCACCGTGCTCCCCAAGAGCAAGTCTGGGGAAGGTGCAGCACGCTGCCACGGGCAAAGAGAAGGAGCCGTTGGCTTTGTGTTCGGGAAACGGTCGCGATGCAGGAGAGTTGGCACTGGCAGGAACAGCGGGCCCGTTGTAAGACAAGTGTCACCAGTTACTTGTGAAAACAGAGTCGCGTCTGAGGGATGCTGCTGCTCCTTCCCTGATCTAGTCTCCCCTGCACGCTGTAATAATCCCGCATGGAATGAAATCCTTCTATGCCCAGGCATCCTCTCTGTGAAAGCATAGCATTCGTTGGGCAATCAGAGTCGGGTTTGTGGGAAGCTGCTGCTTCTTGCCTGAGCTACTCTGCTCAGGACAGTGCAAGATACCCGCATGGAGCGAAATTTTCTTTCACCTAGCATCCCCTCTGCCAGAGAGAGAAGCGTGGTTGCACCTCTGGAAAGGGCCTTAAGGAAAGGGACACGTCTGTCACCGTGCTCCCCAAGAGCAAGTCTGGGGAAGGTGCATCACGTTGCCACGGGCAAAGAGAAGGAGCCGTTGGCTTTGTGTTCGGGAAACGGTCACGATGCAGGAGAGTTGGCACTGGCAGGAACAGCGGGCCCGTTGTAAGACAAGTGTCACCAGCTACTTGTGAAAACAGAGTCGCGTCTGAGGGATGCTGCTGCTGCTTCCCTGATCTAGTCTCCCCTGCACGCTGTAATAATCCCGCAAGGAACGAAATCCTTCTATGCCCAGGCATCCTCTCTGGGAAAGCATAGCATTCGTTGGGCAATCAGAGTCGGGTTTGTGGGAAGCTGCTGCTTCTTGCCTGAGCTAGTCTGCTCAGGACAGTGCAAGATACCCGCATGGAGCGAAATTATCTTTTACCTAGCATCCCCTCTGCCAGAGAGAGAAGCGTGGTTGCACCTCTGGAAAGGGCCTTATGGAAAGGGACACGTCTGTCACTGTGCTCCCCAAGAGCAAATCTGGGGAAGGTGCATCACGCTGCCACGGGCAAAGAGAAGGAGCCGTTTGCTTTGTGTTCGGGAAACGGTCGCGATGAAGGAGAGTTGGCACTGGCAGGAACAGCGGGCCCGTTGTAAGACAAGTGTCACCATCTACCTGTGCTGAGGATCGGAGGCCTGGCTGCTAAGGTGACAGAAGAGTATGACTATGGCAGGCAGTTGTGCTCCACACTGAGGAAGGAGTCTGGGCAGAAGGCAGGCCTGTCCTGTGTCTCTGGTCCCAAGGGGACAGCGTCTCCTTGACCACCTGTGCCTAGGGCAGACTTGGGCTTGCCACCAACCGCCATAGCTTCAACTCGCAGAAACAGCTCACTGGACGAACGGGCAGTCCGATGCCGTCTTCCTCCAAGATGTGACAACGTTGTTGGTGTCAGGAAGTGTGCCGGGGTAGGAGGGGGGACAGACCCAAACAGATCCCCAGCCCAGTGCACGGGCAGTGTGCAGGGTTCATGTCGACTCTCCTCTCCTGTGGCGAAGGCACTGGCTTAGTCCCCGATTCCACGCGAGCGCTAGTGCAAAAGGCCTAGCCTTGCCTATGCCAGGACATGAAGTGAGCATAGAGTGCCATCCTAGGCAACGCACGCTGCTGTTGGTTTTTGATTGTGCCTGCTTAGTTCAGTTGGTAAATCAGAGTCAGATCTGTAGGCTGCTGTGGCTGCTTGCCTTACCCTAGTATTCGTAGGACGGTGGGAGAGCCCCGCATAGAGCGAAAGCCACTTTGCCCGGGCATCCCATTTGGGAAGTCACAGCTTTCGTTGGGAAATCAGAGTCGCGTCTGAGGGATGCTGTTGCTGCTTGCCTGGGTTAGACTTCCCTGCAAATTGTAATAAACCCGCATGGAGCGAAATCATCTATGGCCAGGCCTCCTCTCTGAGAAAGCAGAGCTTCGTTAGGCAATCAGTGTCGGGTTTTTAGGAAGCTGCTGCTTCTTGCCTGAGCTATTCTGCTGAGGACAGTGCAAGATACCCGCATGGAGCGAAATTCCCTTTCACCTAGCATCCCCTCTGCCAGAGAGAGAAGCGTGGTTGCAACTCTGGAAAGGGGCTTAAGGAAAGGGACACGTCTGTCACCGTGCTCCCCAAGAGCAAGTCTGGGGAAGGTGCAGCACGCTGCCACGGGCAAAGAGAAGGAGCCGTTGGCTTTGTGTTCGGGAAACGGTCGCGATGCAGGAGAGTTGGCACTGGCAGGAACAGCGGGCCCGTTGTAAGACAAGTGTCACCATCTACCTGTGCTGAGGGACGGAGGCCTGGCTGCTAAGGTGACAGAAGAGTACGACTAGGGCAGGCACGCGTGCTCCACACTGAGGAAGGAGTCTGTGCAGAAGGCAGGCCGGTCCTGTGTCTCTGGTCCCAAGGGGACAGCGTCTCCTTGACCCCCTCTGCCTAGGGCAGACTTGGGCTAGCCACCAAGCGCCATAGCTTCAACTCGCAGAAACAGCTCCCTGGACGAACGGGTAGTCCGATGCCGTCTTCCTCCAAGATGTGACAACGTTGTTGGTGTCAGGAAGTGTGCCGGGGTAGGAGGGGGGACAGACACAAACAGATCCCCATCCCCGTGCACGGGCAGTGTGCAGGGTTCATGTCGACTCTCCTCTCCTGTGGGGAAGGCACTGGCTTAGTCCCCGATTCCACGCGAGCGCTAGTGCAAAAGGCCTAGCCTTGCCTATGCCAGGACATGAAGTGAGCATAGAGTGCCATCCTAGGCAACGCACACTGCTGTAGGTTTGTGATTGACCCTGCTTAGTTCGGCTTGGCAGGGAGAACGCACGGCGCGAACATGGAGCCCCGGAAAGCAAGGCCCAAGATACACTAGCTCTCCCGCAGCTCTTCTTCTTTGAAGTGTCAGAGCGAATGCCCAAAGCCTTGTTGTGAAGCAGCAGCGAAGGGCAGTTCGCGCCAGCTGAAAACCTCTGCGAACGTATAGCAGTAGCTGGTAAATCAGAGTCGGATCTGTAGGCTGCTGTGGCTGCTTGCCTTAGCCTAGTATTCGTAGGACGGTGGGAAAGCCCCGCAAAGAGCGAAAGCCTCTTTACCCGGGCATCCCCTCTGGGAAGGCACAGCTTTCGTTGGGAAATCAGAGTCGCGTCTGAGGGATGCTGCTGCTGCTTCCCTGATCTAGTGTCCCCTGCACGTTGTAATAATCCCGCATGGAACGAAATCCTTCTATGCCCAGGCGTCCTCTCTGGGAAAGCATAGCATTCGCTGGGCAATCAGAGTCTGGTTTGTGGGAAGCTGCTGCTTCTTGCCTGAGCTACTCTGCTCAGGACAGTGCAAGATACCCGCATGGAGCGAAATATTCTTTCACCTAGCATCCCCTATGCCAGAGAGAGAAGCGTGGTTGCACCTCTGGAAAGGGCCTTAAGGAAAGGGACACGTCTGTCACCGTGCTCCCCAAGAGCAAGTCTGGGGAAGGTGCAGCACGCTGCCACGGGCAAAGAGAAGGAGCCGTTGGCTTTGTGTTCGGGAAACGGTCGCGATGCAGGAGAGTTGGCACTGGCAGGAACAGCGGGCCAGTTGTAAGACAAGTGTCACCAGTTACTTGTGAAAACAGAGTCGCGTCTGAGGGATGCTGCTGCTCCTTCCCTGATCTAGTCTCCCCTGCACGCTGTAATAATCCCGCATGGAATGAAATCCTTCTATGCCCAGGCATCCTCTCTGTGAAAGCATAGCATTCGTTGGGCAATCAGAGTCGGGTTTGTGGGAAGCTGCTGCTTCTTGCCTGAGCTAGTCTGCTCAGGAAAGTGCAAGATACCCGCATGGAGCCAAATTATCTTTTACCTAGCATCCCCTCTGCCAGAGAGAGAAGCGTGGTTGCACCTCTGGAAAGGGCCTTATGGAAAGGGACACGTCTGTCACTGTGCTCCCCAATAGCAAATCTGGGGAAGGTGCATCACGCTGCCACGGGCAAAGAGAAGGAGCCGTTGGCTTTGTGTTCGGGAAACGGTCGCGATGAAGGAGAGTTGGCACTGGCAGGAACAGCGGGCCCGTTGTAAGACAAGTGTCACCATCTACCTGTGCTGAGGGTCGGAGGCCTGGCTGCTAAGGTGACAGAAGAGTATGACTATGGCAGCCAGGTGTGCTCCACACTGAGGAAGGAGTCTGGGCAGAAGGCAGGCCTGTCCTGGTCTGTGGTCCCAAGGGGACAGCGTCTCCTTGAGCACCTGTGCCTAGGGCAGACATGGGCTTGCCACCAAGCGCCATAGCTTCAACTCGCAGAAACAGCTCCCTGGACGAACGGGCAGTCCGATGCCGTCTTCCTCCAAGATGTGACAACGTTGTTGGTGTCAGGAAGTGTGCCGGGGTAGCAGGGGGGACAGACCCAAACAGATCCCCAGCCCAGTGCACGGGCAGTTTGCAGGGTTCATGTCGACTCTCCTCTCCTGTGGGGAAGGCACTGGCTTAGTCCCCGAATCCACGCGAGCGCTAGTGCAAAAGGCCTAGCCTTGCCTATGCCAGGACATGAAGTGAGCATAGAGTGCCATCCTAGGCAACGCACGCTGCTGTTGGTTTTTGATTGTGCCTGCTTAGTTCAGTTGGTAAATCAGAGTCAGATCTGTAGGCTGCTGTGGCTGCTTGCCTTAGCCTCGTATTCGTAGGACGGTGGGAGAGCCCCGCATAGAGCGAAAGCCACTTTGCCCGGGCATCCCCTTTGGGAAGTCACAGCTTTCGTTGGGAAATCAGAGTCGCGTCTGAGGGATGCTGTTGCTGCTTGCCTGAGTTAGACTTCCCTGCAAATTGTACTAAACCCGCATGGAGCGAAATCATCTATGGCCAGGCCTCCTCTCTGAGAAAGCAGAGCATTCATTGGGCAATAAGTGTCGGGTTTTTAGGAAGCTGCTGCTTCTTGCCTGAGCTATTCTGCTGAGGACAGTGCAAGATACCCGCATGGAGTGAAATTCCCTTTCACCTAGCATCCCCTCTGCCAGAGAGAGAAGCGTGGTTGCACCTCTGGCAAGGGGCTTAAGGAAAGGGACACGTCTGACACCGTGCTCCCCAAGAGCAAGTCTGGGGAAGGTGCAGCACGCTGCCACGGGCAAAGAGAAGGAGCCGTTGGCTTTGTGTTCGGGAAACGGTCTCGATGCAGGAGAGTTGGCACTGGCAGGAACAGCGGGCCCGTTGTAAGACAAGTGTCACCAGCTACTTGTGAAAACAGAGTCGCGTCTGAGGGATGCTGCTGCTGCTTCCCTGATCTACTCTCCCCTGAACGTTGTAATAATCCCGCATGGAATGAAATCCTTCTATGCCCAGGCATCCTCTCTGTGAAAGCATAGCATTCGTTGGGCAATCAGAGTCGGTTTGTGGGAAGCTGCTGCTTCTTGCCTGAGCTAGTCTGCTCAGGACAGTGCAAGATACCCGCATGGAGCGAAATTATCTTTTACCTAGCATCCCCTCTGCCAGAGAGAGAAGCGTGGTTGCACCTTTGGAAAGGGCCTTATGGAAAGGGACACGTCTGTCACTGTGCTCCCAAAGAGCAAGTCTGGGGAAGGTGCATCACGCTGCCACGGGCAAAGAGAAGGAGCCGTTGGCTTTGTGTTCGGGAAACACTCGCGATGCAGGAGAGTTGGCACTAGCAGGAACAGCGGGCCCGTTGTAAGACAAGTGTCACCATCTACCTGTGCTGAGGGTCGGAGGCCTGGCTGCTAAGGTGACAGAAGAGTATGACTATGGCAGGCAGGTGTGCTCCACACTGAGGAAGGAGTCTGGGCAGAAGGCAGGCCTGTCCTGTGTCTCTGGTCCCAAGGGGACAGCGTCTCCTTAACCACCTGTCCTAGGGCAGACTTGGGCTAGCCACCAAGCACCATAGCTTCAACTCGCAGAAACAGCTCCCTGGACGAACGGGCAGTCCGATGCCGTCTTCCTCCAAGATGTGACAACGTTGTTGGTGTCAGGAAGTGTGCCGGGGTAGGTGGGGGGGACAGACCCAAACAGATCCCCAGCCCAGTGCACGGGCAGTGTGCAGGGTTCATGTCGACTCTCCTCTCCTGTGGGGAAGGCACTGGCTTAGTCCCCGATTCCACGCGAGCGCTAGTGCAAAAGGCCTAGCCTTGCCTATGCCAGGACATGAAGTGAGCATAGAGTGCCATCCTAGGCAACGCACACTGCTGTAGGTTTGTGATTGACCCTGCTTAGTTCGGCTTGGCAGGGAGAACGCACGGCGCGAACATGGAGCCCCGGAAAGCAAGGCCCAAGATACACTAGCTCTCCCGCAGCTCTTCTTCTTTGAAGTGTCAGAGCGAATGCCCAAAGCCTTGCTGTGAAGCAGCAGCGAAGGGCAGTTCGCGCCAGCTGAAAACCTCTGCGAACGTATAGCAGTAGCTGGTAAATCACAGTCGGATCTGTAGGCTGCTGTGGCTGCTTGCCTTAGCTAGTATTCGTAGGACGGTGGGAGAGCCCCGCATAGAGCGAAAGCCTCTTTGCCCGGGCATCCCCTCTGGGAAGGCACAGCTTTCGTTGGGAAATCAGAGTCACGTCTGAGGGATGCTGCTGCTGCTTCCCTGAGCTAGTCTCCCATGCACGTTGTAATAAACCCGCATGGAACGAAATCCTTCTATGCCCAGGCATCCTCTCTGGGAAAGCATAGCATTCGTTGGGCAATCAGAGTCGGGTTTGTGGGAAGCTGCTGCTTCTTGCCTGAGCTACTCTGCTCAGGACAGTGCAAGATACCCGCATGGAGCGAAATATTCTTTCACCTAGCATCCCCTATGCCAGAGAGAGAAGCGTGGTTGCACCTCTGGAAAGGGCCTTAAGGAAAGGGACACGTCTGTCACCGTGCTCCCCAAGAGCAAGTCTGGGGAAGGTGCAGCACGCTGCCACGGGCAAAGAGAAGGAGCCGTTGGCTTTGTGTTCGGGAAACGGTCGCGATGCAGGAGAGTTGGCACTGGCAGGAACAGCGGGCCCGTTGTAAGACAAGTGTCACCAGTTACTTGTGAAAACAGAGTCGCGTCTGAGGGATGCTGCTGCTCCTTCCCTGATCTAGTCTCCCCTGCACGCTGTAATAATCCCGCATGGAATGAAATCCTTCTATGCCCAGGCATCCTCTCTGTGAAAGCATAGCATTCGTTGGGCAATCAGAGTCGGGTTTGTGGGAAGCTGCTGCTTCTTGCCTGAGCTAGTCTGCTCAGGACAGTGCAAGATACCCGCATGGAGCCAAATTATCTTTTACCTAGCATCCCCTCTGCCAGAGAGAGAAGCGTGGTTGCACCTCTGGAAAGGGCCTTATGGAAAGGGACACGTCTGTCACTGTGCTCCCCAATAGCAAATCTGGGGAAGGTGCATCACGCTGCCACGGGCAAAGAGAAGGAGCCGTTGGCTTTGTGTTCGGGAAACGGTCGCGATGAAGGAGAGTTGGCACTGGCAGGAACAGCGGGCCCGTTGTAAGACAAGTGTCACCATCTACCTGTGCTGAGGGTCGGAGGCCTGGCTGCTAAGGTGACAGAAGAGTATGACTATGGCAGCCAGGTGTGCTCCACACTGAGGAAGGAGTCTGGGCAGAAGGCAGGCCTGTCCTGGTCTGTGGTCCCAAGGGGACAGCGTCTCCTTGAGCACCTGTGCCTAGGGCAGACATGGGCTTGCCACCAAGCGCCATAGCTTCAACTCGCAGAAACAGCTCCCTGGACGAACGGGCAGTCCGATGCCGTCTTCCTCCAAGATGTGACAACGTTGTTGGTGTCAGGAAGTGTGCCGGGGTAGCAGGGGGGACAGACCCAAACAGATCCCCAGCCCAGTGCACGGGCAGTTTGCAGGGTTCATGTCGACTCTCCTCTCCTGTGGGGAAGGCACTGGCTTAGTCCCCGAATCCACGCGAGCGCTAGTGCAAAAGGCCTAGCCTTGCCTATGCCAGGACATGAAGTGAGCATAGAGTGCCATCCTAGGCAACGCACGCTGCTGTTGGTTTTTGATTGTGCCTGCTTAGTTCAGTTGGTAAATCAGAGTCAGATCTGTAGGCTGCTGTGGCTGCTTGCCTTAGCCTCGTATTCGTAGGACGGTGGGAGAGCCCCGCATAGAGCGAAAGCCACTTTGCCCGGGCATCCCCTTTGGGAAGTCACAGCTTTCGTTGGGAAATCAGAGTCGCGTCTGAGGGATGCTGTTGCTGCTTGCCTGAGTTAGACTTCCCTGCAAATTGTACTAAACCCGCATGGAGCGAAATCATCTATGGCCAGGCCTCCTCTCTGAGAAAGCAGAGCATTCATTGGGCAATAAGTGTCGGGTTTTTAGGAAGCTGCTGCTTCTTGCCTGAGCTATTCTGCTGAGGACAGTGCAAGATACCCGCATGGAGTGAAATTCCCTTTCACCTAGCATCCCCTCTGCCAGAGAGAGAAGCGTGGTTGCACCTCTGGCAAGGGGCTTAAGGAAAGGGACACGTCTGACACCGTGCTCCCCAAGAGCAAGTCTGGGGAAGGTGCAGCACGCTGCCACGGGCAAAGAGAAGGAGCCGTTGGCTTTGTGTTCGGGAAACGGTCTCGATGCAGGAGAGTTGGCACTGGCAGGAACAGCGGGCCCGTTGTAAGACAAGTGTCACCAGCTACTTGTGAAAACAGAGTCGCGTCTGAGGGATGCTGCTGCTGCTTCCCTGATCTACTCTCCCCTGAACGTTGTAATAATCCCGCATGGAATGAAATCCTTCTATGCCCAGGCATCCTCTCTGTGAAAGCATAGCATTCGTTGGGCAATCAGAGTCGGTTTGTGGGAAGCTGCTGCTTCTTGCCTGAGCTAGTCTGCTCAGGACAGTGCAAGATACCCGCATGGAGCGAAATTATCTTTTACCTAGCATCCCCTCTGCCAGAGAGAGAAGCGTGGTTGCACCTTTGGAAAGGGCCTTATGGAAAGGGACACGTCTGTCACTGTGCTCCCAAAGAGCAAGTCTGGGGAAGGTGCATCACGCTGCCACGGGCAAAGAGAAGGAGCCGTTGGCTTTGTGTTCGGGAAACACTCGCGATGCAGGAGAGTTGGCACTAGCAGGAACAGCGGGCCCGTTGTAAGACAAGTGTCACCATCTACCTGTGCTGAGGGTCGGAGGCCTGGCTGCTAAGGTGACAGAAGAGTATGACTATGGCAGGCAGGTGTGCTCCACACTGAGGAAGGAGTCTGGGCAGAAGGCAGGCCTGTCCTGTGTCTCTGGTCCCAAGGGGACAGCGTCTCCTTAACCACCTGTCCTAGGGCAGACTTGGGCTAGCCACCAAGCACCATAGCTTCAACTCGCAGAAACAGCTCCCTGGACGAACGGGCAGTCCGATGCCGTCTTCCTCCAAGATGTGACAACGTTGTTGGTGTCAGGAAGTGTGCCGGGGTAGGTGGGGGGGACAGACCCAAACAGATCCCCAGCCCAGTGCACGGGCAGTGTGCAGGGTTCATGTCGACTCTCCTCTCCTGTGGGGAAGGCACTGGCTTAGTCCCCGATTCCACGCGAGCGCTAGTGCAAAAGGCCTAGCCTTGCCTATGCCAGGACATGAAGTGAGCATAGAGTGCCATCCTAGGCAACGCACACTGCTGTAGGTTTGTGATTGACCCTGCTTAGTTCGGCTTGGCAGGGAGAACGCACGGCGCGAACATGGAGCCCCGGAAAGCAAGGCCCAAGATACACTAGCTCTCCCGCAGCTCTTCTTCTTTGAAGTGTCAGAGCGAATGCCCAAAGCCTTGCTGTGAAGCAGCAGCGAAGGGCAGTTCGCGCCAGCTGAAAACCTCTGCGAACGTATAGCAGTAGCTGGTAAATCACAGTCGGATCTGTAGGCTGCTGTGGCTGCTTGCCTTAGCTAGTATTCGTAGGACGGTGGGAGAGCCCCGCATAGAGCGAAAGCCTCTTTGCCCGGGCATCCCCTCTGGGAAGGCACAGCTTTCGTTGGGAAATCAGAGTCACGTCTGAGGGATGCTGCTGCTGCTTCCCTGAGCTAGTCTCCCATGCACGTTGTAATAAACCCGCATGGAACGAAATCCTTCTATGCCCAGGCATCCTCTCTGGGAAAGCATAGCATTCGTTGGGCAATCAGAGTCGGGTTTGTGGGAAGCTGCTGCTTCTTGCCTGAGCTACTCTGCTCAGGACAGTGCAAGATACCCGCATGGAGCGAAATATTCTTTCACCTAGCATCCCCTATGCCAGAGAGAGAAGCGTGGTTGCACCTCTGGAAAGGGCCTTAAGGAAAGGGACACGTCTGTCACCGTGCTCCCCAAGAGCAAGTCTGGGGAAGGTGCAGCACGCTGCCACGGGCAAAGAGAAGGAGCCGTTGGCTTTGTGTTCGGGAAACGGTCGCGATGCAGGAGAGTTGGCACTGGCAGGAACAGCGGGCCCGTTGTAAGACAAGTGTCACCAGTTACTTGTGAAAACAGAGTCGCGTCTGAGGGATGCTGCTGCTCCTTCCCTGATCTAGTCTCCCCTGCACGCTGTAATAATCCCGCATGGAATGAAATCCTTCTATGCCCAGGCATCCTCTCTGTGAAAGCATAGCATTCGTTGGGCAATCAGAGTCGGGTTTGTGGGAAGCTGCTGCTTCTTGCCTGAGCTACTCTGCTCAGGACAGTGCAAGATACCCGCATGGAGCGAAATTTTCTTTCACCTAGCATCCCCTCTGCCAGAGAGAGAAGCGTGGTTGCACCTCTGGAAAGGGCCTTAAGGAAAGGGACACGTCTGTCACCGTGCTCCCCAAGAGCAAGTCTGGGGAAGGTGCATCACGTTGCCACGGGCAAAGAGAAGGAGCCGTTGGCTTTGTGTTCGGGAAACGGTCACGATGCAGGAGAGTTGGCACTGGCAGGAACAGCGGGCCCGTTGTAAGACAAGTGTCACCAGCTACTTGTGAAAACAGAGTCGCGTCTGAGGGATGCTGCTGCTGCTTCCCTGATCTAGTCTCCCCTGCACGCTGTAATAATCCCGCAAGGAACGAAATCCTTCTATGCCCAGGCATCCTCTCTGGGAAAGCATAGCATTCGTTGGGCAATCAGAGTCGGGTTTGTGGGAAGCTGCTGCTTCTTGCCTGAGCTAGTCTGCTCAGGACAGTGCAAGATACCCGCATGGAGCGAAATTATCTTTTACCTAGCATCCCCTCTGCCAGAGAGAGAAGCGTGGTTGCACCTCTGGAAAGGGCCTTATGGAAAGGGACACGTCTGTCACTGTGCTCCCCAAGAGCAAATCTGGGGAAGGTGCATCACGCTGCCACGGGCAAAGAGAAGGAGCCGTTTGCTTTGTGTTCGGGAAACGGTCGCGATGAAGGAGAGTTGGCACTGGCAGGAACAGCGGGCCCGTTGTAAGACAAGTGTCACCATCTACCTGTGCTGAGGATCGGAGGCCTGGCTGCTAAGGTGACAGAAGAGTATGACTATGGCAGGCAGTTGTGCTCCACACTGAGGAAGGAGTCTGGGCAGAAGGCAGGCCTGTCCTGTGTCTCTGGTCCCAAGGGGACAGCGTCTCCTTGACCACCTGTGCCTAGGGCAGACTTGGGCTTGCCACCAACCGCCATAGCTTCAACTCGCAGAAACAGCTCACTGGACGAACGGGCAGTCCGATGCCGTCTTCCTCCAAGATGTGACAACGTTGTTGGTGTCAGGAAGTGTGCCGGGGTAGGAGGGGGGACAGACCCAAACAGATCCCCAGCCCAGTGCACGGGCAGTGTGCAGGGTTCATGTCGACTCTCCTCTCCTGTGGCGAAGGCACTGGCTTAGTCCCCGATTCCACGCGAGCGCTAGTGCAAAAGGCCTAGCCTTGCCTATGCCAGGACATGAAGTGAGCATAGAGTGCCATCCTAGGCAACGCACGCTGCTGTTGGTTTTTGATTGTGCCTGCTTAGTTCAGTTGGTAAATCAGAGTCAGATCTGTAGGCTGCTGTGGCTGCTTGCCTTACCCTAGTATTCGTAGGACGGTGGGAGAGCCCCGCATAGAGCGAAAGCCACTTTGCCCGGGCATCCCATTTGGGAAGTCACAGCTTTCGTTGGGAAATCAGAGTCGCGTCTGAGGGATGCTGTTGCTGCTTGCCTGGGTTAGACTTCCCTGCAAATTGTAATAAACCCGCATGGAGCGAAATCATCTATGGCCAGGCCTCCTCTCTGAGAAAGCAGAGCTTCGTTAGGCAATCAGTGTCGGGTTTTTAGGAAGCTGCTGCTTCTTGCCTGAGCTATTCTGCTGAGGACAGTGCAAGATACCCGCATGGAGCGAAATTCCCTTTCACCTAGCATCCCCTCTGCCAGAGAGAGAAGCGTGGTTGCAACTCTGGAAAGGGGCTTAAGGAAAGGGACACGTCTGTCACCGTGCTCCCCAAGAGCAAGTCTGGGGAAGGTGCAGCACGCTGCCACGGGCAAAGAGAAGGAGCCGTTGGCTTTGTGTTCGGGAAACGGTCGCGATGCAGGAGAGTTGGCACTGGCAGGAACAGCGGGCCCGTTGTAAGACAAGTGTCACCATCTACCTGTGCTGAGGGACGGAGGCCTGGCTGCTAAGGTGACAGAAGAGTACGACTAGGGCAGGCACGCGTGCTCCACACTGAGGAAGGAGTCTGTGCAGAAGGCAGGCCGGTCCTGTGTCTCTGGTCCCAAGGGGACAGCGTCTCCTTGACCCCCTCTGCCTAGGGCAGACTTGGGCTAGCCACCAAGCGCCATAGCTTCAACTCGCAGAAACAGCTCCCTGGACGAACGGGTAGTCCGATGCCGTCTTCCTCCAAGATGTGACAACGTTGTTGGTGTCAGGAAGTGTGCCGGGGTAGGAGGGGGGACAGACACAAACAGATCCCCATCCCCGTGCACGGGCAGTGTGCAGGGTTCATGTCGACTCTCCTCTCCTGTGGGGAAGGCACTGGCTTAGTCCCCGATTCCACGCGAGCGCTAGTGCAAAAGGCCTAGCCTTGCCTATGCCAGGACATGAAGTGAGCATAGAGTGCCATCCTAGGCAACGCACACTGCTGTAGGTTTGTGATTGACCCTGCTTAGTTCGGCTTGGCAGGGAGAACGCACGGCGCGAACATGGAGCCCCGGAAAGCAAGGCCCAAGATACACTAGCTCTCCCGCAGCTCTTCTTCTTTGAAGTGTCAGAGCGAATGCCCAAAGCCTTGTTGTGAAGCAGCAGCGAAGGGCAGTTCGCGCCAGCTGAAAACCTCTGCGAACGTATAGCAGTAGCTGGTAAATCAGAGTCGGATCTGTAGGCTGCTGTGGCTGCTTGCCTTAGCCTAGTATTCGTAGGACGGTGGGAAAGCCCCGCAAAGAGCGAAAGCCTCTTTACCCGGGCATCCCCTCTGGGAAGGCACAGCTTTCGTTGGGAAATCAGAGTCGCGTCTGAGGGATGCTGCTGCTGCTTCCCTGATCTAGTGTCCCCTGCACGTTGTAATAATCCCGCATGGAACGAAATCATTCTATGCCCAGGCGTCCTCTCTGGGAAAGCATAGCATTCGCTGGGCAATCAGAGTCTGGTTTGTGGGAAGCTGCTGCTTCTTGCCTGAGCTACTCTGCTCAGGACAGTGCAAGATACCCGCATGGAGCGAAATATTCTTTCACCTAGCATCCCCTATGCCAGAGAGAGAAGCGTGGTTGCACCTCTGGAAAGGGCCTTAAGGAAAGGGACACGTCTGTCACCGTGCTCCCCAAGAGCAAGTCTGGGGAAGGTGCAGCACGCTGCCACGGGCAAAGAGAAGGAGCCGTTGGCTTTGTGTTCGGGAAACGGTCGCGATGCAGGAGAGTTGGCACTGGCAGGAACAGCGGGCCAGTTGTAAGACAAGTGTCACCAGTTACTTGTGAAAACAGAGTCGCGTCTGAGGGATGCTGCTGCTCCTTCCCTGATCTAGTCTCCCCTGCACGCTGTAATAATCCCGCATGGAATGAAATCCTTCTATGCCCAGGCATCCTCTCTGTGAAAGCATAGCATTCGTTGGGCAATCAGAGTCGGGTTTGTGGGAAGCTGCTGCTTCTTGCCTGAGCTAGTCTGCTCAGGAAAGTGCAAGATACCCGCATGGAGCCAAATTATCTTTTACCTAGCATCCCCTCTGCCAGAGAGAGAAGCGTGGTTGCACCTCTGGAAAGGGCCTTATGGAAAGGGACACGTCTGTCACTGTGCTCCCCAATAGCAAATCTGGGGAAGGTGCATCACGCTGCCACGGGCAAAGAGAAGGAGCCGTTGGCTTTGTGTTCGGGAAACGGTCGCGATGAAGGAGAGTTGGCACTGGCAGGAACAGCGGGCCCGTTGTAAGACAAGTGTCACCATCTACCTGTGCTGAGGGTCGGAGGCCTGGCTGCTAAGGTGACAGAAGAGTATGACTATGGCAGCCAGGTGTGCTCCACACTGAGGAAGGAGTCTGGGCAGAAGGCAGGCCTGTCCTGGTCTGTGGTCCCAAGGGGACAGCGTCTCCTTGAGCACCTGTGCCTAGGGCAGACATGGGCTTGCCACCAAGCGCCATAGCTTCAACTCGCAGAAACAGCTCCCTGGACGAACGGGCAGTCCGATGCCGTCTTCCTCCAAGATGTGACAACGTTGTTGGTGTCAGGAAGTGTGCCGGGGTAGCAGGGGGGACAGACCCAAACAGATCCCCAGCCCAGTGCACGGGCAGTTTGCAGGGTTCATGTCGACTCTCCTCTCCTGTGGGGAAGGCACTGGCTTAGTCCCCGAATCCACGCGAGCGCTAGTGCAAAAGGCCTAGCCTTGCCTATGCCAGGACATGAAGTGAGCATAGAGTGCCATCCTAGGCAACGCACGCTGCTGTTGGTTTTTGATTGTGCCTGCTTAGTTCAGTTGGTAAATCAGAGTCAGATCTGTAGGCTGCTGTGGCTGCTTGCCTTAGCCTCGTATTCGTAGGACGGTGGGAGAGCCCCGCATAGAGCGAAAGCCACTTTGCCCGGGCATCCCCTTTGGGAAGTCACAGCTTTCGTTGGGAAATCAGAGTCGCGTCTGAGGGATGCTGTTGCTGCTTGCCTGAGTTAGACTTCCCTGCAAATTGTACTAAACCCGCATGGAGCGAAATCATCTATGGCCAGGCCTCCTCTCTGAGAAAGCAGAGCATTCATTGGGCAATAAGTGTCGGGTTTTTAGGAAGCTGCTGCTTCTTGCCTGAGCTATTCTGCTGAGGACAGTGCAAGATACCCGCATGGAGTGAAATTCCCTTTCACCTAGCATCCCCTCTGCCAGAGAGAGAAGCGTGGTTGCACCTCTGGCAAGGGGCTTAAGGAAAGGGACACGTCTGACACCGTGCTCCCCAAGAGCAAGTCTGGGGAAGGTGCAGCACGCTGCCACGGGCAAAGAGAAGGAGCCGTTGGCTTTGTGTTCGGGAAACGGTCTCGATGCAGGAGAGTTGGCACTGGCAGGAACAGCGGGCCCGTTGTAAGACAAGTGTCACCAGCTACTTGTGAAAACAGAGTCGCGTCTGAGGGATGCTGCTGCTGCTTCCCTGATCTACTCTCCCCTGAACGTTGTAATAATCCCGCATGGAATGAAATCCTTCTATGCCCAGGCATCCTCTCTGTGAAAGCATAGCATTCGTTGGGCAATCAGAGTCGGTTTGTGGGAAGCTGCTGCTTCTTGCCTGAGCTAGTCTGCTCAGGACAGTGCAAGATACCCGCATGGAGCGAAATTATCTTTTACCTAGCATCCCCTCTGCCAGAGAGAGAAGCGTGGTTGCACCTTTGGAAAGGGCCTTATGGAAAGGGACACGTCTGTCACTGTGCTCCCAAAGAGCAAGTCTGGGGAAGGTGCATCACGCTGCCACGGGCAAAGAGAAGGAGCCGTTGGCTTTGTGTTCGGGAAACACTCGCGATGCAGGAGAGTTGGCACTAGCAGGAACAGCGGGCCCGTTGTAAGACAAGTGTCACCATCTACCTGTGCTGAGGGTCGGAGGCCTGGCTGCTAAGGTGACAGAAGAGTATGACTATGGCAGGCAGGTGTGCTCCACACTGAGGAAGGAGTCTGGGCAGAAGGCAGGCCTGTCCTGTGTCTCTGGTCCCAAGGGGACAGCGTCTCCTTAACCACCTGTCCTAGGGCAGACTTGGGCTAGCCACCAAGCACCATAGCTTCAACTCGCAGAAACAGCTCCCTGGACGAACGGGCAGTCCGATGCCGTCTTCCTCCAAGATGTGACAACGTTGTTGGTGTCAGGAAGTGTGCCGGGGTAGGTGGGGGGGACAGACCCAAACAGATCCCCAGCCCAGTGCACGGGCAGTGTGCAGGGTTCATGTCGACTCTCCTCTCCTGTGGGGAAGGCACTGGCTTAGTCCCCGATTCCACGCGAGCGCTAGTGCAAAAGGCCTAGCCTTGCCTATGCCAGGACATGAAGTGAGCATAGAGTGCCATCCTAGGCAACGCACACTGCTGTAGGTTTGTGATTGACCCTGCTTAGTTCGGCTTGGCAGGGAGAACGCACGGCGCGAACATGGAGCCCCGGAAAGCAAGGCCCAAGATACACTAGCTCTCCCGCAGCTCTTCTTCTTTGAAGTGTCAGAGCGAATGCCCAAAGCCTTGCTGTGAAGCAGCAGCGAAGGGCAGTTCGCGCCAGCTGAAAACCTCTGCGAACGTATAGCAGTAGCTGGTAAATCACAGTCGGATCTGTAGGCTGCTGTGGCTGCTTGCCTTAGCTAGTATTCGTAGGACGGTGGGAGAGCCCCGCATAGAGCGAAAGCCTCTTTGCCCGGGCATCCCCTCTGGGAAGGCACAGCTTTCGTTGGGAAATCAGAGTCACGTCTGAGGGATGCTGCTGCTGCTTCCCTGAGCTAGTCTCCCATGCACGTTGTAATAAACCCGCATGGAACGAAATCCTTCTATGCCCAGGCATCCTCTCTGGGAAAGCATAGCATTCGTTGGGCAATCAGAGTCGGGTTTGTGGGAAGCTGCTGCTTCTTGCCTGAGCTACTCTGCTCAGGACAGTGCAAGATACCCGCATGGAGCGAAATATTCTTTCACCTAGCATCCCCTATGCCAGAGAGAGAAGCGTGGTTGCACCTCTGGAAAGGGCCTTAAGGAAAGGGACACGTCTGTCACCGTGCTCCCCAAGAGCAAGTCTGGGGAAGGTGCAGCACGCTGCCACGGGCAAAGAGAAGGAGCCGTTGGCTTTGTGTTCGGGAAACGGTCGCGATGCAGGAGAGTTGGCACTGGCAGGAACAGCGGGCCCGTTGTAAGACAAGTGTCACCAGTTACTTGTGAAAACAGAGTCGCGTCTGAGGGATGCTGCTGCTCCTTCCCTGATCTAGTCTCCCCTGCACGCTGTAATAATCCCGCATGGAATGAAATCCTTCTATGCCCAGGCATCCTCTCTGTGAAAGCATAGCATTCGTTGGGCAATCAGAGTCGGGTTTGTGGGAAGCTGCTGCTTCTTGCCTGAGCTAGTCTGCTCAGGACAGTGCAAGATACCCGCATGGAGCCAAATTATCTTTTACCTAGCATCCCCTCTGCCAGAGAGAGAAGCGTGGTTGCACCTCTGGAAAGGGCCTTATGGAAAGGGACACGTCTGTCACTGTGCTCCCCAATAGCAAATCTGGGGAAGGTGCATCACGCTGCCACGGGCAAAGAGAAGGAGCCGTTGGCTTTGTGTTCGGGAAACGGTCGCGATGAAGGAGAGTTGGCACTGGCAGGAACAGCGGGCCCGTTGTAAGACAAGTGTCACCATCTACCTGTGCTGAGGGTCGGAGGCCTGGCTGCTAAGGTGACAGAAGAGTATGACTATGGCAGGCAGGTGTGCTCCACACTGAGGAAGGAGTCTGGGCAGAAGGCAGGCCTGTCCTGTGTCTCTGGTCCCAAGGGGACAGCGTCTCCTTGACCACCTGTGCCTAGGGCAGACTTGGGCTTGCCACCAAGCGCCATAGCTTCAACTCGCAGAAACAGCTCCCTGGACGAAAGGGCAGTCCGATGCCGTCTTCCTCCAAGATGTGACAACGTTGTTGGTGTCAGGAAGTGTGCCGGGGTAGCAGGGGCGACAGACCCAAACAGATCCCCAGCCCTGTGCACGGGCAGTGTGCAGGGTTCATGTCGACTCTCCTCTCCTGTGGGGAAGGCACTGGCTTAGTCCCCGATTCCACGCGAGCGCTAGTGCAAAAGGCCTAGCCTTGCCTATGCCAGGACATGAAGTGAGCATAGAGTGCCATCCTAGGCAACGCACGCTGCTGTTGGTTTTTGATTGTGCCTGCTTAGTTCAGTTGGTAAATCAGAGTCAGATCTGTAGGCTGCTGTGGCTGCTTACCTTAGCCTAGTATTCGTAGGACGGTGGGAGAGCCCCGCATAGAGCGAAAGCCACTTTGCCCGGGCATCCCCTTTGGGAAGTCACAGCTTTCGTTGGGAAATCAGAGTCGCGTCTGAGGGATGCTGTTGCTGCTTGCCTGAGTTAGACTTCCCTGCAAATTGTACTAAACCCGCATGGAGCGAAATCATCTATGGCCAGGCCTCCTCTCTGAGAAAGCAGAGCATTCATTGGGCAATAAGTGTCGGGTTTTTAGGAAGCTGCTGCTTCTTGCCTGAGCTATTCTGCTGAGGACAGTGCAAGATACCCGCATGGAGTGAAATTCCCTTTCACCTAGCATCCCCTCTGCCAGAGAGAGAAGCGTGGTTGCACCTCTGGCAAGGGGCTTAAGGAAAGGGACACGTCTGACACCGTGCTCCCCAAGAGCAAGTCTGGGGAAGGTGCAGCACGCTGCCACGGGCAAAGAGAAGGAGCCGTTGGCTTTGTGTTCGGGAAACGGTCTCGATGCAGGAGAGTTGGCACTGGCAGGAACAGCGGGCCCGTTGTAAGACAAGTGTCACCAGCTACTTGTGAAAACAGAGTCGCGTCTGAGGGATGCTGCTGCTGCTTCCCTGATCTACTCTCCCCTGAACGTTGTAATAATCCCGCATGGAATGAAATCCTTCTATGCCCAGGCATCCTCTCTGTGAAAGCATAGCATTCGTTGGGCAATCAGAGTCGGTTTGTGGGAAGCTGCTGCTTCTTGCCTGAGCTAGTCTGCTCAGGACAGTGCAAGATACCCGCATGGAGCGAAATTATCTTTTACCTAGCATCCCCTCTGCCAGAGAGAGAAGCGTGGTTGCACCTTTGGAAAGGGCCTTATGGAAAGGGACACGTCTGTCACTGTGCTCCCAAAGAGCAAGTCTGGGGAAGGTGCATCACGCTGCCACGGGCAAAGAGAAGGAGCCGTTGGCTTTGTGTTCGGGAAACACTCGCGATGCAAGAGAGTTGGCACTAGCAGGAACAGCGGGCCCGTTGTAAGACAAGTGTCACCATCTACCTGTGCTGAGGATCGGAGGCCTGGCTGCTAAGGTGACAGAAGAGTATGACTATGGCAGGCAGGTGTGCTCCACACTGAGGAAGGAGTCCGGGCAGAAGGCAGGCCTGTCCTGTGTCTCTGGTCCCAAGGGGACAGCGTCTCCTTAACCACCTGTCCTAGGGCAGACTTGGGCTAGCCACCAAGCACCATAGCTTCAACTCGCAGAAACAGCTCCCTGGACGAACGGGCAGTCCGATGCCGTCTTCCTCCAAGATGTGACAACGTTGTTGGTGTCAGGAAGTGTGCCGGGGTAGGTGGGGGGGACAGACCCAAACAGATCCCCAGCCCAGTGCACGGGCAGTGTGCAGGGTTCATGTCGACTCTCCTCTCCTGTGGGGAAGGCACTGGCTTAGTCCCCGATTCCACGCGAGCGCTAGTGCAAAAGGCCTAGCCTTGCCTATGCCAGGACATGAAGTGAGCATAGAGTGCCATCCTAGGCAACGCACACTGCTGTAGGTTTGTGATTGACCCTGCTTAGTTCGGCTTGGCAGGGAGAACGCACGGCGCGAACATGGAGCCCCGGAAAGCAAGGCCCAAGATACACTAGCTCTCCCGCAGCTCTTCTTCTTTGAAGTGTCAGAGCGAATGCCCAAAGCCTTGCTGTGAAGCAGCAGCGAAGGGCAGTTCGCGCCAGCTGAAAACCTCTGCGAACGTATAGCAGTAGCTGGTAAATCACAGTCGGATCTGTAGGCTGCTGTGGCTGCTTGCCTTAGCTAGTATTCGTAGGACGGTGGGAGAGCCCCGCATAGAGCGAAAGCCTCTTTGCCCGGGCATCCCCTCTGGGAAGGCACAGCTTTCGTTGGGAAATCAGAGTCACGTCTGAGGGATGCTGCTGCTGCTTCCCTGAGCTAGTCTCCCATGCACGTTGTAATAAACCCGCATGGAACGAAATCCTTCTATGCCCAGGCATCCTCTCTGGGAAAGCATAGCATTCGTTGGGCAATCAGAGTCGGGTTTGTGGGAAGCTGCTGCTTCTTGCCTGAGCTACTCTGCTCAGGACAGTGCAAGATACCCGCATGGAGCGAAATATTCTTTCACCTAGCATCCCCTATGCCAGAGAGAGAAGCGTGGTTGCACCTCTGGAAAGGGCCTTAAGGAAAGGGACACGTCTGTCACCGTGCTCACCAAGAGCAAGTCTGGGGAAGGTGCAGCACGCTGCCACGGGCAAAGAGAAGGAGCCGTTGGCTTTGTGTTCGGGAAACGGTCGCGATGCAGGAGAGTTGGCACTGGCAGGAACAGCGGGCCCGTTGTAAGACAAGTGTCACCAGTTACTTGTGAAAACAGAGTCGCGTCTGAGGGATGCTGCTGCTCCTTCCCTGATCTAGTCTCCCCTGCACGTTGTAATAATCCCGCATGGAAT
The DNA here is from genome assembly GCF_020171115.1 of Neogale vison. Lineage (NCBI taxonomy): Eukaryota > Metazoa > Chordata > Mammalia > Carnivora > Mustelidae > Neogale > Neogale vison. Next base: position 220,136,331 of record NC_058101.1, read on the forward strand.
GAAATCCTTCTATGCCCAGGCATCCTCTCTGTGAAAGCATAGCATTCGTTGGGCAATCAGAGTCGGGTTTGTGGGAAGCTGCTGCTTCTTGCCTGAGCTAGTCTGCTCAGGACAGTGCAAGATACCCGCATGGAGCCAAATTATCTTTTACCTAGCATCCCCTCTGCCAGAGAGAGAAGCGTGGTTGCACCTCTGGAAAGGGCCTTATGGAAAGGGACACGTCTGTCACTGTGCTCCCCAATAGCAAATCTGGGGAAGGTGCATCACGCTGCCACGGGCAAAGAGAAGGAGCCGTTGGCTTTGTGTTCGGGAAACGGTCGCGATGAAGGAGAGTTGGCACTGGCAGGAACAGCGGGCCCGTTGTAAGACAAGTGTCACCATCTACCTGTGCTGAGGGTCGGAGGCCTGGCTGCTAAGGTGACAGAAGAGTATGACTATGGCAGGCAGGTGTGCTCCACACTGAGGAAGGAGTCTGGGCAGAAGGCAGGCCTGTCCTGTGTCTCTGGTCCCAAGGGGACAGCGTCTCCTTGACCACCTGTGCCTAGGGCAGACTTGGGCTTGCCACCAAGCGCCATAGCTTCAACTCGCAGAAACAGCTCCCTGGACGAACGGGCAGTCCGATGCCGTCTTCCTCCAAGATGTGACAACGTTGTTGGTGTCAGGAAGTGTGCCGGGGTAGCAGGGGCGACAGACCCAAACAGATCCCCAGCCCTGTGCACGGGCAGTGTGCAGGGTTCATGTCGACTCTCCTCTCCTGTGGGGAAGGCACTGGCTTAGTCCCCGATTCCACGCGAGCGCTAGTGCAAAAGGCCTAGCCTTGCCTATGCCAGGACATGAAGTGAGCATAGAGTGCCATCCTAGGCAACGCACGCTGCTGTTGGTTTTTGATTGTGCCTGCTTAGTTCAGTTGGTAAATCAGAGTCAGATCTGTAGGCTGCTGTGGCTGCTTACCTTAGCCTAGTATTCGTAGGACGGTGTTAGAGCCCCGCATAGAGCGAAAGCCACTTTGCCCGGGCATCCCCTTTGGGAAGTCACAGCTTTCGTTGGGAAATCAGAGTCGCGTCTGAGGTATGCTGTTGCTGCTTGCCTGAGTTAGACTTCCCTGCAAATTGTAATAAACCCGCATGGAGCGAAATCATCTATGGCCAGGCCTCCTCTCTGAGAAAGCAGAGCTTCGTTAGGCAATCAGTGTCGGGTTTTTAGGAAGCTGCTGCTTCTTGCCTGAGCTATTCTGCTGAGGACAGTGCAAGATACCCGCATGGAGCGAAATTCCCTTTCACCTAGCATCCCCTCTGCCAGAGAGAGAAGCGTGGTTGCAACTCTGGAAAGGGGCTTAAGGAAAGGGACACGTCTGTCACCGTGCTCCCCAAGAGCAAGTCTGGGGAAGGTGCAGCACGCTGCCACGGGCAAAGAGAAGGAGCCGTTGGCTTTGTGTTCGGGAAACGGTCGCGATGCAGGAGAGTTGGCACTGGCAGGAACAGCGGGCCCGTTGTAAGACAAGTGTCACCATCTACCTGTGCTGAGGGACGGAGGCCTGGCTGCTAAGGTGACAGAAGAGTACGACTAGGGCAGGCACGCGTGCTCCACAGTGAGGAAGGAGTCTGTGCAGAAGGCAGGCCAGTCCTGTGTCTCTGGTCCCAAGGGGACAGCGTCTCCTTGACCCCCTCTGCCTAGGGCAGACTTGGGCTAGCCACCAAGCGCCATAGCTGCAACTCGCAGAAACAGCTCCCTGGACGAACGGGCAGTCCGATGCCGTCTTCCTCCAAGATGTGACAACGTTGTTGGTGTCAGGAAGTGTGCCGGGGTAGGAGGGGGGACAGACACAAACAGATCCCCATCCCCGTGCACGGGCAGTGTGCAGGGTTCATGTCGACTCTCCTCTCCTGTGGGGAAGGCACTGGCTTAGTCCCCGATTCCACGCGAGCGCTAGTGCAAAAGGCCTAGCCTTGCCTATGCCAGGACATGAAGTGAGCATAGAGTGCCATCCTAGGCAACGCACACTGCTGTAGGTTTGTGATTGACCCTGCTTTGTTCGGCTTGGCAGGGAGAACGCACGGCGCGAACATGGAGCCCCGGAAAGCAAGGCCCAAGATACACTAGCTCTCCCGCAGCTCTTCTTCTTTGAAGTGTCAGAGCGAATGCCCAAAGCCTTGCTGTGAAGCAGCAGCGAAGGGCAGTTCGCGCCAGCTGAAAACCTCTGCGAACGTATAGCAGTAGCTGGTAAATCAGAGTCGGATCTGTAGGCTGCTGTGGCTGCTTGCCTTAGCCTAGTATTCGTAGGACGGTGGGAGAGCCCCGCATAGAGCGAAAGCCTCTTTGCCCGGGCATCCCCTCTGGGAAGGCACAGCTTTCGTTGGGAAATCAGAGTCGCGTCTGAGGGATGCTGCTGCTGCTTCCCTGATCTAGTGTCCCCTGCACGTTGTAATAATCCCGCATGGAACGAAATCCTTCTATGCCCAGGCATCCTCTCTGGGAAAGCATAGCATTCGTTGGGCAATCAGAGTCGGGTTTGTGGGAAGCTGCTGCTTCTTGCCTGAGCTACTCTGCTCAGGACAGTGCAAGATACCCGCATGGAGCGAAATTTTCTTTCACCTAGCATCCCCTCTGCCAGAGAGAGAAGCGTGGTTGCACCTCTGGAAAGGGCCTTAAGGAAAGGGACACGTCTGTCACCGTGCTCCCCAAGAGCAAGTCTGGGGAAGGTGCATCACGTTGCCACGGGCAAAGAGAAGGAGCCGTTGGCTTTGTGTTCGGGAAACGGTCACGATGCAGGAGAGTTGGCACTGGCAGGAACAGCGGGCCCGTTGTAAGACAAGTGTCACCAGCTACTTGTGAAAACAGAGTCGCGTCTGAGGGATGCTGCTGCTGCTTCCCTGATCTAGTCTCCCCTGCACGCTGTAATAATCCCGCAAGGAACGAAATCCTTCTATGCCCAGGCATCCTCTCTGGGAAAGCATAGCATTCGTTGGGCAATCAGAGTCGGGTTTGTGGGAAGCTGCTGCTTCTTGCCTGAGCTAGTCTGCTCAGGACAGTGCAAGATACCCGCATGGAGCGAAATTATCTTTTACCTAGCATCCCCTCTGCCAGAGAGAGAAGCGTGGTTGCACCTCTGGAAAGGGCCTTATGGAAAGGGACACGTCTGTCACTGTGCTCCCCAAGAGCAAATCTGGGGAAGGTGCATCACGCTGCCACGGGCAAAGAGAAGGAGCCGTTTGCTTTGTGTTCGGGAAACGGTCGCGATGAAGGAGAGTTGGCACTGGCAGGAACAGCGGGCCCGTTGTAAGACAAGTGTCACCATCTACCTGTGCTGAGGATCGGAGGCCTGGCTGCTAAGGTGACAGAAGAGTATGACTATGGCAGGCAGTTGTGCTCCACACTGAGGAAGGAGTCTGGGCAGAAGGCAGGCCTGTCCTGTGTCTCTTGTCCCAAGGGGAAGGCGTCTCCTTGACCACCTGTGCCTAGGGCAGACTTGGGCTTGCCACCAAGCGCCATAGCTTCAACTCGCAGAAACAGCTCCCTGGACGAACGGGCAGTCCGATGCCGTCTTCCTCCAAGATGTGACAACGTTGTTGGTGTCAGGAAGTGTGCCGGGGTAGCAGGGGGGACAGAACCAAACAGATCCCCAGCCCAGTGCACGGGCCTGTGCAGGGTTCATGTCGACTCTCCTCTCCTGTGGGGAAGGCACTGGCTTAGTCCCCGAATCCACGCGATCGCTAGTGCAAAAGGCCTAGCCTTGCCTATGATAGGACATGAAGTGAGCATAGAGTGCCATCCTAGGCAACGCACGCTGCTGTTGGTTTTTGATTGTGCCTGCTTAGTTCAGTTGGTAAATCAGAGTCAGATCTGTAGGCTGCTGTGGCTGCTTGCCTTAGCCTAGTATTCGTAGGACGGTGGGAGAGCCCCGCATAGAGCGAAAGCCAATTAGCCCGGGCATCCCCTTTGGGAAGTCACAGCTTTCGTTGGGAAATCAGAGTCGCTTCTGAGGGATGCTGTTGCTGCTTGCCTGGGTTAGACTTCCCTGCAAATTGTAATAAACGCGCATGGAGCGAAATCATCTATGGCCTGGCCTCCTCTCTGAGAAAGCAGAGCATTCGTTGGGCAATCAGTGTCGGGTTTTTAGGAAGCTGCTGCTTCTTGCCTGAGCTATTCTGCTGAGGACAGTGCAAGATACCTGCATGGAGCGAAATTCCCTTTCACCTAGCATCCCCTCTGCCAGAGAGAGAAGCGTGGTTGCACCTCTGGAAAGGGGCTTAAGGAAAGGGACACGTCTGTCACCGTGCTCCCCAAGAGCAAGTCTGGGGAAGGTGCAGCACGCTGCCACGGGCAAAGAGAAGGAGCCGTTGGCTTTGTGTTCGGGAAACGGTCGGGATGCAGGAGAGTTGGCACTGGCAGGAACAGCGGGCCCGTTGTAAGACAAGTGTCACCAGCTACTTGTGAAAACAGAGTCGCGTCTGAGGGATGCTGCTGCTGCTTCCCTGATCTAGTCTCCCCTGCACGTTGTAATAATCCTGCATGAAATGAAATCCTTCTGTACCCAGGCACCCTCTCTGGGAAAGCATAGCATTCGTTGGGCAATCAGAGTCGGGTTTGTGGGAAGCTGCTGCTTCTTGCCTGAGCTAGTCTGCTCAGGACAGTGCAAGATACCCGCATGGAGCGAAATTATCTTTTACCTAGCATCCCCTCTGCCATAGAGAGAAGCGTGGTTGCACCTCTGGAAAGGGCCTTATGGAAAGGGACACGTCTGTCACTGTGCTCCCCAAGAGCAAGTCTGGGGAAGGTGCATCACGCTGCCACGGGCAAAGAGAAGGAGCCGTTGGCTTTGTGTTCGGGAAACGGTCGCGATGCAGGAGAGTTGGCACTGGCAGGAACAGCGGGCCCGTTGTAAGACAAGTGTCACCATCTACCTGTGCTGAGGGTCGGAGGCCTGGCTGCTAAGGTGACAGAAGAGTATGACTATGGCAGGCAGGTGTGCTCCACACTGAGGAAGGAGTCTGGGCAGAAGGCAGGCCTGTCCTGTGTCTCTGGTCCCAAGGGGACAACGTGTCCTTGACCACATGTGCCTAGGGCAGACTTGGGCTTACCACCAAGCGCCATAGCTTCAACTCGCAGAAACAGCTCCCTGGACGAACGGGCAGTCCGATGCCGTCTTCCTCCAAGATGTGACAACGTTGTTGGTGTCAGGAAGTGTGCCGGGGTAGGAGGGGGGACAGACCCAAACAGATCCCCAGCCCAGTGCACGGGCCTGTGCAGGGTTCATGTCGACTCTCCTCTCCTGTGGGGAAGGCACTGACTTAGTACCCGAATCCACGCGAGCGCTAGTGCAAAAGGCCTAGCCTTGCCTATGACAGGACATGAAGTGAGCATAGAGTGCCATCCTAGGCAACGCACGCTGCTGTTGGTTTTTGATTGTGCCTGCTTAGTTCAGTTGGTAAATCAGAGTCAGATCTGTAGGCTGCTGTGGCTGCTTGCCTTAGCCTAGTATTCGTAGGACGGTGGGAGAGCCCCGCATAGAGCGAAAGCCACTTTGCCCGGGCATCCCCTTTGGGAAGTCACAGCTTTCGTTGGGAAATCAGAGTCGCTTCTGAGGGATGCTGTTGCTGCTTGCCTGAGTTAGACTTCCCTGCAAATTGTACTAAACCCGCATGGAGCGAAATCATCTATGGCCAGGCCTCCTCTCTGAGAAAGCAGAGCATTCATTGGGCAATAAGTGTCGGGTTTTTAGGAAGCTGCTGCTTCTTGCCTGAGCTATTCTGCTGAGGACAGTGCAAGATACCCGCATGGAGTGAAATTCCCTTTCACCTAGCATCCCCTCTGCCAGAGAGAGAAGCGTGGTTGCACCTCTGGCAAGGGGCTTAAGGAAAGGGACACGTCTGACACCGTGCTCCCCAAGAGCAAGTCTGGGGAAGGTGCAGCACGCTGCCACGGGCAAAGAGAAGGAGCCGTTGGCTTTGTGTTCGGGAAACGGTCTCGATGCAGGAGAGTTGGCACTGGCAGGAACAGCGGGCCCGTTGTAAGACAAGTGTCACCATCTACCTGTGCTGAGGGACGGAGGCCTGGCTGCTAAGGTGACAGAAGAGTACGACTAGGGCAGGCACGCGTGCTCCACACTGAGGAAGGAGTCTGTGCAGAAGGCAGGCCGGTCCTGTGTCTCTGGTCCCAAGGGGACAGCGTCTCCTTGACCCCCTCTGCCTAGGGCAGACTTGGGCTAGCCACCAAGCGCCATAGCTTCAACTCGCAGAAACAGCTCCCTGGACGAACGGGTAGTCCGATGCCGTCTTCCTCCAAGATGTGACAACGTTGTTGGTGTCAGGAAGTGTGCCGGGGTAGGAGGGGGGACAGACACAAACAGATCCCCATCCCCGTGCACGGGCAGTGTGCAGGGTTCATGTCGACTCTCCTCTCCTGTGGGGAAGGCACTGGCTTAGTCCCCGATTCCACGCGAGCGCTAGTGCAAAAGGCCTAGCCTTGCCTATGCCAGGACATGAAGTGAGCATAGAGTGCCATCCTAGGCAACGCACACTGCTGTAGGTTTGTGATTGACCCTGCTTAGTTCGGCTTGGCAGGGAGAACGCACGGCGCGAACATGGAGCCCCGGAAAGCAAGGCCCAAGATACACTAGCTCTCCCGCAGCTCTTCTTCTTTGAAGTGTCAGAGCGAATGCCCAAAGCCTTGCTGTGAAGCAGCAGCGAAGGGCAGTTCGCGCCAGCTGAAAACCTCTGCGAACGTATAGCAGTAGCTGGTAAATCAGAGTCGGATCTGTAGGCTGCTGTGGCTGCTTGCCTTAGCCTAGTATTCGTAGGACGGTGGGAAAGCCCCGCATAGAGCGAAAGCCTCTTTACCCGGGCATCCCCTCTGGGAAGGCACAGCTTTCGTTGGGAAATCAGAGTCGCGTCTGAGGGATGCTGCTGCTGCTTCCCTGAGCTAGTCTCCCCTGCACGTTGTAATAAACCCGCATGGAACGAAATCCTTCTATGCCCAGGCATCCTCTCTGGGAAAGCATAGCATTCGCTGGGCAATCAGAGTCGGGTTTGTGGGAAGCTGCTGCTTCTTGCCTGAGCTACTCTGCTCAGGACAGTGCAAGATACCCGCATGGAGCGAAATATTCTTTCACCTAGCATCCCCTATGCCAGAGAGAGAAGCGTGGTTGCACCTCTGGAAAGGGCCTTAAGGAAAGGGACACGTCTGTCACCGTGCTCCCCAAGAGCAAGTCTGGGGAAGGTGCAGCACGCTGCCACGGGCAAAGAGAAGGAGCCGTTGGCTTTGTGTTCGGGAAACGGTCGCGATGCAGGAGAGTTGGCACTGGCAGGAACAGCGGGCCAGTTGTAAGACAAGTGTCACCAGTTACTTGTGAAAACAGAGTCGCGTCTGAGGGATGCTGCTGCTCCTTCCCTGATCTAGTCTCCCCTGCACGCTGTAATAATCCCGCATGGAATGAAATCCTTCTATGCCCAGGCATCCTCTCTGTGAAAGCATAGCATTCGTTGGGCAATCAGAGTCGGGTTTGTGGGAAGCTGCTGCTTCTTGCCTGAGCTAGTCTGCTCAGGACAGTGCAAGATACCCGCATGGAGCCAAATTATCTTTTACCTAGCATCCCCTCTGCCAGAGAGAGAAGCGTGGTTGCACCTCTGGAAAGGGCCTTATGGAAAGGGACACGTCTGTCACTGTGCTCCCCAATAGCAAATCTGGGGAAGGTGCATCACGCTGCCACGGGCAAAGAGAAGGAGCCGTTGGCTTTGTGTTCGGGAAACGGTCGCGATGAAGGAGAGTTGGCACTGGCAGGAACAGCGGGCCCGTTGTAAGACAAGTGTCACCATCTACCTGTGCTGAGGGTCGGAGGCCTGGCTGCTAAGGTGACAGAAGAGTATGACTATGGCAGGCAGGTGTGCTCCACACTGAGGAAGGAGTCTGGGCAGAAGGCAGGCCTGTCCTGGTCTGTGGTCCCAAGGGGACAGCGTCTCCTTGAGCACCTGTGCCTAGGGCAGACATGGGCTTGCCACAAAGCGCCATAGCTTCAACTCGCAGAAACAGCTCCCTGGACGAACGGGCAGTCCGATGCCGTCTTCCTCCAAGATGTGACAACGTTGTTGGTGTCAGGAAGTGTGCCGGGGTAGCAGGGGGGACAGACCCAAACAGATCCCCAGCCCAGTGCACGGGCAGTTTGCAGGGTTCATGTCGACTCTCCTCTCCTGTGGGGAAGGCACTGGCTTAGTCCCCGAATCCACGCGAGCGCTAGTGCAAAAGGCCTAGCCTTGCCTATGCCAGGACATGAAGTGAGCATAGAGTGCCATCCTAGGCAACGCACGCTGCTGTTGGTTTTTGATTGTGCCTGCTTAGTTCAGTTGGTAAATCAGAGTCAGATCTGTAGGCTGCTGTGGCTGCTTGCCTTAGCCTAGTATTCGTAGGACGGTGGGAGAGCCCCGCATAGAGCGAAAGCCACTTTGCCCGGGCATCCCCTTTGGGAAGTCACAGCTTTCGTTGGGAAATCAGAGTCGCGTCTGAGGGATGCTGTTGCTGCTTGCCTGAGTTAGACTTCCCTGCAAATTGTACTAAACCCGCATGGAGCGAAATCATCTATGGCCAGGCCTCCTCTCTGAGAAAGCAGAGCATTCATTGGGCAATAAGTGTCGGGTTTTTAGGAAGCTGCTGCTTCTTGCCTGAGCTATTCTGCTGAGGACAGTGCAAGATACCCGCATGGAGTGAAATTCCCTTTCACCTAGCATCCCCTCTGCCAGAGAGAGAAGCGTGGTTGCACCTCTGGCAAGGGGCTTAAGGAAAGGGACACGTCTGACACCGTGCTCCCCAAGAGCAAGTCTGGGGAAGGTGCAGCACGCTGCCACGGGCAAAGAGAAGGAGCCGTTGGCTTTGTGTTCGGGAAACGGTCTCGATGCAGGAGAGTTGGCACTGGCAGGAACAGCGGGCCCGTTGTAAGACAAGTGTCACCAGCTACTTGTGAAAACAGAGTCGCGTCTGAGGGATGCTGCTGCTGCTTCCCTGATCTACTCTCCCCTGAACGTTGTAATAATCCCGCATGGAATGAAATCCTTCTATGCCCAGGCATCCTCTCTGTGAAAGCATAGCATTCGTTGGGCAATCAGAGTCGGTTTGTGGGAAGCTGCTGCTTCTTGCCTGAGCTAGTCTGCTCAGGACAGTGCAAGATACCCGCATGGAGCGAAATTATCTTTTACCTAGCATCCCCTCTGCCAGAGAGAGAAGCGTGGTTGCACCTTTGGAAAGGGCCTTATGGAAAGGGACACGTCTGTCACTGTGCTCCCAAAGAGCAAGTCTGGGGAAGGTGCAGCAGGCTGCCACGGGCAAAGAGAAGGAGCCGTTGGCTTTGTGTTCGGGAAACACTCGCGATGCAGGAGAGTTGGCACTGGCAGGAACAGCGGGCCCGTTGTAAGACAAGTGTCACCATCTACCTGTGCTGAGGGTCGGAGGCCTGGCTGCTAAGGTGACAGAAGAGTATGACTATGGCAGGCAGGTGTGCTCCACACTGAGGAAGGAGTCTGGGCAGAAGGCAGGCCTGTCCTGTGTCTCTGGTCCCAAGGGGACAGCGTCTCCTTAACCACCTGTCCTAGGGCAGACTTGGGCTAGCCACCAAGCGCCATAGCTTCAACTCGCAGAAACAGCTCCCTGGACGAACGGGCAGTCCGATGCCGTCTTCCTCCAAGATGTGACAACGTTGTTGGTGTCAGGAAGTGTGCCGGGGTAGGAGGGGGGGACAGACCCAAACAGATCCCCAGCCCAGTGCACGGGCAGTGTGCAGGGTTCATGTCGACTCTCCTCTCCTGTGGGGAAGGCACTGGCTTAGTCCCCGATTCCACGCGAGCGCTAGTGCAAAAGGCCTAGCCTTGCCTATGCCAGGACATGAAGTGAGCATAGAGTGCCATCCTAGGCAACGCACACTGCTGTAGGTTTGTGATTGACCCTGCTTAGTTCGGCTTGGCAGGGAGAACGCACGGCACGAACATGGAGCCCCGGAAAGCAAGGCCCAAGATACACTAGCTCTCCCGCAGCTCTTCTTCTTTGAAGTGTCAGAGCGAATGCCCAAAGCCTTGCTGTGAAGCAGCAGCGAAGGGCAGTTCGCGCCAGCTGAAAACCTCTGCGAACGTATAGCAGTAGCTGGTAAATCAGAGTCGGATCTGTAGGCTGCTGTGGCTGCTTGCCTTAGCTAGTATTCGTAGGACGGTGGGAGAGCCCCGCATAGAGCGAAAGCCTCTTTGCCCGGGCATCCCCTCTGGGAAGGCACAGCTTTCGTTGGGAAATCAGAGTCACGTCTGAGGGATGCTGCTGCTGCTTCCCTGAGCTAGTCTCCCATGCACGTTGTAATAAACCCGCATGGAACGAAATCCTTCTATGCCCAGGCATCCTCTCTGGGAAAGCATAGCATTCGTTGGGCAATCAGAGTCGGGTTTGTGGGAAGCTGCTGCTTCTTGCCTGAGCTACTCTGCTCAGGACAGTGCAAGATACCCGCATGGAGCGAAATATTCTTTCACCTAGCATCCCCTATGCCAGAGAGAGAAGCGTGGTTGCACCTCTGGAAAGGGCCTTAAGGAAAGGGACACGTCTGTCACCGTGCTCCCCAAGAGCAAGTCTGGGGAAGGTGCAGCACGCTGCCACGGGCAAAGAGAAGGAGCCGTTGGCTTTGTGTTCGGGAAACGGTCGCGATGCAGGAGAGTTGGCACTGGCAGGAACAGCGGGCCCGTTGTAAGACAAGTGTCACCAGTTACTTGTGAAAACAGAGTCGCGTCTGAGGGATGCTGCTGCTCCTTCCCGGATCTAGTCTCCCCTGCACGTTGTAATAATCCCGCATGGAATGAAATCCTTCTATGCCCAGGCATCCTCTCTGTGAAAGCATAGCATTCGTTGGGCAATCAGAGTCGGGTTTGTGGGAAGCTGCTGCTTCTTGCCTGAGCTAGTCTGCTCAGTACAGTGCAAGATACCCGCATGGAGCCAAATTATCTTTTACCTAGCATCCCCTCTGCCAGAGAGAGAAGCGTGGTTGCACCTCTGGAAAGGGCCTTATGGAAAGGGACACGTCTGTCACTGTGCTCCCCAATAGCAAATCTGGGGAAGGTGCATCACGCTGCCACGGGCAAAGAGAAGGAGCCGTTGGCTTTGTGTTCGGGAAACGGTCGCGATGAAGGAGAGTTGGCACTGGCAGGAACAGCGGGCCCGTTGTAAGACAAGTGTCACCATCTACCTGTGCTGAGGGTCGGAGGCCTGGCTGCTAAGGTGACAGAAGAGTATGACTATGGCAGGCAGGTGTGCTCCACACTGAGGAAGGAGTCTGGGCAGAAGGCAGGCCTGTCCTGTGTCTCTGGTCCCAAGGGGACAGCGTCTCCTTGACCACCTGTGCCTAGGGCAGACTTGGGCTTGCCACCAAGCGCCATAGCTTCAACTCGCAGAAACAGCTCCCTGGACGAACGGGCAGTCCGATGCCGTCTTCCTCCAAGATGTGACAACGTTGTTGGTGTCAGGAAGTGTGCCGGGGTAGCAGGGGCGACAGACCCAAACAGATCCCCAGCCCTGTGCACGGGCAGTGTGCAGGGTTCATGTCGACTCTCCTCTCCTGTGGGGAAGGCACTGGCTTAGTCCCCGATTCCACGCGAGCGCTAGTGCAAAAGGCCTAGCCTTGCCTATGCCAGGACATGAAGTGAGCATAGAGTGCCATCCTAGGCAACGCACGCTGCTGTTGGTTTTTGATTGTGCCTGCTTAGTTCAGTTGGTAAATCAGAGTCAGATCTGTAGGCTGCTGTGGCTGCTTACCTTAGCCTAGTATTCGTAGGACGGTGGGAGAGCCCCGCATAGAGCGAAAGCCACTTTGCCCGGGCATCCCCTTTGGGAAGTCACAGCTTTCGTTGGGAAATCAGAGTCGCGTCTGAGGGATGCTGTTGCTGCTTGCCTGAGTTAGACTTCCCTGCAAATTGTAATAAACCCGCATGGAGCGAAATCATCTATGGCCAGGCCTCCTCTCTGAGAAAGCAGAGCTTCGTTAGGCAATCAGTGTCGGGTTTTTAGGAAGCTGCTGCTTCTTGCCTGAGCTATTCTGCTGAGGACAGTGCAAGATACCCGCATGGAGCGAAATTCCCTTTCACCTAGCATCCCCTCTGCCAGAGAGAGAAGCGTGGTTGCAACTCTGGAAAGGGGCTTAAGGAAAGGGACACGTCTGTCACCGTGCTCCCCAAGAGCAAGTCTGGGGAAGGTGCAGCACGCTGCCACGGGCAAAGAGAAGGAGCCGTTGGCTTTGTGTTCGGGAAACGGTCGCGATGCAGGAGAGTTGGCACTGGCAGGAACAGCGGGCCCGTTGTAAGACAAGTGTCACCATCTACCTGTGCTGAGGGACGGAGGCCTGGCTGCTAAGGTGACAGAAGAGTACGACTAGGGCAGGCACGCGTGCTCCACACTGAGGAAGGAGTCTGTGCAGAAGGCAGGCCAGTCCTGTGTCTCTGGTCCCAAGGGGACAGCGTCTCCTTGACCCCCTCTGCCTAGGGCAGACTTGGGCTAGCCACCAAGCGCCATAGCTGCAACTCGCAGAAACAGCTCCCTGGACGAACGGGCAGTCCGATGCCGTCTTCCTCCAAGATGTGACAACGTTGTTGGTGTCAGGAAGTGTGCCGGGGTAGGAGGGGGGACAGACACAAACAGATCCCCATCCCCGTGCACGGGCAGTGTGCAGGGTTCATGTCGACTCTCCTCTCCTGTGGGGAAGGCACTGGCTTAGTCCCCGATTCCACGCGAGCGCTAGTGCAAAAGGCCTAGCCTTGCCTATGCCAGGACATGAAGTGAGCATAGAGTGCCATCCTAGGCAACGCACACTGCTGTAGGTTTGTGATTGACCCTGCTTTGTTCGGCTTGGCAGGGAGAACGCACGGCGCGAACATGGAGCCCCGGAAAGCAAGGCCCAAGATACACTAGCTCTCCCGCAGCTCTTCTTCTTTGAAGTGTCAGAGCGAATGCCCAAAGCCTTGCTGTGAAGCAGCAGCGAAGGGCAGTTCGCGCCAGCTGAAAACCTCTGCGAACGTATAGCAGTAGCTGGTAAATCAGAGTCGGATCTGTAGGCTGCTGTGGCTGCTTGCCTTAGCCTAGTATTCGTAGGACGGTGGGAGAGCCCCGCATAGAGCGAAAGCCTCTTTGCCCGGGCATCCCCTCTGGGAAGGCACAGCTTTCGTTGGGAAATCAGAGTCGCGTCTGAGGGATGCTGCTGCTGCTTCCCTGATCTAGTGTCCCCTGCACGTTGTAATAATCCCGCATGGAACGAAATCCTTCTATGCCCAGGCATCCTCTCTGGGAAAGCATAGCATTCGTTGGGCAAACAGAGTCGGGTTTGTGGGAAGCTGCTGCTTCTTGCCTGAGCTACTCTGCTCAGGACAGTGCAAGATACCCGCATGGAGCGAAATTTTCTTTCACCTAGCATCCCCTCTGCCAGAGAGAGAAGCGTGGTTGCACCTCTGGAAAGGGCCTTAAGGAAAGGGACACGTCTGTCACCGTGCTCCCCAAGAGCAAGTCTGGGGAAGGTGCATCACGTTGCCACGGGCAAAGAGAAGGAGCCGTTGGCTTTGTGTTCGGGAAACGGTCACGATGCAGGAGAGTTGGCACTGGCAGGAACAGCGGGCCCGTTGTAAGACAAGTGTCACCAGCTACTTGTGAAAACAGAGTCGCGTCTGAGGGATGCTGCTGCTGCTTCCCTGATCTAGTCTCCCCTGCACGCTGTAATAATCCCGCAAGGAACGAAATCCTTCTATGCCCAGGCATCCTCTCTGGGAAAGCATAGCATTCGTTGGGCAATCAGAGTCGGGTTTGTGGGAAGCTGCTGCTTCTTGCCTGAGCTACTCTGCTCAGGACAGTGCAAGATACCCGCATGGAGCGAAATTATCTTTTACCTAGCATCCCCTCTGCCAGAGAGAGAAGCGTGGTTGCACCTCTGGAAAGGGCCTTATGGAAAGGGACACGTCTGTCACTGTGCTCCCCAAGAGCAAATCTGGGGAAGGTGCATCACGCTGCCACGGGCAAAGAGAAGGAGCCGTTTGCTTTGTGTTCGGGAAACGGTCGCGATGAAGGAGAGTTGGCACTGGCAGGAACAGCGGGCCCGTTGTAAGACAAGTGTCACCATCTACCTGTGCTGAGGATCGGAGGCCTGGCTGCTAAGGTGACAGAAGAGTATGACTATGGCAGGCAGTTGTGCTCCACACTGAGGAAGGAGTCTGGGCAGAAGGCAGGCCTGTCCTGTGTCTCTTGTCCCAAGGGGACAGCGTCTCCTTGACCACCTGTGCCTAGGGCAGACTTGGGCTTGCCACCAAGCGCCATAGCTTCAACTCGCAGAAACAGCTCCCTGGACGAACGGGCAGTCCGATGCCGCCTTCCTCCAAGATGTGACAACGTTGTTGGTGTCAGGAAGTGTGCCGGGGTAGCAGGGGGGACAGACCCAAACAGATCCCCAGCCCAGTGCACGGGCCTGTGCAGGGTTCATGTCGACTCTCCTCTCCTGTGGGGAAGGCACTGGCTTAGTCCCCGAATCCACGCGATCGCTAGTGCAAAAGGCCTAGCCTTGCCTATGATAGGACATGAAGTGAGCATAGAGTGCCATCCTAGGCAACGCACGCTGCTGTTGGTTTTTGATTGTGCCTGCTTAGTTCAGTTGGTAAATCAGAGTCAGATCTGTAGGCTGCTGTGGCTGCTTGCCTTAGCCTAGTATTCGTAGGACGGTGGGAGAGCCCCGCATAGAGCGAAAGCCAATTTGCCCGGGCATCCCCTTTGGGAAGTCACAGCTTTCGTTGGGAAATCAGAGTCGCTTCTGAGGGATGCTGTTGCTGCTTGCCTGGGTTAGACTTCCCTGCAAATTGTAATAAACGCGCATGGAGCGAAATCATCTATGGCCTGGCCTCCTCTCTGAGAAAGCAGAGCATTCGTTGGGCAATCAGTGTCGGGTTTTTAGGAAGCTGCTGCTTCTTGCCTGAGCTATTCTGCTGAGGACAGTGCAAGATACCTGCATGGAGCGAAATTCCCTTTCACCTAGCATCCCCTCTGCCAGAGAGAGAAGCGTGGTTGCACCTCTGGAAAGGGGCTTAAGGAAAGGGACACGTCTGTCACCGTGCTCCCCAACAGCAAGTCTGGGGAAGGTGCAGCACGCTGCCACGGGCAAAGAGAAGGAGCCGTTGGCTTTGTGTTCGGGAAACGGTCGCGATGCAGGAGAGTTGGCACTGGCAGGAACAGCGGGCCCGTTGTAAGACAAGTGTCACCAGCTACTTGTGAAAACAGAGTCGCGTCTGAGGGATGCTGCTGCTGCTTCCCTGATCTAGTCTCCCCTGCACGCTGTAATAATCCCGCAAGGAACGAAATCCTTCTATGCCCAGGCATCCTCTCTGGGAAAGCATAGCATTCGTTGGGCAATCAGAGTCGGGTTTGTGGGAAGCTGCTGCTTCTTGCCTGAGCTAGTCTGCTCAGGACAGTGCAAGATACCCGCATGGAGCGAAATTATCTTTTACCTAGCATCCCCTCTGCCAGAGAGAGAAGCGTGGTTGCACCTCTGGAAAGGGCCTTATGGAAAGGGACACGTCTGTCACTGTGCTCCCCAAGAGCAAGTCTGGGGAAGGTGCATCACGCTGCCACGGGCAAAGAGAAGGAGCCGTTGGCTTTGTGTTCGGGAAACGGTCGCGATGCAGGAGAGTTGGCACTGGCAGGAACAGCGGGCCCGTTGTAAGACAAGTGTCACCATCTACCTGTGCTGAGGGTTGGAGGCCTGGCTGCTAAGGTGACAGAAGAGTATGACTATGGCAGGCAGTTGTGCTCCACACTGAGGAAGGAGTCTGGGCAGAAGGCAGGCCTGTCCTGGTCTCTGGTCCCAAGGGGACAGCGTCTCCTTGACCACCTGTGCCTAGGGCAGACTTGGGCTTGCCACCAACCGCCATAGCTTCAACTCGCAGAAACAGCTCACTGGACGAACGGGCAGTCCGATGCCGTCTTCCTCCAAGATGTGACAACGTTGTTGGTGTCAGGAAGTGTGCCGGGGTAGGAGGGGGGACAGACCCAAACAGATCCCCAGCCCAGTGCACGGGCAGTGTGCAGGGTTCATGTCGACTCTCCTCTCCTGTGGGGAAGGCACTGGCTTAGTCCCCGATTCCACGCGAGCGCTAGTGCAAAAGGCCTAGCCTTGCCTATGCCAGGACATGAAGTGAGCATAGAGTGCCATCCTAGGCAACGCACGCTGCTGTTGGTTTTTGATTGTGCCTGCTTAGTTCAGTTGGTAAATCAGAGTCAGATCTGTAGGCTGCTGTGGCTGCTTGCCTTACCCTAGTATTCGTAGGACGGTGGGAGAGCCCCGCATAGAGCGAAAGCCACTTTGCCCGGGCATCCCCTTTGGGAAGTCACAGCTTTCGTTGGGAAATCAGAGTCGCGTCTGAGGGATGCTGTTGCTGCTTGCCTGAGTTAGACTTCCCTGCAAATTGTAATAAACCCGCATGGAGCGAAATCATCTATGGCCAGGCCTCCTCTCTGAGAAAGCAGAGCTTCGTTAGGCAATCAGTGTCGGGATTTTAGGAAGCTGCTGCTTCTTGCCTGAGCTATTCTGCTGAGGACAGTGCAAGATACCCGCATGGAGCGAAATTCACTTTCACTTAGCATCCCCTCTGCCAGAGAGAGAAGCGTGGTTGCAACTCTGGAAAGGGGCTTAAGGAAAGGGACACGTCTGTCACCGTGCTCCCCAAGAGCAAGTCTGGGGAAGGTGCAGCACGCTGCCACGGGCAAAGAGAAGGAGCCGTTGGCTTTGTGTTCGGGAAACGGTCGCGATGCAGGAGAGTTGGCACTGGCAGGAACAGCGGGCCCGTTGTAAGACAAGTGTCACCAGCTACCTGTGCTGAGGGACGTAGGCCTGGCTGCTAAGGTGACAGAAGAGTACGACTAGGGCAGGCACGCGTGCTCCACACTGAGGAAGGAGTCTGTGCAGAAGGCAGGCCGGTCCTGTGTCTCTGGTCCCAAGGGGACAGCGTCTCCTTGACCCCCTCTGCCTAGGGCAGACTTGGGCTAGCCACCAAGCGCCATAGCTGCAACTCGCAGAAACAGCTCCCTGGACGAACGGGCAGTCCGATGCCGTCTTCCTCCAAGATGTGACAACGTTGTTGGTGTCAGGAAGTGTGCCGGGGTAGGAGGGGGGACAGACCCAAACAGATCCCCATCCCCGTGCACGGGCAGTGTGCAGGGTTCATGTCGACTCTCCTCTCCTGTGGGGAAGGCACTGGCTTAGTCCCCGATTCCACGCGAGCGCTAGTGCAAAAGGCCTAGCCTTGCCTATGCCAGGACATGAAGTGAGCATAGAGTGCCATCCTAGGCAACGCACACTGCTGTAGGTTTGTGATTGAACCTGCTTAGTTCGGCTTGGCAGGGAGAACGCACGGCGCGAACATGGAGCCCCGGAAAGCAAGGCCCAAGATACACTAGCTCTCCCGCAGCTCTTCTTCTTTGAAGTGTCAGAGCGAATGCCCAAAGCCTTGCTGTGAAGCAGCAGCGAAGGGCAGTTCGCGCCAGCTGAAAACCTCTGCGAACGTATAGCAGTAGCTGGTAAATCAGAGTCGGATCTGTAGGCTGCTGTGGCTGCTTGCCTTAGCTAGTATTCGTAGGACGGTGGGAGAGCCCCGCATAGAGCGAAAGCCTCTTTGCCCGGGCATCCCCTCTGGGAAGGCACAGCTTTCGTTGGGAAATCAGAGTCACGTCTGAGGGATGCTGCTGCTGCTTCCCTGAGCTAGTCTCCCATGCACGTTGTAATAAACCCGCATGGAACGAAATCCTTCTATGCCCAGGCATCCTCTCAGGGAAAGCATAGCATTCGTTGGGCAATCAGAGTCGGGTTTGTGGGAAGCTGCTGCTTCTTGCCTGAGCTACTCTGCTCAGGACAGTGCAAGATACCCGCATGGAGCGAAATATTCTTTCACCTAGCATCCCCTATGCCAGAGAGAGAAGCGTGGTTGCACCTCTGGAAAGGGCCTTAAGGAAAGGGACACGTCTGTCACCGTGCTCCCCAAGAGCAAGTCTGGGGAAGGTGCAGCACGCTGCCACGGGCAAAGAGAAGGAGCCGTTGGCTTTGTGTTCGGGAAACGGTCGCGATGCAGGAGAGTTGGCACTGGCAGGAACAGCGGGCCCGTTGTAAGACAAGTGTCACCAGTTACTTGTGAAAACAGAGTCGCGTCTGAGGGATGCTGCTGCTCCTTCCCTGATCTAGTCTCCCCTGCACGTTGTAATAATCCCGCATGGAATGAAATCCTTCTATACCCAGGCATCCTCTCTGTGAAAGCATAGCATTCGTTGGGCAATCAGAGTCGGGTTTGTGGGAAGCTGCTGCTTCTTGCCTGAGCTAGTCTGCTCAGGACAGTGCAAGATACCCGCATGGAGCGAAATTATCTTTTACCTAGCATCCCCTCTGCCAGAGAGAGAAGCGTGGTTGCACCTCTGGAAAGAGCCTTATGGAAAGGGACACGTCTGTCACTGTGCTCCCCAAGAGCAAATCTGGGGAAGGTGCATCACGCTGCCACGGGCAAAGAGAAGGAGCCGTTGGCTTTGTGTTCGGGAAACGGTCGCGATGAAGGAGAGTTGGCACTGGCAGGAACAGCGGGCCCGTTGTAAGACAAGTGTCACCATCTACCTGTGCTGAGGATCGGAGGCCTGGCTGCTAAGGTGACAGAAGAGTATGACTATGGCAGGCAGTTGTGCTCCACACTGAGGAAGGAGTCTGGGCAGAAGGCAGGCCTGTCCTGTGTCTCTTGTCCCAAGGGGACAGCGTCTCCTTGACCACCTGTGCCTAGGGCAGACTTGGGCTTGCCACCAAGCGCCATAGCTTCAACTCGCAGAAACAGCTCCCTGGACGAACGGGCAGTCCGATGCCGTCTTCCTCCAAGATGTGACAACGTTGTTGGTGTCAGGAAGTGTGCCGGGGTAGCAGGGGGGACAGACCCAAACAGATCACCAGCCCAGTGCACGGGCCTGTGCAGGGTTCATGTCGACTCTCCTCTCCTGTGGGGAAGGCACTGGCTTAGTCCCCGAATCCACGCGATCGCTAGTGCAAAAGGCCTAGCCTTGCCTATGATAGGACATGAAGTGAGCATAGAGTGCCATCCTAGGCAACGCACGCTGCTGTTGGTTTTTGATTGTGCCTGCTTAGTTCAGTTGGTAAATCAGAGTCAGATCTGTAGGCTGCTGTGGCTGCTTGCCTTACCCTAGTATTCGTACGACGGTGGGAGAGCCCCGCATAGAGCGAAAGCCACTTTGCCCGGGCATCCCCTTTGGGAAGTCACAGCTTTCGTTGGGAAATCAGAGTCGCGTCTGAGGGATGCTGTTGCTGCTTGCCTGAGTTAGACTTCCCTGCAAATTGTAATAAACCCGCATGGAGCGAAATCATCTATGGCCAGGCCTCCACTCTGAGAAAGCAGAGCTTCGTTAGGCAATCAGTGTCGGGTTTTTAGGAAGCTGCTGCTTCTTGCCTGAGCTATTCTGCTGAGGACAGTGCAAGATACCCGCATGGAGCGAAATTCCCTTTCACCTAGCATCCCCTCTGCCAGAGAGAGAAGCGTGGTTGCAACTCTGGAAAGGGCCTTATGGACAGGGACACGTCTGTCACTGTGCTCCCCAAGAGCAAATCTGGGGAAGGTGCATCACGCTGCCACGGGCAAAGAGAAGGAGCCGTTGGCTTTGTGTTCGGGAAACGGTCGCGATGAAGGAGAGTTGGCACTGGCAGGAACAGCGGGCCCTTTGTAAGACAAGTGTCACCATCTACCTGTGCTGAGGGTCGGAGGCCTGGCTGCTAAGGTGACAGAAGAGTATGACTATGGCAGGCAGGTGTGCTCCACACTGAGGAAGGAGTCTGGGCAGAAGGCAGGCCTGTCCTGTGTCTCTGGTCCCAAGGTGACAGCGTCTCCTTGACCACCTGTGCCTAGGGCAGACTTGGGCTTGCCACCAAGCGCCATAGCTTCAACTCGCAGAAACAGCTCCCTGGATGAACGGGCAGTCCGATGCCGTCTTACTCCAAGATGTGACAACGTTGTTGGTGTCAGGAAGTGTGCCGCGGTAGCAGGGGCGACAGACCCAAACAGATCCCCAGCCCTGTGCACGGGCAGTGTGCAGGGTTCATGTCGACTCTCCTCTCCTGTGGGGAAGGCACTAGCTTAGTCCCCGATTCCACACGAGCGCTAGTGCAAAAGGCCTAGCCTTGCCTATGCCAGGACATGAAGTGAGCATAGAGTGCCATCCTAGGCAACGCACGCTGCTGTTGGTTTTTGATTGTGCCTGCTTAGTTTAGTTGGTAAATCAGAGTCAGATCTGTAGGCTGCTGTGGCTGCTTACCTTAGCCTAGTATTCGTAGGACGGTGGGAGAGCCCCGCATAGAGCGAAAGCCACTTTGCCCGGGCATCCCCTTTGGGAAGTCACAGCTTTCGTTGGGAAATCAGAGTCGCGTCTGAGGGATGCTGTTGCTGCTTGCCTGAGTTAGACTTCCCTGCAAATTGTAATAAACCCGCATGGAGCGATCATCTATGGCCAGGCCTCCTCTCTGAGAAAGCAGAGCTTCGTTAGGCAACCAGTGTCGGGTTTTTAGGAAGCTGCTGCTTCTTGCCTGAGCTATTCTGCTGAGGACAGTGCAAGATACCCGCATGGAGCGAAATTCCCTTTCACCTAGCATCCCCTCTGCCAGAGAGAGAAGCGTGGTTGCAACTCTGGAAAGGGGCTTAAGGAAAGGGACACGTCTGTCACAGTGCTCCCCAAGAGCAAGTCTGGGGAAGGTGCAGCACGCTGCCACGGGCAAAGAGAAGGAGCCGTTGGCTTTGTGTTCGGGAAACGGTCGCGATGCAGGAGAGTTGGCACTGGCAGGAACAGCGGGCCCGTTGTAAGACAAGTGTCACCATCTACCTGTGCTGAGGGACGGAGGCCTGGCTGCTAAGGTGACAGAAGAGTACGACTAGGGCAGGCACGCGTGCTCCACACTGAGGAAGGAGTCTGTGCAGAAGGCAGGCCAGTCCTGTGTCTCTGGTCCCAAGGGGACAGCGTCTCCTTGACCCCCTCTGCCTAGGGCAGACTTGGGCTAGCCACCAAGCGCCATAGCTGCAACTCGCAGAAACAGCTCCCTGGACGAACGGGCAGTCCGATGCCGTCTTCCTCCAAGATGTGACAACGTTGTTGGTGTCAGGAAGTGTGCCGGGGTAGGAGGGGGGACAGACACAAACAGATCCCCATCCCCGTGCACGGGCAGTGTGCAGGGTTCATGTCGACTCTCCTCTCCTGTGGGGAAGGCACTGGCTTAGTCCCCGATTCCACGCGAGCGCTAGTGCAAAAGGCCTAGCCTTGCCTATGCCAGGACATGAAGTGAGCATAGAGTGCCATCCTAGGCAACGCACACTGCTGTAGGTTTGTGATTGACCCTGCTTAGTTCGGCTTGGCAGGGAGAACGCACGGCGCGAACATGGAGCCCCGGAAAGCAAGGCCCAAGATACACTAGCTCTCCCGCAGCTCTTCTTCTTTGAAGTGTCAGAGCGAATGCCCAAAGCCTTGCTGTGAAGCAGCAGCGAAGGGCAGTTCGCGCCAGCTGAAAACCTCTGCGAACGTATAGCAGTAGCTGGTAAATCAGAGTCGGATCTGTAGGCTGCTGTGGCTGCTTGACTTAGCCTAGTATTCGTAGGACGGTGGGAGAGCCCCGCATAGAGCGAAAGCCTCTTTGCCCGGGCATCCCCTCTGGGAAGGCACAGCTTTCGTTGGGAAATCAGAGTCGCGTCTGAGGGATGCTGCTGCTGCTTCCCTGATCTAGTGTCCCCTGCACGTTG
This sequence comes from Neogale vison, assembly GCF_020171115.1. Taxonomy (NCBI): domain Eukaryota; kingdom Metazoa; phylum Chordata; class Mammalia; order Carnivora; family Mustelidae; genus Neogale; species Neogale vison. Next base: position 220,158,122 of record NC_058101.1, read on the forward strand.
TAATAATCCCGCATGGAACGAAATCCTTCTATGCCCAGGCATCCTCTCTGGGAAAGCATAGCATTCGTTGGGCAATCAGAGTCGGGTTTGTGGGAAGCTGCTGCTTCTTGCCTGAGCTACTCTGCTCAGGACAGTGCAAGATACCCGCATGGAGCGAAATTTTCTTTCACCTAGCATCCCCTCTGCCAGAGAGAGAAGCGTGGTTGCACCTCTGGAAAGGGCCTTAAGGAAAGGGACACGTCTGTCACCGTGCTCCCCAAGAGCAAGTCTGGGGAAGGTGCATCACGTTGCCACGGGCAAAGAGAAGGAGCCGTTGGCTTTGTGTTCGGGAAACGGTCACGATGCAGGAGAGTTGGCACTGGCAGGAACAGCGGGCCCGTTGTAAGACAAGTGTCACCAGCTACTTGTGAAAACAGAGTCGCGTCTGAGGGATGCTGCTGCTGCTTCCCTGATCTAGTCTCCCCTGCACGCTGTAATAATCCCGCAAGGAACGAAATCCTTCTATGCCCAGGCATCCTCTCTGGGAAAGCATAGCATTCGTTGGGCAATCAGAGTCGGGTTTGTGGGAAGCTGCTGCTTCTTGCCTGAGCTAGTCTGCTCAGGACAGTGCAAGATACCCGCATGGAGCGAAATTATCTTTTACCTAGCATCCCCTCTGCCAGAGAGAGAAGCGTGGTTGCACCTCTGGAAAGGGCCTTATGGAAAGGGACACGTCTGTCACTGTGCTCCCCAAGAGCAAATCTGGGGAAGGTGCATCACGCTGCCACGGGCAAAGAGAAGGAGCTGTTTGCTTTGTGTTCGGGAAACGGTCGCGATGAAGGAGAGTTGGCACTGGCAGGAACAGCGGGCCCGTTGTAAGACAAGTGTCACCATCTACCTGTGCTGAGGATCGGAGGCCTGGCTGCTAAGGTGACAGAAGAGTATGACTATGGCAGGCAGTTGTGCTCCACACTGAGGAAGGAGTCTGGGCAGAAGGCAGGCCTGTCCTGTGTCTCTTGTCCCAAGGGGACAGCGTCTCCTTGACCACCTGTGCCTAGGGCAGACTTGGGCTTGCCACCAAGCGCCATAGCTTCAACTCGCAGAAACAGCTCCCTGGACGAACGGGCAGTCCGATGCCGTCTTCCTCCAAGATGTGACAACGTTGTTGGTGTCAGGAAGTGTGCCGGGGTAGGAGGGGGGACAGACCCAAACAGATCCCCAGCCCAGTGCACGGGCCTGTGCAGGGTTCATGTCGACTCTCCTCTCCTGTGGGGAAGGCACTGGCTTAGTCCCCGAATCCACGCGAGCGCTAGTGCAAAAGGCCTAGCCTTGCCTATGATAGGACATGAAGTGAGCATAGAGTGCCATCCTAGGCAACGCACGCTGCTGTTGGTTTTTGATTGTGCCTGCTTAGTTCAGTTGGTAAATCAGAGTCAGATCTGTAGGCTGCTGTGGCTGCTTGCCTTAGCCTAGTATTCGTAGGACGGTGGGAGAGCTCCGCATAGAGCGAAAGCCAATTTGCCCGGGCATCCCCTTTGGGAAGTCACAGCTTTCGTTGGGAAATCAGAGTCGCTTCTGAGGGATGCTGTTGCTGCTTGCCTGGGTTAGACTTCCCTGCAAATTGTAATAAACGCGCATGGAGCGAAATCATCTATGGCCTGGCCTCCTCTCTGAGAAAGCAGAGCATTCGTTGGGCAATCAGTGTCGGGTTTTTAGGAAGCTGCTGCTTCTTGCCTGAGCTATTCTGCTGAGGACAGTGCAAGATACCTGCATGGAGCGAAATTCCCTTTCACCTAGCATCCCCTCTGCCAGAGAGAGAAGCGTGGTTGCACCTCTGGAAAGGGGCTTAAGGAAAGGGACACGTCTGTCACCGTGCTCCCCAAGAGCAAGTCTGGGGAAGGTGCAGCACGCTGCCACGGGCAAAGAGAAGGAGCCGTTGGCTTTGTGTTCGGGAAACGGTCGCGATGCAGGAGAGTTGTCACTGGCAGGAACAGCGGGCCCGTTGTAAGACAAGTGTCACCAGCTACTTGTGAAAACAGAGTCGCGTCTGAGGGATGCTGCTGCTGCTTCCCTGATCTAGTCTCCCCTGCACGTTGTAATAATCCCGCATGAAATGAAATCCTTCTGTACCCAGGCACCCTCTCTGGGAAAGCATAGCATTCGTTGGGCAATCAGAGTCGGGTTTGTGGGAAGCTGCTGCTTCTTGCCTGAGCTAGTCTGCTCAGGACAGTGCAAGATACCCGCATGGAGCGAAATTATCTTTTACCTAGCATCCCCTCTGCCAGAGAGAGAAGCGTGGTTGCACCTCTGGAAAGGGCCTTATGGAAAGGGACACGTCTCTCACTGTACTCCCCAAGAGCAAGTCTGGGGAAGGTGCATCACGCTGCCACGGGCAAAGAGAAGGAGCCGTTGGCTTTGTGTTCGGGAAACGGTCGCGATGCAGGAGAGTTGGCACTGGCAGGAACAGCGGGCCCGTTGTAAGACAAGTGTCACCATCTACCTGTGCTGAGGGTTGGAGGCCTGGCTGCTAAGGTGACAGAAGAGTATGACTATGGCAGGCAGTTGTGCTCCACACTGAGGAAGGAGTCTGGGCAGAAGGCAGGCCTGTCCTGGTCTCTGGTCCCAAGGGGACAGCGTCTCCTTGACCACCTGTGCCTAGGGCAGACTTGGGCTTGCCACCAACCGCCATAGCTTCAACTCGCAGAAACAGCTCACTGGACGAACGGGCAGTCCGATGCCGTCTTCCTCCAAGATGTGACAACGTTGTTGGTGTCAGGAAGTGTGCCGGGGTAGGAGGGGGGACAGACCCAAACAGATCCCCAGCCCAGTGCACGGGCAGTGTGCAGGGTTCATGTCGACTCTCCTCTCCTGTGGGGAAGGCACTGGCTTAGTCCCCGATTCCACGCGAGCGCTAGTGCAAAAGGCCTAGCCTTGCCTATGCCAGGACATGAAGTGAGCATAGAGTGCCATCCTAGGCAACGCACGCTGCTGTTGGTTTTTGATTGTGCCTGCTTAGTTCAGTTGGTAAATCAGAGTCAGATCTGTAGGCTGCTGTGGCTGCTTGCCTTACCCTAGTATTCGTAGGACGGTGGGAGAGCCCCGCATAGAGCGAAAGCCACTTTGCCCGGGCATCCCCTTTGGGAAGTCACAGCTTTCGTTGGGAAATCAGAGTCGCGTCTGAGGGATGCTGTTGCTGCTTGCCTGAGTTAGACTTCCCTGCAAATTGTAATAAACCCGCATGGAGCGAAATCATCTATGGCCAGGCCTCCTCTCTGAGAAAGCAGAGCTTCGTTAGGCAATCAGAGTCGGGTTTTTAGGAAGCTGCTGCTTCTTGCCTGAGCTATTCTGCTGAGGACAGTGCAAGATACCCGCATGGAGCGAAATTCCCTTTCACCTAGCATCCCCTCTGCCAGAGAGAGAAGCGTGGTTGCAACTCTGGAAAGGGGCTTAAGGAAAGGGACACGTCTGTCACCGTGCTCCCCAAGACCAAGTCTGGGGAAGGTGCAGCATGCTGCCACGGGCAAAGAGAAGGAGCCGTTGGCTTTGTGTTCGGGAAACGGTCGCGATGCAGGAGAGTTGGCACTGGCAGGAACAGCGGGCCCGTTGTAAGACAAGTGTCACCAGCTACCTGTGCTGAGGGACGGAGGCCTGGCTGCTAAGGTGACAGAAGAGTACGACTAGGGCAGGCACGCGTGCTCCACATGAGGAAGGAGTCTGTGCAGAAGGCAGGCCGGTCCTGTGTCTCTGGTCCCAAGGGGACAGCGTCTCCTTGACCCCCTCTGCCTAGGGCAGACTTGGGCTAGCCACCAAGCGCCATAGCTGCAACTCGCAGAAACAGCTCCCTGGACGAACGGGTAGTCCGATGCCGTCTTCCTCCAAGATGTGACAACGTTGTTGGTGTCAGGAAGTGTGCCGGGGTAGGAGGGGGGACAGACCCAAACAGATCCCCATCCCCGTGCACGGGCAGTGTGCAGGGTTCATGTCGACTCTCCTCTCCTGTGGGGAAGGCACTGGCTTAGTCCCCGATTCCACGAGAGCGCTAGTGCAAAAGGCCTAGCCTTGCCTATGCCAGGACATGAAGTGAGCATAGAGTGCCATCCTAGGCAACGCACACTGCTGTAGGTTTGTGATTGACCCTGCTTAGTTCGGCTTGGCAGGGAGAACGCACGGCGCGAACATGGAGCCCCGGAAAGCAAGGCCCAAGATACACTAGCTCTCCCGCAGCTCTTCTTCTTTGAAGTGTCAGAGCGAATGCCCAAAGCCTTGCTGTGAAGCAGCAGCGAAGGGCAGTTCGCGCCAGCTGAAAACCTCTGCGAACGTATAGCAGTAGCTGGTAAATCAGAGTCGGATCTGTAGGCTGCTGTGGCTGCTTGCCTTAGCCTAGTATTCGTAGGACGGTGGGAGAGCCCCGCATAGAGCGAAAGCCTCTTTGCCCGGGCATCCCCTCTGGGAAGGCACAGCTTTCGTTGGGAAATCAGAGTCGCGTCTGAGGGATGCTGCTGCTGCTTCCCTGATCTAGTGTCCCCTGCACGTTGTAATAATCCCGCATGGAACGAAATCCTTCTATGCCCAGGCATCCTCTCTGGGAAAGCATAGCATTCGTTGGGCAATCAGAGTCGGGTTTGTGGGAAGCTGCTGCTTCTTGCCTGAGCTACTCTGCTCAGGACAGTGCAAGATACCCGCATGGAGCGAAATTTTCTTTCACCTAGCATCCCCTCTGCCAGAGAGAGAAGCGTGGTTGCACCTCTGGAAAGGGCCTTAAGGAAAGGGACACGTCTGTCACCGTGCTCCCCAAGAGCAAGTCTGGGGAAGGTGCATCACGTTGCCACGGGCAAAGAGAAGGAGCCGTTGGCTTTGTGTTCGGGAAACGGTCACGATGCAGGAGAGTTGGCACTGGCAGGAACAGCGGGCCCGTTGTAAGACAAGTGTCACCAGCTACTTGTGAAAACAGAGTCGCGTCTGAGGGATGCTGCTGCTGCTTCCCTGATCTAGTCTCCCCTGCACGCTGTAATAATCCCGCAAGGAACGAAATCCTTCTATGCCCAGGCATCCTCTCTGGGAAAGCATAGCATTCGTTGGGCAATCAGAGTCGGGTTTGTGGGAAGCTGCTGCTTCTTGCCTGAGCTAGTCTGCTCAGGACAGTGCAAGATACCCGCATGGAGCGAAATTATCTTTTACCTAGCATCCCCTCTGCCAGAGAGAGAAGCGTGGTTGCACCTCTGGAAAGGGCCTTATGGAAAGGGACACGTCTGTCACTGTGCTCCCCAAGAGCAAATCTGGGGAAGGTGCATCACGCTGCCACGGGCAAAGAGAAGGAGCCGTTTGCTTTGTGTTCGGGAAACGGTCGCGATGAAGGAGAGTTGGCACTGGCAGGAACAGCGGGCCCGTTGTAAGACAAGTGTCACCATCTACCTGTGCTGAGGATCGGAGGCCTGGCTGCTAAGGTGACAGAAGAGTATGACTATGGCAGGCAGTTGTGCTCCACACTGAGGAAGGAGTCTGGGCAGAAGGCAGGCCTGTCCTGTGTCTCTTGTCCCAAGGGGAAGGCGTCTCCTTGACCACCTGTGCCTAGGGCAGACTTGGGCTTGCCACCAAGCGCCATAGCTTCAACTCGCAGAAACAGCTCCCTGGACGAACGGGCAGTCCGATGCCGTCTTCCTCCAAGATGTGACAACGTTGTTGGTGTCAGGAAGTGTGCCGGGGTAGCAGGGGGGACAGAACCAAACAGATCCCCAGCCCAGTGCACGGGCTTGTGCAGGGTTCATGTCGACTCTCCTCTCCTGTGGGGAAGGCACTGGCTTAGTCCCCGAATCCACGCGATCGCTAGTGCAAAAGGCCTAGCCTTGCCTATGATAGGACATGAAGTGAGCATAGAGTGCCATCCTAGGCAACGCACGCTGCTGTTGGTTTTTGATTGTGCCTGCTTAGTTCAGTTGGTAAATCAGAGTCAGATCTGTAGGCTGCTGTGGCTGCTTGCCTTAGCCTAGTATTCGTAGGACGGTGGGAGAGCCCCGCATAGAGCGAAAGCCAATTAGCCCGGGCATCCCCTTTGGGAAGTCACAGCTTTCGTTGGGAAATCAGAGTCGCTTCTGAGGGATGCTGTTGCTGCTTGCCTGGGTTAGACTTCCCTGCAAATTGTAATAAACGCGCATGGAGCGAAATCATCTATGGCCTGGCCTCCTCTCTGAGAAAGCAGAGCATTCGTTGGGCAATCAGTGTCGGGTTTTTAGGAAGCTGCTGCTTCTTGCCTGAGCTATTCTGCTGAGGACAGTGCAAGATACCTGCATGGAGCGAAATTCCCTTTCACCTAGCATCCCCTCTGCCAGAGAGAGAAGCGTGGTTGCACCTCTGGAAAGGGGCTTAAGGAAAGGGACACGTCTGTCACCGTGCTCCCCAAGAGCAAGTCTGGGGAAGGTGCAGCACGCTGCCACGGGCAAAGAGAAGGAGCCGTTGGCTTTGTGTTCGGGAAACGGTCGGGATGCAGGAGAGTTGGCACTGGCAGGAACAGCGGGCCCGTTGTAAGACAAGTGTCACCAGCTACTTGTGAAAACAGAGTCGCGTCTGAGGGATGCTGCTGCTGCTTCCCTGATCTAGTCTCCCCTGCACGTTGTAATAATCCTGCATGAAATGAAATCCTTCTGTACCCAGGCACCCTCTCTGGGAAAGCATAGCATTCGTTGGGCAATCAGAGTCGGGTTTGTGGGAAGCTGCTGCTTCTTGCCTGAGCTAGTCTGCTCAGGACAGTGCAAGATACCCGCATGGAGCGAAATTATCTTTTACCTAGCATCCCCTCTGCCATAGAGAGAAGCGTGGTTGCACCTCTGGAAAGGGCCTTATGGAAAGGGACACGTCTGTCACTGTGCTCCCCAAGAGCAAGTCTGGGGAAGGTGCATCACGCTGCCACGGGCAAAGAGAAGGAGCCGTTGGCTTTGTGTTCGGGAAACGGTCGCGATGCAGGAGAGTTGGCACTGGCAGGAACAGCGGGCCCGTTGTAAGACAAGTGTCACCATCTACCTGTGCTGAGGGTCGGAGGCCTGGCTGCTAAGGTGACAGAAGAGTATGACTATGGCAGGCAGGTGTGCTCCACACTGAGGAAGGAGTCTGGGCAGAAGGCAGGCCTGTCCTGTGTCTCTGGTCCCAAGGGGACAACGTGTCCTTGACCACATGTGCCTAGGGCAGACTTGGGCTTACCACCAAGCGCCATAGCTTCAACTCGCAGAAACAGCTCCCTGGACGAACGGGCAGTCCGATGCCGTCTTCCTCCAAGATGTGACAACGTTGTTGGTGTCAGGAAGTGTGCCGGGGTAGGAGGGGGGACAGACCCAAACAGATCCCCAGCCCAGTGCACGGGCCTGTGCAGGGTTCATGTCGACTCTCCTCTCCTGTGGGGAAGGCACTGACTTAGTACCCGAATCCACGCGAGCGCTAGTGCAAAAGGCCTAGCCTTGCCTATGACAGGACATGAAGTGAGCATAGAGTGCCATCCTAGGCAACGCACGCTGCTGTTGGTTTTTGATTGTGCCTGCTTAGTTCAGTTGGTAAATCAGAGTCAGATCTGTAGGCTGCTGTGGCTGCTTGCCTTAGCCTAGTATTCGTAGGACGGTGGGAGAGCCCCGCATAGAGCGAAAGCCACTTTGCCCGGGCATCCCCTTTGGGAAGTCACAGCTTTCGTTGGGAAATCAGAGTCGCTTCTGAGGGATGCTGTTGCTGCTTGCCTGAGTTAGACTTCCCTGCAAATTGTACTAAACCCGCATGGAGCGAAATCATCTATGGCCAGGCCTCCTCTCTGAGAAAGCAGAGCATTCATTGGGCAATAAGTGTCGGGTTTTTAGGAAGCTGCTGCTTCTTGCCTGAGCTATTCTGCTGAGGACAGTGCAAGATACCCGCATGGAGTGAAATTCCCTTTCACCTAGCATCCCCTCTGCCAGAGAGAGAAGCGTGGTTGCACCTCTGGCAAGGGGCTTAAGGAAAGGGACACGTCTGACACCGTGCTCCCCAAGAGCAAGTCTGGGGAAGGTGCAGCACGCTGCCACGGGCAAAGAGAAGGAGCCGTTGGCTTTGTGTTCGGGAAACGGTCTCGATGCAGGAGAGTTGGCACTGGCAGGAACAGCGGGCCCGTTGTAAGACAAGTGTCACCATCTACCTGTGCTGAGGGACGGAGGCCTGGCTGCTAAGGTGACAGAAGAGTACGACTAGGGCAGGCACGCGTGCTCCACACTGAGGAAGGAGTCTGTGCAGAAGGCAGGCCGGTCCTGTGTCTCTGGTCCCAAGGGGACAGCGTCTCCTTGACCCCCTCTGCCTAGGGCAGACTTGGGCTAGCCACCAAGCGCCATAGCTTCAACTCGCAGAAACAGCTCCCTGGACGAACGGGTAGTCCGATGCCGTCTTCCTCCAAGATGTGACAACGTTGTTGGTGTCAGGAAGTGTGCCGGGGTAGGAGGGGGGACAGACACAAACAGATCCCCATCCCCGTGCACGGGCAGTGTGCAGGGTTCATGTCGACTCTCCTCTCCTGTGGGGAAGGCACTGGCTTAGTCCCCGATTCCACGCGAGCGCTAGTGCAAAAGGCCTAGCCTTGCCTATGCCAGGACATGAAGTGAGCATAGAGTGCCATCCTAGGCAACGCACACTGCTGTAGGTTTGTGATTGACCCTGCTTAGTTCGGCTTGGCAGGGAGAACGCACGGCGCGAACATGGAGCCCCGGAAAGCAAGGCCCAAGATACACTAGCTCTCCCGCAGCTCTTCTTCTTTGAAGTGTCAGAGCGAATGCCCAAAGCCTTGCTGTGAAGCAGCAGCGAAGGGCAGTTCGCGCCAGCTGAAAACCTCTGCGAACGTATAGCAGTAGCTGGTAAATCAGAGTCGGATCTGTAGGCTGCTGTGGCTGCTTGCCTTAGCCTAGTATTCGTAGGACGGTGGGAAAGCCCCGCATAGAGCGAAAGCCTCTTTACCCGGGCATCCCCTCTGGGAAGGCACAGCTTTCGTTGGGAAATCAGAGTCGCGTCTGAGGGATGCTGCTGCTGCTTCCCTGAGCTAGTCTCCCCTGCACGTTGTAATAAACCCGCATGGAACGAAATCCTTCTATGCCCAGGCATCCTCTCTGGGAAAGCATAGCATTCGCTGGGCAATCAGAGTCGGGTTTGTGGGAAGCTGCTGCTTCTTGCCTGAGCTACTCTGCTCAGGACAGTGCAAGATACCCGCATGGAGCGAAATATTCTTTCACCTAGCATCCCCTCTGCCAGAGAGAGAAGCGTGGTTGCACCTCTGGAAAGGGCCTTAAGGAAAGGGACACGTCTGTCACCGTGCTCCCCAAGAGCAAGTCTGGGGAAGGTGCAGCACGCTGCCACGGGCAAAGAGAAGGAGCCGTTGGCTTTGTGTTCGGGAAACGGTCGCGATGCAGGAGAGTTGGCACTGGCAGGAACAGCGGGCCAGTTGTAAGACAAGTGTCACCAGTTACTTGTGAAAACAGAGTCGCGTCTGAGGGATGCTGCTGCTCCTTCCCTGATCTAGTCTCCCCTGCACGCTGTAATAATCCCGCATGGAATGAAATCCTTCTATGCCCAGGCATCCTCTCTGTGAAAGCATAGCATTCGTTGGGCAATCAGAGTCGGGTTTGTGGGAAGCTGCTGCTTCTTGCCTGAGCTAGTCTGCTCAGGACAGTGCAAGATACCCGCATGGAGCCAAATTATCTTTTACCTAGCATCCCCTCTGCCAGAGAGAGAAGCGTGGTTGCACCTCTGGAAAGGGCCTTATGGAAAGGGACACGTCTGTCACTGTGCTCCCCAATAGCAAATCTGGGGAAGGTGCATCACGCTGCCACGGGCAAAGAGAAGGAGCCGTTGGCTTTGTGTTCGGGAAACGGTCGCGATGAAGGAGAGTTGGCACTGGCAGGAACAGCGGGCCCGTTGTAAGACAAGTGTCACCATCTACCTGTGCTGAGGGTCGGAGGCCTGGCTGCTAAGGTGACAGAAGAGTATGACTATGGCAGGCAGGTGTGCTCCACACTGAGGAAGGAGTCTGGGCAGAAGGCAGGCCTGTCCTGGTCTGTGGTCCCAAGGGGACAGCGTCTCCTTGAGCACCTGTGCCTAGGGCAGACATGGGCTTGCCACAAAGCGCCATAGCTTCAACTCGCAGAAACAGCTCCCTGGACGAACGGGCAGTCCGATGCCGTCTTCCTCCAAGATGTGACAACGTTGTTGGTGTCAGGAAGTGTGCCGGGGTAGCAGGGGGGACAGACCCAAACAGATCCCCAGCCCAGTGCACGGGCAGTTTGCAGGGTTCATGTCGACTCTCCTCTCCTGTGGGGAAGGCACTGGCTTAGTCCCCGAATCCACGCGAGCGCTAGTGCAAAAGGCCTAGCCTTGCCTATGCCAGGACATGAAGTGAGCATAGAGTGCCATCCTAGGCAACGCACGCTGCTGTTGGTTTTTGATTGTGCCTGCTTAGTTCAGTTGGTAAATCAGAGTCAGATCTGTAGGCTGCTGTGGCTGCTTGCCTTAGCCTAGTATTCGTAGGACGGTGGGAGAGCCCCGCATAGAGCGAAAGCCACTTTGCCCGGGCATCCCCTTTGGGAAGTCACAGCTTTCGTTGGGAAATCAGAGTCGCGTCTGAGGGATGCTGTTGCTGCTTGCCTGAGTTAGACTTCCCTGCAAATTGTACTAAACCCGCATGGAGCGAAATCATCTATGGCCAGGCCTCCTCTCTGAGAAAGCAGAGCATTCATTGGGCAATAAGTGTCGGGTTTTTAGGAAGCTGCTGCTTCTTGCCTGAGCTATTCTGCTGAGGACAGTGCAAGATACCCGCATGGAGTGAAATTCCCTTTCACCTAGCATCCCCTCTGCCAGAGAGAGAAGCGTGGTTGCACCTCTGGCAAGGGGCTTAAGGAAAGGGACACGTCTGACACCGTGCTCCCCAAGAGCAAGTCTGGGGAAGGTGCAGCACGCTGCCACGGGCAAAGAGAAGGAGCCGTTGGCTTTGTGTTCGGGAAACGGTCTCGATGCAGGAGAGTTGGCACTGGCAGGAACAGCGGGCCCGTTGTAAGACAAGTGTCACCAGCTACTTGTGAAAACAGAGTCGCGTCTGAGGGATGCTGCTGCTGCTTCCCTGATCTACTCTCCCCTGAACGTTGTAATAATCCCGCATGGAATGAAATCCTTCTATGCCCAGGCATCCTCTCTGTGAAAGCATAGCATTCGTTGGGCAATCAGAGTCGGTTTGTGGGAAGCTGCTGCTTCTTGCCTGAGCTAGTCTGCTCAGGACAGTGCAAGATACCCGCATGGAGCGAAATTATCTTTTACCTAGCATCCCCTCTGCCAGAGAGAGAAGCGTGGTTGCACCTTTGGAAAGGGCCTTATGGAAAGGGACACGTCTGTCACTGTGCTCCCAAAGAGCAAGTCTGGGGAAGGTGCAGCAGGCTGCCACGGGCAAAGAGAAGGAGCCGTTGGCTTTGTGTTCGGGAAACACTCGCGATGCAGGAGAGTTGGCACTGGCAGGAACAGCGGGCCCGTTGTAAGACAAGTGTCACCATCTACCTGTGCTGAGGGTCGGAGGCCTGGCTGCTAAGGTGACAGAAGAGTATGACTATGGCAGGCAGGTGTGCTCCACACTGAGGAAGGAGTCTGGGCAGAAGGCAGGCCTGTCCTGTGTCTCTGGTCCCAAGGGGACAGCGTCTCCTTAACCACCTGTCCTAGGGCAGACTTGGGCTAGCCACCAAGCGCCATAGCTTCAACTCGCAGAAACAGCTCCCTGGACGAACGGGCAGTCCGATGCCGTCTTCCTCCAAGATGTGACAACGTTGTTGGTGTCAGGAAGTGTGCCGGGGTAGGAGGGGGGGACAGACCCAAACAGATCCCCAGCCCAGTGCACGGGCAGTGTGCAGGGTTCATGTCGACTCTCCTCTCCTGTGGGGAAGGCACTGGCTTAGTCCCCGATTCCACGCGAGCGCTAGTGCAAAAGGCCTAGCCTTGCCTATGCCAGGACATGAAGTGAGCATAGAGTGCCATCCTAGGCAACGCACACTGCTGTAGGTTTGTGATTGACCCTGCTTAGTTCGGCTTGGCAGGGAGAACGCACGGCACGAACATGGAGCCCCGGAAAGCAAGGCCCAAGATACACTAGCTCTCCCGCAGCTCTTCTTCTTTGAAGTGTCAGAGCGAATGCCCAAAGCCTTGCTGTGAAGCAGCAGCGAAGGGCAGTTCGCGCCAGCTGAAAACCTCTGCGAACGTATAGCAGTAGCTGGTAAATCAGAGTCGGATCTGTAGGCTGCTGTGGCTGCTTGCCTTAGCTAGTATTCGTAGGACGGTGGGAGAGCCCCGCATAGAGCGAAAGCCTCTTTGCCCGGGCATCCCCTCTGGGAAGGCACAGCTTTCGTTGGGAAATCAGAGTCACGTCTGAGGGATGCTGCTGCTGCTTCCCTGAGCTAGTCTCCCATGCACGTTGTAATAAACCCGCATGGAACGAAATCCTTCTATGCCCAGGCATCCTCTCTGGGAAAGCATAGCATTCGTTGGGCAATCAGAGTCGGGTTTGTGGGAAGCTGCTGCTTCTTGCCTGAGCTACTCTGCTCAGGACAGTGCAAGATACCCGCATGGAGCGAAATATTCTTTCACCTAGCATCCCCTATGCCAGAGAGAGAAGCGTGGTTGCACCTCTGGAAAGGGCCTTAAGGAAAGGGACACGTCTGTCACCGTGCTCCCCAAGAGCAAGTCTGGGGAAGGTGCAGCACGCTGCCACGGGCAAAGAGAAGGAGCCGTTGGCTTTGTGTTCGGGAAACGGTCGCGATGCAGGAGAGTTGGCACTGGCAGGAACAGCGGGCCCGTTGTAAGACAAGTGTCACCAGTTACTTGTGAAAACAGAGTCGCGTCTGAGGGATGCTGCTGCTCCTTCCCGGATCTAGTCTCCCCTGCACGTTGTAATAATCCCGCATGGAATGAAATCCTTCTATGCCCAGGCATCCTCTCTGTGAAAGCATAGCATTCGTTGGGCAATCAGAGTCGGGTTTGTGGGAAGCTGCTGCTTCTTGCCTGAGCTAGTCTGCTCAGTACAGTGCAAGATACCCGCATGGAGCCAAATTATCTTTTACCTAGCATCCCCTCTGCCAGAGAGAGAAGCGTGGTTGCACCTCTGGAAAGGGCCTTATGGAAAGGGACACGTCTGTCACTGTGCTCCCCAATAGCAAATCTGGGGAAGGTGCATCACGCTGCCACGGGCAAAGAGAAGGAGCCGTTGGCTTTGTGTTCGGGAAACGGTCGCGATGAAGGAGAGTTGGCACTGGCAGGAACAGCGGGCCCGTTGTAAGACAAGTGTCACCATCTACCTGTGCTGAGGGTCGGAGGCCTGGCTGCTAAGGTGACAGAAGAGTATGACTATGGCAGGCAGGTGTGCTCCACACTGAGGAAGGAGTCTGGGCAGAAGGCAGGCCTGTCCTGTGTCTCTGGTCCCAAGGGGACAGCGTCTCCTTGACCACCTGTGCCTAGGGCAGACTTGGGCTTGCCACCAAGCGCCATAGCTTCAACTCGCAGAAACAGCTCCCTGGACGAACGGGCAGTCCGATGCCGTCTTCCTCCAAGATGTGACAACGTTGTTGGTGTCAGGAAGTGTGCCGGGGTAGCAGGGGCGACAGACCCAAACAGATCCCCAGCCCTGTGCACGGGCAGTGTGCAGGGTTCATGTCGACTCTCCTCTCCTGTGGGGAAGGCACTGGCTTAGTCCCCGATTCCACGCGAGCGCTAGTGCAAAAGGCCTAGCCTTGCCTATGCCAGGACATGAAGTGAGCATAGAGTGCCATCCTAGGCAACGCACGCTGCTGTTGGTTTTTGATTGTGCCTGCTTAGTTCAGTTGGTAAATCAGAGTCAGATCTGTAGGCTGCTGTGGCTGCTTACCTTAGCCTAGTATTCGTAGGACGGTGGGAGAGCCCCGCATAGAGCGAAAGCCACTTTGCCCGGGCATCCCCTTTGGGAAGTCACAGCTTTCGTTGGGAAATCAGAGTCGCGTCTGAGGGATGCTGTTGCTGCTTGCCTGAGTTAGACTTCCCTGCAAATTGTAATAAACCCGCATGGAGCGAAATCATCTATGGCCAGGCCTCCTCTCTGAGAAAGCAGAGCTTCGTTAGGCAATCAGTGTCGGGTTTTTAGGAAGCTGCTGCTTCTTGCCTGAGCTATTCTGCTGAGGACAGTGCAAGATACCCGCATGGAGCGAAATTCCCTTTCACCTAGCATCCCCTCTGCCAGAGAGAGAAGCGTGGTTGCAACTCTGGAAAGGGGCTTAAGGAAAGGGACACGTCTGTCACCGTGCTCCCCAAGAGCAAGTCTGGGGAAGGTGCAGCACGCTGCCACGGGCAAAGAGAAGGAGCCGTTGGCTTTGTGTTCGGGAAACGGTCGCGATGCAGGAGAGTTGGCACTGGCAGGAACAGCGGGCCCGTTGTAAGACAAGTGTCACCATCTACCTGTGCTGAGGGACGGAGGCCTGGCTGCTAAGGTGACAGAAGAGTACGACTAGGGCAGGCACGCGTGCTCCACACTGAGGAAGGAGTCTGTGCAGAAGGCAGGCCAGTCCTGTGTCTCTGGTCCCAAGGGGACAGCGTCTCCTTGACCCCCTCTGCCTAGGGCAGACTTGGGCTAGCCACCAAGCGCCATAGCTGCAACTCGCAGAAACAGCTCCCTGGACGAACGGGCAGTCCGATGCCGTCTTCCTCCAAGATGTGACAACGTTGTTGGTGTCAGGAAGTGTGCCGGGGTAGGAGGGGGGACAGACACAAACAGATCCCCATCCCCGTGCACGGGCAGTGTGCAGGGTTCATGTCGACTCTCCTCTCCTGTGGGGAAGGCACTGGCTTAGTCCCCGATTCCACGCGAGCGCTAGTGCAAAAGGCCTAGCCTTGCCTATGCCAGGACATGAAGTGAGCATAGAGTGCCATCCTAGGCAACGCACACTGCTGTAGGTTTGTGATTGACCCTGCTTTGTTCGGCTTGGCAGGGAGAACGCACGGCGCGAACATGGAGCCCCGGAAAGCAAGGCCCAAGATACACTAGCTCTCCCGCAGCTCTTCTTCTTTGAAGTGTCAGAGCGAATGCCCAAAGCCTTGCTGTGAAGCAGCAGCGAAGGGCAGTTCGCGCCAGCTGAAAACCTCTGCGAACGTATAGCAGTAGCTGGTAAATCAGAGTCGGATCTGTAGGCTGCTGTGGCTGCTTGCCTTAGCCTAGTATTCGTAGGACGGTGGGAGAGCCCCGCATAGAGCGAAAGCCTCTTTGCCCGGGCATCCCCTCTGGGAAGGCACAGCTTTCGTTGGGAAATCAGAGTCGCGTCTGAGGGATGCTGCTGCTGCTTCCCTGATCTAGTGTCCCCTGCACGTTGTAATAATCCCGCATGGAACGAAATCCTTCTATGCCCAGGCATCCTCTCTGGGAAAGCATAGCATTCGTTGGGCAAACAGAGTCGGGTTTGTGGGAAGCTGCTGCTTCTTGCCTGAGCTACTCTGCTCAGGACAGTGCAAGATACCCGCATGGAGCGAAATTTTCTTTCACCTAGCATCCCCTCTGCCAGAGAGAGAAGCGTGGTTGCACCTCTGGAAAGGGCCTTAAGGAAAGGGACACGTCTGTCACCGTGCTCCCCAAGAGCAAGTCTGGGGAAGGTGCATCACGTTGCCACGGGCAAAGAGAAGGAGCCGTTGGCTTTGTGTTCGGGAAACGGTCACGATGCAGGAGAGTTGGCACTGGCAGGAACAGCGGGCCCGTTGTAAGACAAGTGTCACCAGCTACTTGTGAAAACAGAGTCGCGTCTGAGGGATGCTGCTGCTGCTTCCCTGATCTAGTCTCCCCTGCACGCTGTAATAATCCCGCAAGGAACGAAATCCTTCTATGCCCAGGCATCCTCTCTGGGAAAGCATAGCATTCGTTGGGCAATCAGAGTCGGGTTTGTGGGAAGCTGCTGCTTCTTGCCTGAGCTACTCTGCTCAGGACAGTGCAAGATACCCGCATGGAGCGAAATTATCTTTTACCTAGCATCCCCTCTGCCAGAGAGAGAAGCGTGGTTGCACCTCTGGAAAGGGCCTTATGGAAAGGGACACGTCTGTCACTGTGCTCCCCAAGAGCAAATCTGGGGAAGGTGCATCACGCTGCCACGGGCAAAGAGAAGGAGCCGTTTGCTTTGTGTTCGGGAAACGGTCGCGATGAAGGAGAGTTGGCACTGGCAGGAACAGCGGGCCCGTTGTAAGACAAGTGTCACCATCTACCTGTGCTGAGGATCGGAGGCCTGGCTGCTAAGGTGACAGAAGAGTATGACTATGGCAGGCAGTTGTGCTCCACACTGAGGAAGGAGTCTGGGCAGAAGGCAGGCCTGTCCTGTGTCTCTTGTCCCAAGGGGACAGCGTCTCCTTGACCACCTGTGCCTAGGGCAGACTTGGGCTTGCCACCAAGCGCCATAGCTTCAACTCGCAGAAACAGCTCCCTGGACGAACGGGCAGTCCGATGCCGCCTTCCTCCAAGATGTGACAACGTTGTTGGTGTCAGGAAGTGTGCCGGGGTAGCAGGGGGGACAGACCCAAACAGATCCCCAGCCCAGTGCACGGGCCTGTGCAGGGTTCATGTCGACTCTCCTCTCCTGTGGGGAAGGCACTGGCTTAGTCCCCGAATCCACGCGATCGCTAGTGCAAAAGGCCTAGCCTTGCCTATGATAGGACATGAAGTGAGCATAGAGTGCCATCCTAGGCAACGCACGCTGCTGTTGGTTTTTGATTGTGCCTGCTTAGTTCAGTTGGTAAATCAGAGTCAGATCTGTAGGCTGCTGTGGCTGCTTGCCTTAGCCTAGTATTCGTAGGACGGTGGGAGAGCCCCGCATAGAGCGAAAGCCAATTTGCCCGGGCATCCCCTTTGGGAAGTCACAGCTTTCGTTGGGAAATCAGAGTCGCTTCTGAGGGATGCTGTTGCTGCTTGCCTGGGTTAGACTTCCCTGCAAATTGTAATAAACGCGCATGGAGCGAAATCATCTATGGCCTGGCCTCCTCTCTGAGAAAGCAGAGCATTCGTTGGGCAATCAGTGTCGGGTTTTTAGGAAGCTGCTGCTTCTTGCCTGAGCTATTCTGCTGAGGACAGTGCAAGATACCTGCATGGAGCGAAATTCCCTTTCACCTAGCATCCCCTCTGCCAGAGAGAGAAGCGTGGTTGCACCTCTGGAAAGGGGCTTAAGGAAAGGGACACGTCTGTCACCGTGCTCCCCAACAGCAAGTCTGGGGAAGGTGCAGCACGCTGCCACGGGCAAAGAGAAGGAGCCGTTGGCTTTGTGTTCGGGAAACGGTCGCGATGCAGGAGAGTTGGCACTGGCAGGAACAGCGGGCCCGTTGTAAGACAAGTGTCACCAGCTACTTGTGAAAACAGAGTCGCGTCTGAGGGATGCTGCTGCTGCTTCCCTGATCTAGTCTCCCCTGCACGCTGTAATAATCCCGCAAGGAACGAAATCCTTCTATGCCCAGGCATCCTCTCTGGGAAAGCATAGCATTCGTTGGGCAATCAGAGTCGGGTTTGTGGGAAGCTGCTGCTTCTTGCCTGAGCTAGTCTGCTCAGGACAGTGCAAGATACCCGCATGGAGCGAAATTATCTTTTACCTAGCATCCCCTCTGCCAGAGAGAGAAGCGTGGTTGCACCTCTGGAAAGGGCCTTATGGAAAGGGACACGTCTGTCACTGTGCTCCCCAAGAGCAAGTCTGGGGAAGGTGCATCACGCTGCCACGGGCAAAGAGAAGGAGCCGTTGGCTTTGTGTTCGGGAAACGGTCGCGATGCAGGAGAGTTGGCACTGGCAGGAACAGCGGGCCCGTTGTAAGACAAGTGTCACCATCTACCTGTGCTGAGGGTTGGAGGCCTGGCTGCTAAGGTGACAGAAGAGTATGACTATGGCAGGCAGTTGTGCTCCACACTGAGGAAGGAGTCTGGGCAGAAGGCAGGCCTGTCCTGGTCTCTGGTCCCAAGGGGACAGCGTCTCCTTGACCACCTGTGCCTAGGGCAGACTTGGGCTTGCCACCAACCGCCATAGCTTCAACTCGCAGAAACAGCTCACTGGACGAACGGGCAGTCCGATGCCGTCTTCCTCCAAGATGTGACAACGTTGTTGGTGTCAGGAAGTGTGCCGGGGTAGGAGGGGGGACAGACCCAAACAGATCCCCAGCCCAGTGCACGGGCAGTGTGCAGGGTTCATGTCGACTCTCCTCTCCTGTGGGGAAGGCACTGGCTTAGTCCCCGATTCCACGCGAGCGCTAGTGCAAAAGGCCTAGCCTTGCCTATGCCAGGACATGAAGTGAGCATAGAGTGCCATCCTAGGCAACGCACGCTGCTGTTGGTTTTTGATTGTGCCTGCTTAGTTCAGTTGGTAAATCAGAGTCAGATCTGTAGGCTGCTGTGGCTGCTTGCCTTACCCTAGTATTCGTAGGACGGTGGGAGAGCCCCGCATAGAGCGAAAGCCACTTTGCCCGGGCATCCCCTTTGGGAAGTCACAGCTTTCGTTGGGAAATCAGAGTCGCGTCTGAGGGATGCTGTTGCTGCTTGCCTGAGTTAGACTTCCCTGCAAATTGTAATAAACCCGCATGGAGCGAAATCATCTATGGCCAGGCCTCCTCTCTGAGAAAGCAGAGCTTCGTTAGGCAATCAGTGTCGGGATTTTAGGAAGCTGCTGCTTCTTGCCTGAGCTATTCTGCTGAGGACAGTGCAAGATACCCGCATGGAGCGAAATTCACTTTCACTTAGCATCCCCTCTGCCAGAGAGAGAAGCGTGGTTGCAACTCTGGAAAGGGGCTTAAGGAAAGGGACACGTCTGTCACCGTGCTCCCCAAGAGCAAGTCTGGGGAAGGTGCAGCACGCTGCCACGGGCAAAGAGAAGGAGCCGTTGGCTTTGTGTTCGGGAAACGGTCGCGATGCAGGAGAGTTGGCACTGGCAGGAACAGCGGGCCCGTTGTAAGACAAGTGTCACCAGCTACCTGTGCTGAGGGACGTAGGCCTGGCTGCTAAGGTGACAGAAGAGTACGACTAGGGCAGGCACGCGTGCTCCACACTGAGGAAGGAGTCTGTGCAGAAGGCAGGCCGGTCCTGTGTCTCTGGTCCCAAGGGGACAGCGTCTCCTTGACCCCCTCTGCCTAGGGCAGACTTGGGCTAGCCACCAAGCGCCATAGCTGCAACTCGCAGAAACAGCTCCCTGGACGAACGGGCAGTCCGATGCCGTCTTCCTCCAAGATGTGACAACGTTGTTGGTGTCAGGAAGTGTGCCGGGGTAGGAGGGGGGACAGACCCAAACAGATCCCCATCCCCGTGCACGGGCAGTGTGCAGGGTTCATGTCGACTCTCCTCTCCTGTGGGGAAGGCACTGGCTTAGTCCCCGATTCCACGCGAGCGCTAGTGCAAAAGGCCTAGCCTTGCCTATGCCAGGACATGAAGTGAGCATAGAGTGCCATCCTAGGCAACGCACACTGCTGTAGGTTTGTGATTGAACCTGCTTAGTTCGGCTTGGCAGGGAGAACGCACGGCGCGAACATGGAGCCCCGGAAAGCAAGGCCCAAGATACACTAGCTCTCCCGCAGCTCTTCTTCTTTGAAGTGTCAGAGCGAATGCCCAAAGCCTTGCTGTGAAGCAGCAGCGAAGGGCAGTTCGCGCCAGCTGAAAACCTCTGCGAACGTATAGCAGTAGCTGGTAAATCAGAGTCGGATCTGTAGGCTGCTGTGGCTGCTTGCCTTAGCTAGTATTCGTAGGACGGTGGGAGAGCCCCGCATAGAGCGAAAGCCTCTTTGCCCGGGCATCCCCTCTGGGAAGGCACAGCTTTCGTTGGGAAATCAGAGTCACGTCTGAGGGATGCTGCTGCTGCTTCCCTGAGCTAGTCTCCCATGCACGTTGTAATAAACCCGCATGGAACGAAATCCTTCTATGCCCAGGCATCCTCTCAGGGAAAGCATAGCATTCGTTGGGCAATCAGAGTCGGGTTTGTGGGAAGCTGCTGCTTCTTGCCTGAGCTACTCTGCTCAGGACAGTGCAAGATACCCGCATGGAGCGAAATATTCTTTCACCTAGCATCCCCTATGCCAGAGAGAGAAGCGTGGTTGCACCTCTGGAAAGGGCCTTAAGGAAAGGGACACGTCTGTCACCGTGCTCCCCAAGAGCAAGTCTGGGGAAGGTGCAGCACGCTGCCACGGGCAAAGAGAAGGAGCCGTTGGCTTTGTGTTCGGGAAACGGTCGCGATGCAGGAGAGTTGGCACTGGCAGGAACAGCGGGCCCGTTGTAAGACAAGTGTCACCAGTTACTTGTGAAAACAGAGTCGCGTCTGAGGGATGCTGCTGCTCCTTCCCTGATCTAGTCTCCCCTGCACGTTGTAATAATCCCGCATGGAATGAAATCCTTCTATACCCAGGCATCCTCTCTGTGAAAGCATAGCATTCGTTGGGCAATCAGAGTCGGGTTTGTGGGAAGCTGCTGCTTCTTGCCTGAGCTAGTCTGCTCAGGACAGTGCAAGATACCCGCATGGAGCGAAATTATCTTTTACCTAGCATCCCCTCTGCCAGAGAGAGAAGCGTGGTTGCACCTCTGGAAAGAGCCTTATGGAAAGGGACACGTCTGTCACTGTGCTCCCCAAGAGCAAATCTGGGGAAGGTGCATCACGCTGCCACGGGCAAAGAGAAGGAGCCGTTGGCTTTGTGTTCGGGAAACGGTCGCGATGAAGGAGAGTTGGCACTGGCAGGAACAGCGGGCCCGTTGTAAGACAAGTGTCACCATCTACCTGTGCTGAGGATCGGAGGCCTGGCTGCTAAGGTGACAGAAGAGTATGACTATGGCAGGCAGTTGTGCTCCACACTGAGGAAGGAGTCTGGGCAGAAGGCAGGCCTGTCCTGTGTCTCTTGTCCCAAGGGGACAGCGTCTCCTTGACCACCTGTGCCTAGGGCAGACTTGGGCTTGCCACCAAGCGCCATAGCTTCAACTCGCAGAAACAGCTCCCTGGACGAACGGGCAGTCCGATGCCGTCTTCCTCCAAGATGTGACAACGTTGTTGGTGTCAGGAAGTGTGCCGGGGTAGCAGGGGGGACAGACCCAAACAGATCACCAGCCCAGTGCACGGGCCTGTGCAGGGTTCATGTCGACTCTCCTCTCCTGTGGGGAAGGCACTGGCTTAGTCCCCGAATCCACGCGATCGCTAGTGCAAAAGGCCTAGCCTTGCCTATGATAGGACATGAAGTGAGCATAGAGTGCCATCCTAGGCAACGCACGCTGCTGTTGGTTTTTGATTGTGCCTGCTTAGTTCAGTTGGTAAATCAGAGTCAGATCTGTAGGCTGCTGTGGCTGCTTGCCTTACCCTAGTATTCGTACGACGGTGGGAGAGCCCCGCATAGAGCGAAAGCCACTTTGCCCGGGCATCCCCTTTGGGAAGTCACAGCTTTCGTTGGGAAATCAGAGTCGCGTCTGAGGGATGCTGTTGCTGCTTGCCTGAGTTAGACTTCCCTGCAAATTGTAATAAACCCGCATGGAGCGAAATCATCTATGGCCAGGCCTCCACTCTGAGAAAGCAGAGCTTCGTTAGGCAATCAGTGTCGGGTTTTTAGGAAGCTGCTGCTTCTTGCCTGAGCTATTCTGCTGAGGACAGTGCAAGATACCCGCATGGAGCGAAATTCCCTTTCACCTAGCATCCCCTCTGCCAGAGAGAGAAGCGTGGTTGCAACTCTGGAAAGGGCCTTATGGACAGGGACACGTCTGTCACTGTGCTCCCCAAGAGCAAATCTGGGGAAGGTGCATCACGCTGCCACGGGCAAAGAGAAGGAGCCGTTGGCTTTGTGTTCGGGAAACGGTCGCGATGAAGGAGAGTTGGCACTGGCAGGAACAGCGGGCCCTTTGTAAGACAAGTGTCACCATCTACCTGTGCTGAGGGTCGGAGGCCTGGCTGCTAAGGTGACAGAAGAGTATGACTATGGCAGGCAGGTGTGCTCCACACTGAGGAAGGAGTCTGGGCAGAAGGCAGGCCTGTCCTGTGTCTCTGGTCCCAAGGTGACAGCGTCTCCTTGACCACCTGTGCCTAGGGCAGACTTGGGCTTGCCACCAAGCGCCATAGCTTCAACTCGCAGAAACAGCTCCCTGGATGAACGGGCAGTCCGATGCCGTCTTACTCCAAGATGTGACAACGTTGTTGGTGTCAGGAAGTGTGCCGCGGTAGCAGGGGCGACAGACCCAAACAGATCCCCAGCCCTGTGCACGGGCAGTGTGCAGGGTTCATGTCGACTCTCCTCTCCTGTGGGGAAGGCACTAGCTTAGTCCCCGATTCCACACGAGCGCTAGTGCAAAAGGCCTAGCCTTGCCTATGCCAGGACATGAAGTGAGCATAGAGTGCCATCCTAGGCAACGCACGCTGCTGTTGGTTTTTGATTGTGCCTGCTTAGTTTAGTTGGTAAATCAGAGTCAGATCTGTAGGCTGCTGTGGCTGCTTACCTTAGCCTAGTATTCGTAGGACGGTGGGAGAGCCCCGCATAGAGCGAAAGCCACTTTGCCCGGGCATCCCCTTTGGGAAGTCACAGCTTTCGTTGGGAAATCAGAGTCGCGTCTGAGGGATGCTGTTGCTGCTTGCCTGAGTTAGACTTCCCTGCAAATTGTAATAAACCCGCATGGAGCGATCATCTATGGCCAGGCCTCCTCTCTGAGAAAGCAGAGCTTCGTTAGGCAACCAGTGTCGGGTTTTTAGGAAGCTGCTGCTTCTTGCCTGAGCTATTCTGCTGAGGACAGTGCAAGATACCCGCATGGAGCGAAATTCCCTTTCACCTAGCATCCCCTCTGCCAGAGAGAGAAGCGTGGTTGCAACTCTGGAAAGGGGCTTAAGGAAAGGGACACGTCTGTCACAGTGCTCCCCAAGAGCAAGTCTGGGGAAGGTGCAGCACGCTGCCACGGGCAAAGAGAAGGAGCCGTTGGCTTTGTGTTCGGGAAACGGTCGCGATGCAGGAGAGTTGGCACTGGCAGGAACAGCGGGCCCGTTGTAAGACAAGTGTCACCATCTACCTGTGCTGAGGGACGGAGGCCTGGCTGCTAAGGTGACAGAAGAGTACGACTAGGGCAGGCACGCGTGCTCCACACTGAGGAAGGAGTCTGTGCAGAAGGCAGGCCAGTCCTGTGTCTCTGGTCCCAAGGGGACAGCGTCTCCTTGACCCCCTCTGCCTAGGGCAGACTTGGGCTAGCCACCAAGCGCCATAGCTGCAACTCGCAGAAACAGCTCCCTGGACGAACGGGCAGTCCGATGCCGTCTTCCTCCAAGATGTGACAACGTTGTTGGTGTCAGGAAGTGTGCCGGGGTAGGAGGGGGGACAGACACAAACAGATCCCCATCCCCGTGCACGGGCAGTGTGCAGGGTTCATGTCGACTCTCCTCTCCTGTGGGGAAGGCACTGGCTTAGTCCCCGATTCCACGCGAGCGCTAGTGCAAAAGGCCTAGCCTTGCCTATGCCAGGACATGAAGTGAGCATAGAGTGCCATCCTAGGCAACGCACACTGCTGTAGGTTTGTGATTGACCCTGCTTAGTTCGGCTTGGCAGGGAGAACGCACGGCGCGAACATGGAGCCCCGGAAAGCAAGGCCCAAGATACACTAGCTCTCCCGCAGCTCTTCTTCTTTGAAGTGTCAGAGCGAATGCCCAAAGCCTTGCTGTGAAGCAGCAGCGAAGGGCAGTTCGCGCCAGCTGAAAACCTCTGCGAACGTATAGCAGTAGCTGGTAAATCAGAGTCGGATCTGTAGGCTGCTGTGGCTGCTTGCCTTAGCCTAGTATTCGTAGGACGGTGGGAGAGCCCCGCATAGAGCGAAAGCCTCTTTGCCCGGGCATCCCCTCTGGGAAGGCACAGCTTTCGTTGGGAAATCAGAGTCGCGTCTGAGGGATGCTGCTGCTGCTTCCCTGATCTAGTGTCCCCTGCACGTTGTAATAATCCCGCATGGAACGAAATCCTTCTATGCCCAGGCATCCTCTCTGGGAAAGCATAGCATTCGTTGGGCAATCAGAGTCGGGTTTGTGGGAAGCTGCTGCTTCTTGCCTGAGCTACTCTGCTCAGGACAGTGCAAGATACCCGCATGGAGCGAAATTTTCTTTCACCTAGCATCCCCTCTGCCAGAGAGAGAAGCGTGGTTGCACCTCTGGAAAGGGCCTTAAGGAAAGGGACACGTCTGTCACCGTGCTCCCCAAGAGCAAGTCTGGGGAAGGTGCATCACGTTGCCACGGGCAAAGAGAAGGAGCCGTTGGCTTTGTGTTCGGGAAACGGTCACGATGCAGGAGAGTTGGCACTGGCAGGAACAGCGGGCCCGTTGTAAGACAAGTGTCACCAGCTACTTGTGAAAACAGAGTCGCGTCTGAGGGATGCTGCTGCTGCTTCCCTGATCTAGTCTCCCCTGCACGCTGTAATAATCCCGCAAGGAACGAAATCCTTCTATGCCCAGGCATCCTCTCTGGGAAAGCATAGCATTCGTTGGGCAATCAGAGTCGGGTTTGTGGGAAGCTGCTGCTTCTTGCCTGAGCTAGTCTGCTCAGGACAGTGCAAGATACCCGCATGGAGCGAAATTATCTTTTACCTAGCATCCCCTCTGCCAGAGAGAGAAGCGTGGTTGCACCTCTGGAAAGGGCCTTATGGAAAGGGACACGTCTGTCACTGTGCTCCCCAAGAGCAAATCTGGGGAAGGTGCATCACGCTGCCACGGGCAAAGAGAAGGAGCCGTTTGCTTTGTGTTCGGGAAACGGTCGCGATGAAGGAGAGTTGGCACTGGCAGGAACAGCGGGCCCGTTGTAAGACAAGTGTCACCATCTACCTGTGCTGAGGATCGGAGGCCTGGCTGCTAAGGTGACAGAAGAGTATGACTATGGCAGGCAGTTGTGCTCCACACTGAGGAAGGAGTCTGGGCAGAAGGCAGGCCTGTCCTGTGTCTCTTGTCCCAAGGGGACAGCGTCTCCTTGACCACCTGTGCCTAGGGCAGACTTGGGCTTGCCACCAAGCGCCATAGCTTCAACTCGCAGAAACAGCTCCCTGGACGAACGGGCAGTCCGATGCCGTCTTCCTCCAAGATGTGACAACGTTGTTGGTGTCAGGAAGTGTGCCGGGGTAGGAGGGGGGACAGACCCAAACAGATCCCCAGCCCAGTGCACGGGCCTGTGCAGGGTTCATGTCGACTCTCCTCTCCTGTGGGGAAGGCACTGGCTTAGTCCCCGAATCCACGCGAGCGCTAGTGCAAAAGGCCTAGCCTTGCCTATGATAGGACATGAAGTGAGCATAGAGTGCCATCCTAGGCAACGCACGCTGCTGTTGGTTTTTGATTGTGCCTGCTTAGTTCAGTTGGTAAATCAGAGTCAGATCTGTAGGCTGCTGTGGCTGCTTGCCTTAGCCTAGTATTCGTAGGACGGTGGGAGAGCTCCGCATAGAGCGAAAGCCAATTTGCCCGGGCATCCCCTTTGGGAAGTCACAGCTTTCGTTGGGAAATCAGAGTCGCTTCTGAGGGATGCTGTTGCTGCTTGCCTGGGTTAGACTTCCCTGCAAATTGTAATAAACGCGCATGGAGCGAAATCATCTATGGCCTGGCCTCCTCTCTGAGAAAGCAGAGCATTCGTTGGGCAATCAGTGTCGGGTTTTTAGGAAGCTGCTGCTTCTTGCCTGAGCTATTCTGCTGAGGACAGTGCAAGATACCTGCATGGAGCGAAATTCCCTTTCACCTAGCATCCCCTCTGCCAGAGAGAGAAGCGTGGTTGCACCTCTGGAAAGGGGCTTAAGGAAAGGGACACGTCTGTCACCGTGCTCCCCAAGAGCAAGTCTGGGGAAGGTGCAGCACGCTGCCACGGGCAAAGAGAAGGAGCCGTTGGCTTTGTGTTCGGGAAACGGTCGCGATGCAGGAGAGTTGTCACTGGCAGGAACAGCGGGCCCGTTGTAAGACAAGTGTCACCAGCTACTTGTGAAAACAGAGTCGCGTCTGAGGGATGCTGCTGCTGCTTCCCTGATCTAGTCTCCCCTGCACGTTGTAATAATCCCGCATGAAATGAAATCCTTCTGTACCCAGGCACCCTCTCTGGGAAAGCATAGCATTCGTTGGGCAATCAGAGTCGGGTTTGTGGGAAGCTGCTGCTTCTTGCCTGAGCTAGTCTGCTCAGGACAGTGCAAGATACCCGCATGGAGCGAAATTATCTTTTACCTAGCATCCCCTCTGCCAGAGAGAGAAGCGTGGTTGCACCTCTGGAAAGGGCCTTATGGAAAGGGACACGTCTCTCACTGTACTCCCCAAGAGCAAGTCTGGGGAAGGTGCATCACGCTGCCACGGGCAAAGAGAAGGAGCCGTTGGCTTTGTGTTCGGGAAACGGTCGCGATGCAGGAGAGTTGGCACTGGCAGGAACAGCGGGCCCGTTGTAAGACAAGTGTCACCATCTACCTGTGCTGAGGGTTGGAGGCCTGGCTGCTAAGGTGACAGAAGAGTATGACTATGGCAGGCAGTTGTGCTCCACACTGAGGAAGGAGTCTGGGCAGAAGGCAGGCCTGTCCTGGTCTCTGGTCCCAAGGGGACAGCGTCTCCTTGACCACCTGTGCCTAGGGCAGACTTGGGCTTGCCACCAACCGCCATAGCTTCAACTCGCAGAAACAGCTCACTGGACGAACGGGCAGTCCGATGCCGTCTTCCTCCAAGATGTGACAACGTTGTTGGTGTCAGGAAGTGTGCCGGGGTAGGAGGGGGGACAGACCCAAACAGATCCCCAGCCCAGTGCACGGGCAGTGTGCAGGGTTCATGTCGACTCTCCTCTCCTGTGGGGAAGGCACTGGCTTAGTCCCCGATTCCACGCGAGCGCTAGTGCAAAAGGCCTAGCCTTGCCTATGCCAGGACATGAAGTGAGCATAGAGTGCCATCCTAGGCAACGCACGCTGCTGTTGGTTTTTGATTGTGCCTGCTTAGTTCAGTTGGTAAATCAGAGTCAGATCTGTAGGCTGCTGTGGCTGCTTGCCTTACCCTAGTATTCGTAGGACGGTGGGAGAGCCCCGCATAGAGCGAAAGCCACTTTGCCCGGGCATCCCCTTTGGGAAGTCACAGCTTTCGTTGGGAAATCAGAGTCGCGTCTGAGGGATGCTGTTGCTGCTTGCCTGAGTTAGACTTCCCTGCAAATTGTAATAAACCCGCATGGAGCGAAATCATCTATGGCCAGGCCTCCTCTCTGAGAAAGCAGAGCTTCGTTAGGCAATCAGAGTCGGGTTTTTAGGAAGCTGCTGCTTCTTGCCTGAGCTATTCTGCTGAGGACAGTGCAAGATACCCGCATGGAGCGAAATTCCCTTTCACCTAGCATCCCCTCTGCCAGAGAGAGAAGCGTGGTTGCAACTCTGGAAAGGGGCTTAAGGAAAGGGACACGTCTGTCACCGTGCTCCCCAAGACCAAGTCTGGGGAAGGTGCAGCATGCTGCCACGGGCAAAGAGAAGGAGCCGTTGGCTTTGTGTTCGGGAAACGGTCGCGATGCAGGAGAGTTGGCACTGGCAGGAACAGCGGGCCCGTTGTAAGACAAGTGTCACCAGCTACCTGTGCTGAGGGACGGAGGCCTGGCTGCTAAGGTGACAGAAGAGTACGACTAGGGCAGGCACGCGTGCTCCACATGAGGAAGGAGTCTGTGCAGAAGGCAGGCCGGTCCTGTGTCTCTGGTCCCAAGGGGACAGCGTCTCCTTGACCCCCTCTGCCTAGGGCAGACTTGGGCTAGCCACCAAGCGCCATAGCTGCAACTCGCAGAAACAGCTCCCTGGACGAACGGGTAGTCCGATGCCGTCTTCCTCCAAGATGTGACAACGTTGTTGGTGTCAGGAAGTGTGCCGGGGTAGGAGGGGGGACAGACCCAAACAGATCCCCATCCCCGTGCACGGGCAGTGTGCAGGGTTCATGTCGACTCTCCTCTCCTGTGGGGAAGGCACTGGCTTAGTCCCCGATTCCACGAGAGCGCTAGTGCAAAAGGCCTAGCCTTGCCTATGCCAGGACATGAAGTGAGCATAGAGTGCCATCCTAGGCAACGCACACTGCTGTAGGTTTGTGATTGACCCTGCTTAGTTCGGCTTGGCAGGGAGAACGCACGGCGCGAACATGGAGCCCCGGAAAGCAAGGCCCAAGATACACTAGCTCTCCCGCAGCTCTTCTTCTTTGAAGTGTCAGAGCGAATGCCCAAAGCCTTGCTGTGAAGCAGCAGCGAAGGGCAGTTCGCGCCAGCTGAAAACCTCTGCGAACGTATAGCAGTAGCTGGTAAATCAGAGTCGGATCTGTAGGCTGCTGTGGCTGCTTGCCTTAGCCTAGTATTCGTAGGACGGTGGGAGAGCCCCGCATAGAGCGAAAGCCTCTTTGCCCGGGCATCCCCTCTGGGAAGGCACAGCTTTCGTTGGGAAATCAGAGTCGCGTCTGAGGGATGCTGCTGCTGCTTCCCTGATCTAGTGTCCCCTGCACGTTGTAATAATCCCGCATGGAACGAAATCCTTCTATGCCCAGGCATCCTCTCTGGGAAAGCATAGCATTCGTTGGGCAATCAGAGTCGGGTTTGTGGGAAGCTGCTGCTTCTTGCCTGAGCTACTCTGCTCAGGACAGTGCAAGATACCCGCATGGAGCGAAATTTTCTTTCACCTAGCATCCCCTCTGCCAGAGAGAGAAGCGTGGTTGCACCTCTGGAAAGGGCCTTAAGGAAAGGGACACGTCTGTCACCGTGCTCCCCAAGAGCAAGTCTGGGGAAGGTGCATCACGTTGCCACGGGCAAAGAGAAGGAGCCGTTGGCTTTGTGTTCGGGAAACGGTCACGATGCAGGAGAGTTGGCACTGGCAGGAACAGCGGGCCCGTTGTAAGACAAGTGTCACCAGCTACTTGTGAAAACAGAGTCGCGTCTGAGGGATGCTGCTGCTGCTTCCCTGATCTAGTCTCCCCTGCACGCTGTAATAATCCCGCAAGGAACGAAATCCTTCTATGCCCAGGCATCCTCTCTGGGAAAGCATAGCATTCGTTGGGCAATCAGAGTCGGGTTTGTGGGAAGCTGCTGCTTCTTGCCTGAGCTAGTCTGCTCAGGACAGTGCAAGATACCCGCATGGAGCGAAATTATCTTTTACCTAGCATCCCCTCTGCCAGAGAGAGAAGCGTGGTTGCACCTCTGGAAAGGGCCTTATGGAAAGGGACACGTCTGTCACTGTGCTCCCCAAGAGCAAATCTGGGGAAGGTGCATCACGCTGCCACGGGCAAAGAGAAGGAGCCGTTTGCTTTGTGTTCGGGAAACGGTCGCGATGAAGGAGAGTTGGCACTGGCAGGAACAGCGGGCCCGTTGTAAGACAAGTGTCACCATCTACCTGTGCTGAGGATCGGAGGCCTGGCTGCTAAGGTGACAGAAGAGTATGACTATGGCAGGCAGTTGTGCTCCACACTGAGGAAGGAGTCTGGGCAGAAGGCAGGCCTGTCCTGTGTCTCTTGTCCCAAGGGGAAGGCGTCTCCTTGACCACCTGTGCCTAGGGCAGACTTGGGCTTGCCACCAAGCGCCATAGCTTCAACTCGCAGAAACAGCTCCCTGGACGAACGGGCAGTCCGATGCCGTCTTCCTCCAAGATGTGACAACGTTGTTGGTGTCAGGAAGTGTGCCGGGGTAGCAGGGGGGACAGAACCAAACAGATCCCCAGCCCAGTGCACGGGCTTGTGCAGGGTTCATGTCGACTCTCCTCTCCTGTGGGGAAGGCACTGGCTTAGTCCCCGAATCCACGCGATCGCTAGTGCAAAAGGCCTAGCCTTGCCTATGATAGGACATGAAGTGAGCATAGAGTGCCATCCTAGGCAACGCACGCTGCTGTTGGTTTTTGATTGTGCCTGCTTAGTTCAGTTGGTAAATCAGAGTCAGATCTGTAGGCTGCTGTGGCTGCTTGCCTTAGCCTAGTATTCGTAGGACGGTGGGAGAGCCCCGCATAGAGCGAAAGCCAATTAGCCCGGGCATCCCCTTTGGGAAGTCACAGCTTTCGTTGGGAAATCAGAGTCGCTTCTGAGGGATGCTGTTGCTGCTTGCCTGGGTTAGACTTCCCTGCAAATTGTAATAAACGCGCATGGAGCGAAATCATCTATGGCCTGGCCTCCTCTCTGAGAAAGCAGAGCATTCGTTGGGCAATCAGTGTCGGGTTTTTAGGAAGCTGCTGCTTCTTGCCTGAGCTATTCTGCTGAGGACAGTGCAAGATACCTGCATGGAGCGAAATTCCCTTTCACCTAGCATCCCCTCTGCCAGAGAGAGAAGCGTGGTTGCACCTCTGGAAAGGGGCTTAAGGAAAGGGACACGTCTGTCACCGTGCTCCCCAAGAGCAAGTCTGGGGAAGGTGCAGCACGCTGCCACGGGCAAAGAGAAGGAGCCGTTGGCTTTGTGTTCGGGAAACGGTCGGGATGCAGGAGAGTTGGCACTGGCAGGAACAGCGGGCCCGTTGTAAGACAAGTGTCACCAGCTACTTGTGAAAACAGAGTCGCGTCTGAGGGATGCTGCTGCTGCTTCCCTGATCTAGTCTCCCCTGCACGTTGTAATAATCCTGCATGAAATGAAATCCTTCTGTACCCAGGCACCCTCTCTGGGAAAGCATAGCATTCGTTGGGCAATCAGAGTCGGGTTTGTGGGAAGCTGCTGCTTCTTGCCTGAGCTAGTCTGCTGAGGACAGTGCAAGATACCCGCATGGAGCGAAATTATCTTTTACCTAGCATCCCCTCTGCCAGAGAGAGAAGCGTGGTTGCACCTCTGGAAAGGGCCTTATGGAAAGGGACACGTCTGTCACTGTGCTCCCCAAGAGCAAGTCTGGGGAAGGTGCATCACGCTGCCACGGGCAAAGAGAAGGAGCCGTTGGCTTTGTGTTCGGGAAACGGTCGCGATGCAGGAGAGTTGGCACTGGCAGGAACAGCGGGCCCGTTGTAAGACAAGTGTCACCATCTACCTGTGCTGAGGGTCGGAGGCCTGGCTGCTAAGGTGACAGAAGAGTATGACTATGGCAGGCAGTTGTGCTCCACACTGAGGAAGGAGTCTGGGCAGAAGGCAGGCCTGTCCTGTGTCTCTGGTCCCAAGGGGACAGCGTCTCCTTGACCACCTGTGCCTAGGGCAGACTTGGGCTTGCCACCAACCGCCATAGCTTCAACTCGCAGAAACAGCTCACTGGACGAACGGGCAGTCCGATGCCGTCTTCCTCCAAGATGTGACAACGTTGTTGGTGTCAGGAAGTGTGCCGGGGTAGGAGGGGGGACAGACCCAAACAGATCCCCAGCCCAGTGCACGGGCAGTGTGCAGGGTTCATGTCGACTCTCCTCTCCTGTGGCGAAGGCACTGGCATAGTCCCCGATTCCACGCGAGCGCTAGTGCAAAAGGCCTAGCCTTGCCTATGCCAGGACATGAAGTGAGCATAGAGTGCCATCCTAGGCAACGCACGCTGCTGTTGGTTTTTGATTGTGCCTGCTTAGTTCAGTTGGTAAATCAGAGTCAGATCTGTAGGCTGCTGTGGCTGCTTGCCTTACCCTAGTATTCGTAGGACGGTGGGAGAGCCCCGCATAGAGCGAAAGCCACTTTGCCCGGGCATCCCATTTGGGAAGTCACAGCTTTCGTTGGGAAATCAGAGTCGCGTCTGAGGGATGCTGTTGCTGCTTGCCTGAGTTAGACTTCCCTGCAAATTGTAATAAACCCGCATGGAGCGAAATCATCTATGGCCAGGCCTCCTCTCTGAGAAAGCAGAGCTTCGTTAGGCAATCAGTGTCGGGTTTTTAGGAAGCTGCTGCTTCTTGCCTGAGCTATTCTGCTGAGGACAGTGCAAGATACCCGCATGGAGCGAAATTCCCTTTCACCTAGCATCCCCTCTGCCAGAGAGAGAAGCGGGGTTGCAACTCTGGAAAGGGGCTTAAGGAAAGGGACACGTCTCTCACCGTGCTCCCCAAGAGCAAGTCTGGGGAAGGTGCAGCACGCTGCCACGGGCAAAGAGAAGGAGCCGTTGGCTTTGTGTTCGGGAAACGGTCGCGATGCAGGAGAGTTGGCACTGGCAGGAACAGCGGGCCCGTTGTAAGACAAGTGTCACCATCTACCTGTGCTGAGGGACGGAGGCCTGGCTGCTAAGGTGACAGAAGAGTACGACTAGGGCAGGCACGCGTGCTCCACACTGAGGAAGGAGTCTGTGCAGAAGGCAGGCCGGTCCTGTGTCTCTGGTCCCAAGGGGACAGCGTCTCCTTGACCCCCTCTGCCTAGGGCAGACTTGGGCTAGCCACCAAGCGCCATAGCTTCAACTCGCAGAAACAGCTCCCTGGACGAACGGGTAGTCCGATGCCGTCTTCCTCCAAGATGTGACAACGTTGTTGGTGTCAGGAAGTGTGCCGGGGTAGGAGGGGGGACAGACACAAACAGATCCCCATCCCCGTGCACGGGCAGTGTGCAGGGTTCATGTCGACTCTCCTCTCCTGTGGGGAAGGCACTGGCTTAGTCCCCGATTCCACGCGAGCGCTAGTGCAAAAGGCCTAGCCTTGCCTATGCCAGGACATGAAGTGAGCATAGAGTGCCATCCTAGGCAACGCACACTGCTGTAGGTTTGTGATTGACCCTGCTTAGTTCGGCTTGGCAGGGAGAACGCACGGCGCGAACATGGAGCCCCGGAAAGCAAGGCCCAAGATACACTAGCTCTCCCGCAGCTCTTCTTCTTTGAAGTGTCAGAGCGAATGCCCAAAGCCTTGCTGTGAAGCAGCAGCGAAGGGCAGTTCGCGCCAGCTGAAAACCTCTGCGAACGTATAGCAGTAGCTGGTAAATCAGAGTCGGATCTGTAGGCTGCTGTGGCTGCTTGCCTTAGCCTAGTATTCGTAGGACGGTGGGAAAGCCCCGCATAGAGCGAAAGCCTCTTTACCCGGGCATCCCCTCTGGGAAGGCACAGCTTTCGTTGGGAAATCAGAGTCGCGTCTGAGGGATGCTGCTGCTGCTTCCCTGAGCTAGTCTCCCCTGCACGTTGTAATAAACCCGCATGGAACGAAATCCTTCTATGCCCAGGCATCCTCTCTGGGAAAGCATAGCATTCGCTGGGCAATCAGAGTCGGGTTTGTGGGAAGCTGCTGCTTCTTGCCTGAGCTACTCTGCTCAGGACAGTGCAAGATACCCGCATGGAGCGAAATATACTTTCACCTAGCATCCCCTATGCCAGAGAGAGAAGCGTGGTTGCACCTCTGGAAAGGGCCTTAAGGAAAGGGACACGTCTGTCACCGTGCTCCCCAAGAGCAAGTCTGGGGAAGGTGCAGCACGCTGCCACGGGCAAAGAGAAGGAGCCGTTGGCTTTGTGTTCGGGAAACGGTCGCGATGCAGGAGAGTTGGCACTGGCAGGAACAGCGGGCCAGTTGTAAGACAAGTGTCACCAGTTACTTGTGAAAACAGAGTCGCGTCTGAGGGATGCTGCTGCTCCTTCCCTGATCTAGTCTCCCCTGCACGCTGTAATAATCCCGCATGGAATGAAATCCTTCTATGCCCAGGCATCCTCTCTGTGAAAGCATAGCATTCGTTGGGCAATCAGAGTCGGGTTTGTGGGAAGCTGCTGCTTCTTGCCTGAGCTAGTCTGCTCAGGACAGTGCAAGATACCCGCATGGAGCCAAATTATCTTTTACCTAGCATCCCCTCTGCCAGAGAGAGAAGCGTGGTTGCACCTCTGGAAAGGGCCTTATGGAAAGGGACACGTCTGTCACTGTGCTCCCCAATAGCAAATCTGGGGAAGGTGCATCACGCTGCCACGGGCAAAAGAAGGAACCGTTGGCTTTGTGTTCGGGAAACGGTCGCGATGAAGGAGAGTTGGCACTGGCAGGAACAGCGGGCCCGTTGTAAGACAAGTGTCACCATCTACCTGTGCTGAGGGTCGGAGGCCTGGCTGCTAAGGTGACAGAAGAGTATGACTATGGCAGGCAGGTGTGCTCCACACTGAGGAAGGAGTCTGGGCAGAAGGCAGGCCTGTCCTGGTCTGTGGTCCCAAGGGGACAGCGTCTCCTTGAGCACCTGTGCCTAGGGCAGACATGGGCTTGCCACCAAGCGCCATAGCTTCAACTCGCAGAAACAGCTCCCTGGACGAACGGGCAGTCCGATGCCGTCTTCCTCCAAGATGTGACAACGTTGTTGGTGTCAGGAAGTGTGCCGGGGTAGCAGGGGGGACAGACCCAAACAGATCCCCAGCCCAGTGCACGGGCAGTTTGCAGGGTTCATGTCGACTCTCCTCTCCTGTGGGGAAGGCACTGGCTTAGTCCCCGAATCCACGCGAGCGCTAGTGCAAAAGGCCTAGCCTTGCCTATGCCAGGACATGAAGTGAGCATAGAGTGCCATCCTAGGCAACGCACGCTGCTGTTGGTTTTTGATTGTGCCTGCTTAGTTCAGTTGGTAAATCAGAGTCAGATCTGTAGGCTGCTGTGGCTGCTTGCCTTAGCCTAGTATTCGTAGGACGGTGGGAGAGCCCCGCATAGAGCGAAAGCCACTTTGCCCGGGCATCCCCTTTGGGAAGTCACAGCTTTCGTTGGGAAATCAGAGTCGCGTCTGAGGGATGCTGTTGCTGCTTGCCTGAGTTAGACTTCCCTGCAAATTGTACTAAACCCGCATGGAGCGAAATCATCTATGGCCAGGCCTCCTCTCTGAGAAAGCAGAGCATTCATTGGGCAATAAGTGTCGGGTTTTTAGGAAGCTGCTGCTTCTTGCCTGAGCTATTCTGCTGAGGACAGTGCAAGATACCCGCATGGAGTGAAATTCCCTTTCACCTAGCATCCCCTCTGCCAGAGAGAGAAGCGTGGTTGCACCTCTGGCAAGGGGCTTAAGGAAAGGGACACGTCTGACACCGTGCTCCCCAAGAGCAAGTCTGGGGAAGGTGCAGCACGCTGCCACGGGCAAAGAGAAGGAGCCGTTGGCTTTGTGTTCGGGAAACGGTCTCGATGCAGGAGAGTTGGCACTGGCAGGAACAGCGGGCCCGTTGTAAGACAAGTGTCACCAGCTACTTGTGAAAACAGAGTCGCGTCTGAGGGATGCTGCTGCTGCTTCCCTGATCTACTCTCCCCTGAACGTTGTAATAATCCCGCATGGAATGAAATCCTTCTATGCCCAGGCATCCTCTCTGTGAAAGCATAGCATTCGTTGGGCAATCAGAGTCGGTTTGTGGGAAGCTGCTGCTTCTTGCCTGAGCTAGTCTGCTCAGGACAGTGCAAGATACCCGCATGGAGCGAAATTATCTTTTACCTAGCATCCCCTCTGCCAGAGAGAGAAGCGTGGTTGCACCTTTGGAAAGGGCCTTATGGAAAGGGACACGTCTGTCACTGTGCTCCCAAAGAGCAAGTCTGGGGAAGGTGCAGCAGGCTGCCACGGGCAAAGAGAAGGAGCCTTTGGCTTTGTGTTCGGGAAACGGTCGCGATGAAGGAGAGTTGGCACTGGCAGGAACAGCGGGCCCGTTGTAAGACAAGTGTCACCATCTACCTGTGCTGAGGGTCGGAGGCCTGGCTGCTAAGGTGACAGAAGAGTATGACTATGGCAGGCAGGTGTGCTCCACACTGAGGAAGGAGTCTGGGCAGAAGGCAGGCCTGTCCTGTGTCTCTGGTCCCAAGGGGACAGCGTCTCCTTAACCACCTGTCCTAGGGCAGACTTGGGCTAGCCACCAAGCGCCATAGCTTCAACTCGCAGAAACAGCTCCCTGGACGAACGGGCAGTCCGATGCCGTCTTCCTCCAAGATGTGACAACGTTGTTGGTGTCAGGAAGTGTGCCGGGGTAGGAGGGGGGGACAGACCCAAACAGATCCCCAGCCCAGTGCACGGGCAGTGTGCAGGGTTCATGTCGACTCTCCTCTCCTGTGGGGAAGGCACTGGCTTAGTCCCCGATTCCACGCGAGCGCTAGTGCAAAAGGCCTAGCCTTGCCTATGCCAGGACATGAAGTGAGCATAGAGTGCCATCCTAGGCAACGCACACTGCTGTAGGTTTGTGATTGACCCTGCTTAGTTCGGCTTGGCAGGGAGAACGCACGGCACGAACATGGAGCCCCGGAAAGCAAGGCCCAAGATACACTAGCTCTCCCGCAGCTCTTCTTCTTTGAAGTGTCAGAGCGAATGCCCAAAGCCTTGCTGTGAAGCAGCAGCGAAGGGCAGTTCGCGCCAGCTGAAAACCTCTGCGAACGTATAGCAGTAGCTGGTAAATCAGAGTCGGATCTGTAGGCTGCTGTGGCTGCTTGCCTTAGCTAGTATTCGTAGGACGGTGGGAGAGCCCCGCATAGAGCGAAAGCCTCTTTGCCCGGGCATCCCCTCTGGGAAGGCACAGCTTTCGTTGGGAAATCAGAGTCACGTCTGAGGGATGCTGCTGCTGCTTCCCTGAGCTAGTCTCCCATGCACGTTGTAATAAACCCGCATGGAACGAAATCCTTCTATGCCCAGGCATCCTCTCTGGGAAAGCATAGCATTCGTTGGGCAATCAGAGTCGGGTTTGTGGGAAGCTGCTGCTTCTTGCCTGAGCTACTCTGCTCAGGACAGTGCAAGATACCCGCATGGAGCGAAATATTCTTTCACCTAGCATCCCCTATGCCAGAGAGAGAAGCGTGGTTGCACCTCTGGAAAGGGCCTTAAGGAAAGGGACACGTCTGTCACCGTGCTCCCCAAGAGCAAGTCTGGGGAAGGTGCAGCACGCTGCCACGGGCAAAGAGAAGGAGCCGTTGGCTTTGTGTTCGGGAAACGGTCGCGATGCAGGAGAGTTGGCACTGGCAGGAACAGCGGGCCCGTTGTAAGACAAGTGTCACCAGTTACTTGTGAAAACAGAGTCGCGTCTGAGGGATGCTGCTGCTCCTTCCCGGATCTAGTCTCCCCTGCACGTTGTAATAATCCCGCATGGAATGAAATCCTTCTATGCCCAGGCATCCTCTCTGTGAAAGCATAGCATTCGTTGGGCAATCAGAGTCGGGTTTGTGGGAAGCTGCTGCTTCTTGCCTGAGCTAGTCTGCTCAGTACAGTGCAAGATACCCGCATGGAGCCAAATTATCTTTTACCTAGCATCCCCTCTGCCAGAGAGAGAAGCGTGGTTGCACCTCTGGAAAGGGCCTTATGGAAAGGGACACGTCTGTCACTGTGCTCCCCAATAGCAAATCTGGGGAAGGTGCATCACGCTGCCACGGGCAAAGAGAAGGAGCCGTTGGCTTTGTGTTCGGGAAACGGTCGCGATGAAGGAGAGTTGGCACTGGCAGGAACAGCGGGCCCGTTGTAAGACAAGTGTCACCATCTACCTGTGCTGAGGGTCGGAGGCCTGGCTGCTAAGGTGACAGAAGAGTATGACTATGGCAGGCAGGTGTGCTCCACACTGAGGAAGGAGTCTGGGCAGAAGGCAGGCCTGTCCTGTGTCTCTGGTCCCAAGGGGACAGCGTCTCCTTGACCACCTGTGCCTAGGGCAGACTTGGGCTTGCCACCAAGCGCCATAGCTTCAACTCGCAGAAACAGCTCCCTGGACGAACGGGCAGTCCGATGCCGTCTTCCTCCAAGATGTGACAACGTTGTTGGTGTCAGGAAGTGTGCCGGGGTAGCAGGGGCGACAGACCCAAACAGATCCCCAGCCCTGTGCACGGGCAGTGTGCAGGGTTCATGTCGACTCTCCTCTCCTGTGGGGAAGGCACTGGCTTAGTCCCCGATTCCACGCGAGCGCTAGTGCAAAAGGCCTAGCCTTGCCTATGCCAGGACATGAAGTGAGCATAGAGTGCCATCCTAGGCAACGCACGCTGCTGTTGGTTTTTGATTGTGCCTGCTTAGTTCAGTTGGTAAATCAGAGTCAGATCTGTAGGCTGCTGTGGCTGCTTACCTTAGCCTAGTATTCGTAGGACGGTGGGAGAGCCCCGCATAGAGCGAAAGCCACTTTGCCCGGGCATCCCCTTTGGGAAGTCACAGCTTTCGTTGGGAAATCAGAGTCGCGTCTGAGGGATGCTGTTGCTGCTTGCCTGAGTTAGACTTCCCTGCAAATTGTAATAAACCCGCATGGAGCGAAATCATCTATGGCCAGGCCTCCTCTCTGAGAAAGCAGAGCTTCGTTAGGCAATCAGTGTCGGGTTTTTAGGAAGCTGCTGCTTCTTGCCTGAGCTATTCTGCTGAGGACAGTGCAAGATACCCGCATGGAGCGAAATTCCCTTTCACCTAGCATCCCCTCTGCCAGAGAGAGAAGCGTGGTTGCAACTCTGGAAAGGGGCTTAAGGAAAGGGACACGTCTGTCACCGTGCTCCCCAAGAGCAAGTCTGGGGAAGGTGCAGCACGCTGCCACGGGCAAAGAGAAGGAGCCGTTGGCTTTGTGTTCGGGAAACGGTCGCGATGCAGGAGAGTTGGCACTGGCAGGAACAGCGGGCCCGTTGTAAGACAAGTGTCACCATCTACCTGTGCTGAGGGACGGAGGCCTGGCTGCTAAGGTGACAGAAGAGTACGACTAGGGCAGGCACGCGTGCTCCACACTGAGGAAGGAGTCTGTGCAGAAGGCAGGCCAGTCCTGTGTCTCTGGTCCCAAGGGGACAGCGTCTCCTTGACCCCCTCTGCCTAGGGCAGACTTGGGCTAGCCACCAAGCGCCATAGCTGCAACTCGCAGAAACAGCTCCCTGGACGAACGGGCAGTCCGATGCCGTCTTCCTCCAAGATGTGACAACGTTGTTGGTGTCAGGAAGTGTGCCGGGGTAGGAGGGGGGACAGACACAAACAGATCCCCATCCCCGTGCACGGGCAGTGTGCAGGGTTCATGTCGACTCTCCTCTCCTGTGGGGAAGGCACTGGCTTAGTCCCCGATTCCACGCGAGCGCTAGTGCAAAAGGCCTAGCCTTGCCTATGCCAGGACATGAAGTGAGCATAGAGTGCCATCCTAGGCAACGCACACTGCTGTAGGTTTGTGATTGACCCTGCTTTGTTCGGCTTGGCAGGGAGAACGCACGGCGCGA
Organism: Neogale vison; assembly: GCF_020171115.1. Classification (NCBI taxonomy): domain Eukaryota; kingdom Metazoa; phylum Chordata; class Mammalia; order Carnivora; family Mustelidae; genus Neogale; species Neogale vison. The sequence continues at coordinate 220,196,973 of NC_058101.1, forward strand.
ACATGGAGCCCCGGAAAGCAAGGCCCAAGATACACTAGCTCTCCCGCAGCTCTTCTTCTTTGAAGTGTCAGAGCGAATGCCCAAAGCCTTGCTGTGAAGCAGCAGCGAAGGGCAGTTCGCGCCAGCTGAAAACCTCTGCGAACGTATAGCAGTAGCTGGTAAATCAGAGTCGGATCTGTAGGCTGCTGTGGCTGCTTGCCTTAGCCTAGTATTCGTAGGACGGTGGGAGAGCCCCGCATAGAGCGAAAGCCTCTTTGCCCGGGCATCCCCTCTGGGAAGGCACAGCTTTCGTTGGGAAATCAGAGTCGCGTCTGAGGGATGCTGCTGCTGCTTCCCTGATCTAGTGTCCCCTGCACGTTGTAATAATCCCGCATGGAACGAAATCCTTCTATGCCCAGGCATCCTCTCTGGGAAAGCATAGCATTCGTTGGGCAAACAGAGTCGGGTTTGTGGGAAGCTGCTGCTTCTTGCCTGAGCTACTCTGCTCAGGACAGTGCAAGATACCCGCATGGAGCGAAATTTTCTTTCACCTAGCATCCCCTCTGCCAGAGAGAGAAGCGTGGTTGCACCTCTGGAAAGGGCCTTAAGGAAAGGGACACGTCTGTCACCGTGCTCCCCAAGAGCAAGTCTGGGGAAGGTGCATCACGTTGCCACGGGCAAAGAGAAGGAGCCGTTGGCTTTGTGTTCGGGAAACGGTCACGATGCAGGAGAGTTGGCACTGGCAGGAACAGCGGGCCCGTTGTAAGACAAGTGTCACCAGCTACTTGTGAAAACAGAGTCGCGTCTGAGGGATGCTGCTGCTGCTTCCCTGATCTAGTCTCCCCTGCACGCTGTAATAATCCCGCAAGGAACGAAATCCTTCTATGCCCAGGCATCCTCTCTGGGAAAGCATAGCATTCGTTGGGCAATCAGAGTCGGGTTTGTGGGAAGCTGCTGCTTCTTGCCTGAGGTAGTCTGCTCAGGACAGTGCAAGATACCCGCATGGAGCGAAATTATCTTTTACCTAGCATCCCCTCTGCCAGAGAGAGAAGCGTGGTTGCACCTCTGGAAAGGGCCTTATGGAAAGGGACACGTCTGTCACTGTGCTCCCCAAGAGCAAATCTGGGGAAGGTGCATCACGCTGCCACGGGCAAAGAGAAGGAGCCGTTTGCTTTGTGTTCGGGAAACGGTCGCGATGAAGGAGAGTTGGCACTGGCAGGAACAGCGGGCCCGTTGTAAGACAAGTGTCACCATCTACCTGTGCTGAGGATCGGAGGCCTGGCTGCTAAGGTGACAGAAGAGTATGACTATGGCAGGCAGTTGTGCTCCACACTGAGGAAGGAGTCTGGGCAGAAGGCAGGCCTGTCCTGTGTCTCTTGTCCCAAGGGGACAGCGTCTCCTTGACCACCTGTGCCTAGGGCAGACTTGGGCTTGCCACCAAGCGCCATAGCTTCAACTCGCAGAAACAGCTCCCTGGACGAACGGGCAGTCCGATGCCGTCTTCCTCCAAGATGTGACAACGTTGTTGGTGTCAGGAAGTGTGCCGGGGTAGCAGGGGGGACAGACCCAAACAGATCCCCAGCCCAGTGCACGGGCCTGTGCAGGGTTCATGTCGACTCTCCTCTCCTGTGGGGAAGGCACTGGCTTAGTCCCCGAATCCACGCGATCGCTAGTGCAAAAGGCCTAGCCTTGCCTATGATAGGACATGAAGTGAGCATAGAGTGCCATCCTAGGCAACGCACGCTGCTGTTGGTTTTTGATTGTGCCTGCTTAGTTCAGTTGGTAAATCAGAGTCAGATCTGTAGGCTGCTGTGGCTGCTTGCCTTAGCCTAGTATTCGTAGGACGGTGGGAGAGCCCCGCATAGAGCGAAAGCCAATTTGCCCGGGCATCCCCTTTGGGAAGTCACAGCTTTCGTTGGGAAATCAGAGTCGCTTCTGAGGGATGCTGTTGCTGCTTGCCTGGGTTAGACTTCCCTGCAAATTGTAATAAACGCGCATGGAGCGAAATCATCTATGGCCTGGCCTCCTCTCTGAGAAAGCAGAGCATTCGTTGGGCAATCAGTGTCGGGTTTTTAGGAAGCTGCTGCTTCTTGCCTGAGCTATTCTGCTGAGGACAGTGCAAGATACCTGCATGGAGCGAAATTCCCTTTCACCTAGCATCCCCTCTGCCAGAGAGAGAAGCGTGGTTGCACCTCTGGAAAGGGGCTTAAGGAAAGGGACACGTCTGTCACCGTGCTCCCCAACAGCAAGTCTGGGGAAGGTGCAGCACGCTGCCACGGGCAAAGAGAAGGAGCCGTTGGCTTTGTGTTCGGGAAACGGTCGCGATGCAGGAGAGTTGGCACTGGCAGGAACAGCGGGCCCGTTGTAAGACAAGTGTCACCAGCTACTTGTGAAAACAGAGTCGCGTCTGAGGGATGCTGCTGCTGCTTCCCTGATCTAGTCTCCCCTGCACGCTGTAATAATCCCGCAAGGAACGAAATCCTTCTATGCCCAGGCATCCTCTCTGGGAAAGCATAGCATTCGTTGGGCAATCAGAGTCGGGTTTGTGGGAAGCTGCTGCTTCTTGCCTGAGCTAGTCTGCTCAGGACAGTGCAAGATACCCGCATGGAGCGAAATTATCTTTTACCTAGCATCCCCTCTGCCAGAGAGAGAAGCGTGGTTGCACCTCTGGAAAGGGCCTTATGGAAAGGGACACGTCTGTCACTGTGCTCCCCAAGAGCAAGTCTGGGGAAGGTGCATCACGCTGCCACGGGCAAAGAGAAGGAGCCGTTGGCTTTGTGTTCGGGAAACGGTCGCGATGCAGGAGAGTTGGCACTGGCAGGAACAGCGGGCCCGTTGTAAGACAAGTGTCACCATCTACCTGTGCTGAGGGTTGGAGGCCTGGCTGCTAAGGTGACAGAAGAGTATGACTATGGCAGGCAGTTGTGCTCCACACTGAGGAAGGAGTCTGGGCAGAAGGCAGGCCTGTCCTGGTCTCTGGTCCCAAGGGGACAGCGTCTCCTTGACCACCTGTGCCTAGGGCAGACTTGGGCTTGCCACCAACCGCCATAGCTTCAACTCGCAGAAACAGCTCACTGGACGAACGGGCAGTCCGATGCCGTCTTCCTCCAAGATGTGACAACGTTGTTGGTGTCAGGAAGTGTGCCGGGGTAGGAGGGGGGACAGACCCAAACAGATCCCCAGCCCAGTGCACGGGCAGTGTGCAGGGTTCATGTCGACTCTCCTCTCCTGTGGGGAAGGCACTGGCTTAGTCCCCGATTCCACGCGAGCGCTAGTGCAAAAGGCCTAGCCTTGCCTATGCCAGGACATGAAGTGAGCATAGAGTGCCATCCTAGGCAACGCACGCTGCTGTTGGTTTTTGATTGTGCCTGCTTAGTTCAGTTGGTAAATCAGAGTCAGATCTGTAGGCTGCTGTGGCTGCTTGCCTTACCCTAGTATTCGTAGGACGGTGGGAGAGCCCCGCATAGAGCGAAAGCCACTTTGCCCGGGCATCCCCTTTGGGAAGTCACAGCTTTCGTTGGGAAATCAGAGTCGCGTCTGAGGGATGCTGTTGCTGCTTGCCTGAGTTAGACTTCCCTGCAAATTGTAATAAACCCGCATGGAGCGAAATCATCTATGGCCAGGCCTCCTCTCTGAGAAAGCAGAGCTTCGTTAGGCAATCAGTGTCGGGATTTTAGGAAGCTGCTGCTTCTTGCCTGAGCTATTCTGCTGAGGACAGTGCAAGATACCCGCATGGAGCGAAATTCACTTTCACTTAGCATCCCCTCTGCCAGAGAGAGAAGCGTGGTTGCAACTCTGGAAAGGGGCTTAAGGAAAGGGACACGTCTGTCACCGTGCTCCCCAAGAGCAAGTCTGGGGAAGGTGCAGCACGCTGCCACGGGCAAAGAGAAGGAGCCGTTGGCTTTGTGTTCGGGAAACGGTCGCGATGCAGGAGAGTTGGCACTGGCAGGAACAGCGGGCCCGTTGTAAGACAAGTGTCACCAGCTACCTGTGCTGAGGGACGTAGGCCTGGCTGCTAAGGTGACAGAAGAGTACGACTAGGGCAGGCACGCGTGCTCCACACTGAGGAAGGAGTCTGTGCAGAAGGCAGGCCGGTCCTGTGTCTCTGGTCCCAAGGGGACAGCGTCTCCTTGACCCCCTCTGCCTAGGGCAGACTTGGGCTAGCCACCAAGCGCCATAGCTGCAACTCGCAGAAACAGCTCCCTGGACGAACGGGCAGTCCGATGCCGTCTTCCTCCAAGATGTGACAACGTTGTTGGTGTCAGGAAGTGTGCCGGGGTAGGAGGGGGGACAGACCCAAACAGATCCCCATCCCCGTGCACGGGCAGTGTGCAGGGTTCATGTCGACTCTCCTCTCCTGTGGGGAAGGCACTGGCTTAGTCCCCGATTCCACGCGAGCGCTAGTGCAAAAGGCCTAGCCTTGCCTATGCCAGGACATGAAGTGAGCATAGAGTGCCATCCTAGGCAACGCACACTGCTGTAGGTTTGTGATTGAACCTGCTTAGTTCGGCTTGGCAGGGAGAACGCACGGCGCGAACATGGAGCCCCGGAAAGCAAGGCCCAAGATACACTAGCTCTCCCGCAGCTCTTCTTCTTTGAAGTGTCAGAGCGAATGCCCAAAGCCTTGCTGTGAAGCAGCAGCGAAGGGCAGTTCGCGCCAGCTGAAAACCTCTGCGAACGTATAGCAGTAGCTGGTAAATCAGAGTCGGATCTGTAGGCTGCTGTGGCTGCTTGCCTTAGCCTAGTATTCGTAGGACGGTGGGAGAGCCCCGCATAGAGCGAAAGCCTCTTTGCCCGGGCATCCCCTCTGGGAAGGCACAGCTTTCGTTGGGAAATCAGAGTCGCGTCTGAGGGATGCTGCTGCTGCTTCCCTGATCTAGTGTCCCCTGCACGTTGTAATAATCCCGCATGGAACGAAATCCTTCTATGCCCAGGCATCCTCTCTGGGAAAGCATAGCATTCGTTGGGCAAACAGAGTCGGGTTTGTGGGAAGCTGCTGCTTCTTGCCTGAGCTACTCTGCTCAGGACAGTGCAAGATACCCGCATGGAGCGAAATTTTCTTTCACCTAGCATCCCCTCTGCCAGAGAGAGAAGCGTGGTTGCACCTCTGGAAAGGGCCTTAAGGAAAGGGACACGTCTGTCACCGTGCTCCCCAAGAGCAAGTCTGGGGAAGGTGCATCACGTTGCCACGGGCAAAGAGAAGGAGCCGTTGGCTTTGTGTTCGGGAAACGGTCACGATGCAGGAGAGTTGGCACTGGCAGGAACAGCGGGCCCGTTGTAAGACAAGTGTCACCAGCTACTTGTGAAAACAGAGTCGCGTCTGAGGGATGCTGCTGCTGCTTCCCTGATCTAGTCTCCCCTGCACGCTGTAATAATCCCGCAAGGAACGAAATCCTTCTATGCCCAGGCATCCTCTCTGGGAAAGCATAGCATTCGTTGGGCAATCAGAGTCGGGTTTGTGGGAAGCTGCTGCTTCTTGCCTGAGGTAGTCTGCTCAGGACAGTGCAAGATACCCGCATGGAGCGAAATTATCTTTTACCTAGCATCCCCTCTGCCAGAGAGAGAAGTGTGGTTGCACCTCTGGAAAGGGCCTTATGGAAAGGGACACGTCTGTCACTGTGCTCCCCAAGAGCAAATCTGGGGAAGGTGCATCACGCTGCCACGGGCAAAGAGAAGGAGCCGTTTGCTTTGTGTTCGGGAAACGGTCGCGATGAAGGAGAGTTGGCACTGGCAGGAACAGCGGGCCCGTTGTAAGACAAGTGTCACCATCTACCTGTGCTGAGGATCGGAGGCCTGGCTGCTAAGGTGACAGAAGAGTATGACTATGGCAGGCAGTTGTGCTCCACACTGAGGAAGGAGTCTGGGCAGAAGGCAGGCCTGTCCTGTGTCTCTTGTCCCAAGGGGACAGCGTCTCCTTGACCACCTGTGCCTAGGGCAGACTTGGGCTTGCCACCAAGCGCCATAGCTTCAACTCGCAGAAACAGCTCCCTGGACGAACGGGCAGTCCGATGCCGTCTTCCTCCAAGATGTGACAACGTTGTTGGTGTCAGGAAGTGTGCCGGGGTAGCAGGGGGGACAGACCCAAACAGATCCCCAGCCCAGTGCACGGGCCTGTGCAGGGTTCATGTCGACTCTCCTCTCCTGTGGGGAAGGCACTGGCTTAGTCCCCGAATCCACGCGATCGCTAGTGCAAAAGGCCTAGCCTTGCCTATGATAGGACATGAAGTGAGCATAGAGTGCCATCCTAGGCAACGCACGCTGCTGTTGGTTTTTGATTGTGCCTGCTTAGTTCAGTTGGTAAATCAGAGTCAGATCTGTAGGCTGCTGTGGCTGCTTGCCTTAGCCTAGTATTCGTAGGACGGTGGGAGAGCCCCGCATAGAGCGAAAGCCAATTTGCCCGGGCATCCCCTTTGGGAAGTCACAGCTTTCGTTGGGAAATCAGAGTCGCTTCTGAGGGATGCTGTTGCTGCTTGCCTGGGTTAGACTTCCCTGCAAATTGTAATAAACGCGCATGGAGCGAAATCATCTATGGCCTGGCCTCCTCTCTGAGAAAGCAGAGCATTCGTTGGGCAATCAGTGTCGGGTTTTTAGGAAGCTGCTGCTTCTTGCCTGAGCTATTCTGCTGAGGACAGTGCAAGATACCTGCATGGAGCGAAATTCCCTTTCACCTAGCATCCCCTCTGCCAGAGAGAGAAGCGTGGTTGCACCTCTGGAAAGGGGCTTAAGGAAAGGGACACGTCTGTCACCGTGCTCCCCAACAGCAAGTCTGGGGAAGGTGCAGCACGCTGCCACGGGCAAAGAGAAGGAGCCGTTGGCTTTGTGTTCGGGAAACGGTCGCGATGCAGGAGAGTTGGCACTGGCAGGAACAGCGGGCCCGTTGTAAGACAAGTGTCACCAGCTACTTGTGAAAACAGAGTCGCGTCTGAGGGATGCTGCTGCTGCTTCCCTGATCTAGTCTCCCCTGCACGCTGTAATAATCCCGCAAGGAACGAAATCCTTCTATGCCCAGGCATCCTCTCTGGGAAAGCATAGCATTCGTTGGGCAATCAGAGTCGGGTTTGTGGGAAGCTGCTGCTTCTTGCCTGAGCTAGTCTGCTCAGGACAGTGCAAGATACCCGCATGGAGCGAAATTATCTTTTACCTAGCATCCCCTCTGCCAGAGAGAGAAGCGTGGTTGCACCTCTGGAAAGGGCCTTATGGAAAGGGACACGTCTGTCACTGTGCTCCCCAAGAGCAAGTCTGGGGAAGGTGCATCACGCTGCCACGGGCAAAGAGAAGGAGCCGTTGGCTTTGTGTTCGGGAAACGGTCGCGATGCAGGAGAGTTGGCACTGGCAGGAACAGCGGGCCCGTTGTAAGACAAGTGTCACCATCTACCTGTGCTGAGGGTTGGAGGCCTGGCTGCTAAGGTGACAGAAGAGTATGACTATGGCAGGCAGTTGTGCTCCACACTGAGGAAGGAGTCTGGGCAGAAGGCAGGCCTGTCCTGGTCTCTGGTCCCAAGGGGACAGCGTCTCCTTGACCACCTGTGCCTAGGGCAGACTTGGGCTTGCCACCAACCGCCATAGCTTCAACTCGCAGAAACAGCTCACTGGACGAACGGGCAGTCCGATGCCGTCTTCCTCCAAGATGTGACAACGTTGTTGGTGTCAGGAAGTGTGCCGGGGTAGGAGGGGGGACAGACCCAAACAGATCCCCAGCCCAGTGCACGGGCAGTGTGCAGGGTTCATGTCGACTCTCCTCTCCTGTGGGGAAGGCACTGGCTTAGTCCCCGATTCCACGCGAGCGCTAGTGCAAAAGGCCTAGCCTTGCCTATGCCAGGACATGAAGTGAGCATAGAGTGCCATCCTAGGCAACGCACGCTGCTGTTGGTTTTTGATTGTGCCTGCTTAGTTCAGTTGGTAAATCAGAGTCAGATCTGTAGGCTGCTGTGGCTGCTTGCCTTACCCTAGTATTCGTAGGACGGTGGGAGAGCCCCGCATAGAGCGAAAGCCACTTTGCCCGGGCATCCCCTTTGGGAAGTCACAGCTTTCGTTGGGAAATCAGAGTCGCGTCTGAGGGATGCTGTTGCTGCTTGCCTGAGTTAGACTTCCCTGCAAATTGTAATAAACCCGCATGGAGCGAAATCATCTATGGCCAGGCCTCCTCTCTGAGAAAGCAGAGCTTCGTTAGGCAATCAGTGTCGGGATTTTAGGAAGCTGCTGCTTCTTGCCTGAGCTATTCTGCTGAGGACAGTGCAAGATACCCGCATGGAGCGAAATTCACTTTCACTTAGGATCCCCTCTGCCAGAGAGAGAAGCGTGGTTGCAACTCTGGAAAGGGGCTTAAGGAAAGGGACACGTCTGTCACCGTGCTCCCCAAGAGCAAGTCTGGGGAAGGTGCAGCACGCTGCCACGGGCAAAGAGAAGGAGCCGTTGGCTTTGTGTTCGGGAAACGGTCGCGATGCAGGAGAGTTGGCACTGGCAGGAACAGCGGGCCCGTTGTAAGACAAGTGTCACCAGCTACCTGTGCTGAGGGACGTAGGCCTGGCTGCTAAGGTGACAGAAGAGTACGACTAGGGCAGGCACGCGTGCTCCACACTGAGGAAGGAGTCTGTGCAGAAGGCAGGCCGGTCCTGTGTCTCTGGTCCCAAGGGGACAGCGTCTCCTTGACCCCCTCTGCCTAGGGCAGACTTGGGCTAGCCACCAAGCGCCATAGCTGCAACTCGCAGAAACAGCTCCCTGGACGAACGGGCAGTCCGATGCCGTCTTCCTCCAAGATGTGACAACGTTGTTGGTGTCAGGAAGTGTGCCGGGGTAGGAGGGGGGACAGACCCAAACAGATCCCCATCCCCGTGCACGGGCAGTGTGCAGGGTTCATGTCGACTCTCCTCTCCTGTGGGGAAGGCACTGGCTTAGTCCCCGATTCCACGCGAGCGCTAGTGCAAAAGGCCTAGCCTTGCCTATGCCAGGACATGAAGTGAGCATAGAGTGCCATCCTAGGCAACGCACACTGCTGTAGGTTTGTGATTGAACCTGCTTAGTTCGGCTTGGCAGGGAGAACGCACGGCGCGAACATGGAGCCCCGGAAAGCAAGGCCCAAGATACACTAGCTCTCCCGCAGCTCTTCTTCTTTGAAGTGTCAGAGCGAATGCCCAAAGCCTTGCTGTGAAGCAGCAGCGAAGGGCAGTTCGCGCCAGCTGAAAACCTCTGCGAACGTATAGCAGTAGCTGGTAAATCAGAGTCGGATCTGTAGGCTGCTGTGGCTGCTTGCCTTAGCCTAGATTTCGTAGGACGGTGGGAGAGCCCCGCATAGAGCGAAAGCCTCTTTGCCCGGGCATCCCCTCTGGGAAGGCACAGCTTTCGTTGGGAAATCAGAGTCGCGTCTGAGGGATGCTGCTGCTGCTTCCCTGATCTAGTGTCCCCTGCACGTTGTAATAATCCCGCATGGAACGAAATCCTTCTATGCCCAGGCATCCTCTCTGGGAAAGCATAGCATTCGTTGGGCAATCAGAGTCGGGTTTGTGGGAAGCTGCTGCTTCTTGCCTGAGCTACTCTGCTCAGGACAGTGCAAGATACCCGCATGGAGCGAAATTTTCTTTCACCTAGCATCCCCTCTGCCAGAGAGAGAAGCGTGGTTGCACCTCTGGAAAGGGCCTTAAGGAAAGGGACACGTCTGTCACCGTGCTCCCCAAGAGCAAGTCTGGGGAAGGTGCATCACGTTGCCACGGGCAAAGAGAAGGAGCCGTTGGCTTTGTGTTCGGGAAACGGTCACGATGCAGGAGAGTTGGCACTGGCAGGAACAGCGGGCCCGTTGTAAGACAAGTGTCACCAGCTACTTGTGAAAACAGAGTCGCGTCTGAGGGATGCTGCTGCTGCTTCCCTGATCTAGTCTCCCCTGCACGCTGTAATAATCCCGCAAGGAACGAAATCCTTCTATGCCCAGGCATCCTCTCTGTGAAAGCATAGCATTCGTTGGGCAATCAGAGTCGGGTTTGTGGGAAGCTGCTGCTTCTTGCCTGAGCTAGTCTGCTCAGGACAGTGCAAGATACCCGCATGGAGCCAAATTATCTTTTACCTAGCATCCCCTCTGCCAGAGAGAGAAGCGTGGTTGCACCTCTGGAAAGGGCCTTATGGAAAGGGACACGTCTGTCACTGTGCTCCCCAAGAGCAAATCTGGGGAAGGTGCATCACGCTGCCACGGGCAAAGAGAAGGAGCCGTTTGCTTTGTGTTCGGGAAACGGTCGCGATGAAGGAGAGTTGGCACTGGCAGGAACAGCGGGCCCGTTGTAAGACAAGTGTCACCATCTACCTGTGCTGAGGATCGGAGGCCTCGCTGCTAAGGTGACAGAAGAGTATGACTATGGCAGGCAGTTGTGCTCCACACTGAGGAAGGAGTCTGGGCAGAAGGCAGGCCTGTCCTGTGTCTCTTGTCCCAAGGGGACAGCGTCTCCTTGACCACCTGTGCCTAGGGCAGACTTGGGCTTGCCACCAAGCGCCATAGCTTCAACTCGCAGAAACAGCTCCCTGGACGAACGGGCAGTCCGATGCCGTCTTCCTCCAAGATGTGACAACGTTGTTGGTGTCAGGAAGTGTGCCGGGGTAGCAGGGGGGACAGACCCAAACAGATCCCCAGCCCAGTGCACGGGCCTGTGCAGGGTTCATGTCGACTCTCCTCTCCTGTGGGGAAGGCACTGGCTTAGTCCCCGAATCCACGCGATCGCTAGTGCAAAAGGCCTAGCCTTGCCTATGATAGGACATGAAGTGAGCATAGAGTGCCATCCTAGGCAACGCACGCTGCTGTTGGTTTTTGATTGTGCCTGCTTAGTTCAGTTGGTAAATCAGAGTCAGATCTGTAGGCTGCTGTGGCTGCTTGCCTTAGCCTAGTATTCGTAGGACGGTGGGAGAGCCCCGCATAGAGCGAAAGCCAATTTGCCCGGGCATCCCCTTTGGGAAGTCACAGCTTTCGTTGGGAAATCAGAGTCGCTTCTGAGGGATGCTGTTGCTGCTTGCCTGGGTTAGACTTCCCTGCAAATTGTAATAAACGCGCATGGAGCGAAATCATCTATGGCCTGGTCTCCTCTCTGAGAAAGCAGAGCATTCGTTGGGCAATCAGTGTCGGGTTTTTAGGAAGCTGCTGCTTCTTGCCTGAGCTATTCTGCTGAGGACAGTGCAAGATACCTGCATGGAGCGAAATTCCCTTTCACCTAGCATCCCCTCTGCCAGAGAGAGAAGCGTGGTTGCACCCTGGAAAGGGGCTTAAGGAAAGGGACACGTCTGTCACCGTGCTCCCCAAGAGCAAGTCTGGGGAAGGTGCAGCACGCTGCCACGGGCAAAGAGAAGGAGCCGTTGGCTTTGTGTTCGGGAAACAGTCGCGATGCAGGAGAGTTGGCACTGGCAGGAACAGCGGGCCCGTTGTAAGACAAGTGTCACCAGCTACTTGTGAAAACAGAGTCGCGTCTGAGGGATGCTGCTGCTGCTTCCCTGATCTAGTCTCCCCTGCACGTTGTAATAATCCCGCATGAAATGAAATCCTTCTGTACCCAGGCACCCTCTCTGGGAAAGCATAGCATTCGTTGGGCAATCAGAGTCGGGTTTGTGGGAAGCTGCTGCTTCTTGCCTGAGCTAGTCTGCTCAGGACAGTGCAAGATACCCGCATGGAGCGAAATTATCTTTTACCTAGCATCCCCTCTGCCAGAGAGAGAAGCGTGGTTGCACCTCTGGAAAGGGCCTTATGGAAAGGGACACGTCTGTCACTGTGCTCCCCAAGAGCAAGTCTGGGGAAGGTGCATCACGCTGCCACGGGCAAAGAGAAGGAGCCGTTGGCTTTGTGTTCGGGAAACGGTCGCGATGCAGGAGAGTTGGCACTGGCAGGAACAGCGGGCCCGTTGTAAGACAAGTGTCACCATCTACCTGTGCTGAGGGTCGGAGGCCTGGCTGCTAAGGTGACAGAAGAGTATGACTATGGCAGGCAGTTGTGCTCCACACTGAGGAAGGAGTCTGTGCAGAAGGCAGGCCTGTCCTGTGTCTCTGGTCCCAAGGGGACAGCGTCTCCTTGACCACCTGTGCCTAGGGCAGACTTGGGCTTGCCACCAAGCGCCATAGCTTCAACTCGCAGAAACAGCTCACTGGACGAACGGGCAGTCCGATGCCGTCTTCCTCCAAGATGTGACAACGTTGTTGGTGTCAGGAAGTGTGCCGGGGTAGGAGGGGGGACAGACCCAAACAGATCCCCAGCCCAGTGCACGGGCAGTGTGCAGGGTTCATGTCGACTCTCCTCTCCTGTGGCGAAGGCACTGGCTTAGTCCCCGATTCCACGCGAGCGCTAGTGCAAAAGGCCTAGCCTTGCCTATGCCAGGACATGAAGTGAGCATAGAGTGCCATCCTAGGCAACGCACGCTGCTGTTGGTTTTTGATTGTGCCTGCTTAGTTCAGTTGGTAAATCAGAGTCAGATCTGTAGGCTGCTGTGGCTGCTTGCCTTACCCTAGTATTCGTAGGACGGTGGGAGAGCCCCGCATAGAGCGAAAGCCACTTTGCCCGGGCATCCCCTTTGGGAAGTCACAGCTTTCGTTGGGAAATCAGAGTCGCGTCTGAGGGATGCTGTTGCTGCTTGCCTGGGTTAGACTTCCCTGCAAATTGTAATAAACCCGCATGGAGCGAAATCATCTATGGCCAGGCCTCCTCTCTGAGAAAGCAGAGCTTCGTTAGGCAATCAGTGTCGGGTTTTTAGGAAGCTGCTGCTTCTTGCCTGAGCTATTCTGCTGAGGACAGTGCAAGATACCCGCATGGAGCGAAATTCCCTTTCACCTAGCATCCCCTCTGCCAGAGAGAGAAGCGTGGTTGCAACTCTGGAAAGGGGCTTAAGGAAAGGGACACGTCTGTCACCGTGCTCCCCAAGAGCAAGTCTGGGGAAGGTGCAGCACGCTGCCACGGGCAAAGAGAAGGAGCCGTTGGCTTTGTGTTCGGGAAACGGTCGCGATGCAGGAGAGTTGGCACTGGCAGGAACAGCGGGCCCGTTGTAAGACAAGTGTCACCATCTACCTGTGCTGAGGGACGGAGGCCTGGCTGCTAAGGTGACAGAAGAGTACGACTAGGGCAGGCACGCGTGCTCCACACTGAGGAAGGAGTCTGTGCAGAAGGCAGGCCGGTCCTGTGTCTCTGGTCCCAAGGGGACAGCGTCTCCTTGACCCCCTCTGCCTAGGGCAGACTTGGGCTAGCCACCAAGCGCCATAGCTGCAACTCGCAGAAACAGCTCCCTGGACGAACGGGCAGTCCGATGCCGTCTTCCTCCAAGATGTGACAACGTTGTTGGTGTCAGGAAGTGTGCCGGGGTAGGAGGGGGGACAGACACAAACAGATCCCCATCCCCGTGCACGGGCAGTGTGCAGGGTTCATGTCGACTCTCCTCTCCTGTGGGGAAGGCACTGGCTTAGTCCCCGATTCCACGCGAGCGCTAGTGCAAAAGGCCTAGCCTTGCCTATGCCAGGACATGAAGTGAGCATAGAGTGCCATCCTAGGCAACGCACACTGCTGTAGGTTTGTGATTGACCCTGCTTAGTTCGGCTTGGCAGGGAGAACGCACGGCGCGAACATGGAGCCCCGGAAAGCAAGGCCCAAGATACACTAGCTCTCCCGCAGCTCTTCTTCTTTGAAGTGTCAGAGCGAATGCCCAAAGCCTTGCTGTGAAGCAGCAGCGAAGGGCAGTTCGCGCCAGCTGAAAACCTCTGCGAACGTATAGCAGTAGCTGGTAAATCAGAGTCGGATCTGTAGGCTGCTGTGGCTGCTTGCCTTAGCCTAGTATTCGTAGGACGGTGGGAGAGCCCCGCATAGAGCGAAAGCCTCTTTGCCCGGGCATCCCCTCTGGGAAGGCACAGCTTTCGTTGGGAAATCAGAGTCGCGTCTGAGGGATGCTGCTGCTGCTTCCCTGATCTAGTGTCCCCTGCACGTTGTAATAATCCCGCATGGAACGAAATCCTTCTATGCCCAGGCATCCTCTCTGGGAAAGCATAGCATTCGTTGGGCAATCAGAGTCGGGTTTGTGGGAAGCTGCTGCTTCTTGCCTGAGCTACTCTGCTCAGGACAGTGCAAGATACCCGCATGGAGCGAAATATTCTTTCACCTAGCATCCCCTCTGCCAGAGAGAGAAGCGTGGTTGCACCTCTGGAAAGGGCCTTAAGGAAAGGGACACGTCTGTCACCGTGCTCCCCAAGAGCAAGTCTGGGGAAGGTGCAGCACGCTGCCACGGGCAAAGAGAAAGACCGTTGGCTTCGTGTTCGGGAAACGGTCGCGATGCAGGAGAGTTGGCACTGGCAGGAACAGCGGGCCCGTTGTAAGACAAGTGTCACCAGTTACTTGTGAAAACAGAGTCGCGTCTGAGGGATGCTGCTGCTGCTTCCCTGATCTAGTCTCCCCTGCACGTTGTAATAATCCCGCATGGAATGAAATCCTTCTATGCCCAGGCATCCTCTCTGTGAAAGCATAGCATTCGTTGGGCAATCAGAGTCGGGTTTGTGGGAAGCTGCTGCTTCTTGCCTGAGCTAGTCTGCTCAGGACAGTGCAAGATACCAGCATGGAGCGAAATTATCTTTTACCTAGCATCCCCTGTGCCAGAGAGAGAAGCGTGGTTGCACCTCTGGAAAGGGCCTTATGGAAAGGGACACGTCTGTCACTGTGCTCCCCAAGAGCAAATCTGGGGAAGGTGCATCACGCTGCCACGGGCAAAGAGAAGGAGCCGTTGGCTTTGTGTTCGGGAAACGGTCGCGATGAAGGAGAGTTGGCACTGGCAGGAACAGCGGGCCCGTTGTAAGACAAGTGTCACCATCTACCTGTGCTGAGGGTCGGAGGCCTTGCTGCTAAGGTGACAGAAGAGTATGACTATGGCAGGCAGGTGTGCTCCACACTGAGGAAGGAGTCTGGGCAGAAGGCAGGCCTGTCCTGTGTCTCTGGTCCCAAGGGGACAGCGTCTCCTTGACCACCTGTGCCTAGGGCAGACTTGGGCTTGCCACCAAGCGCCATAGCTTCAACTCGCAGAAACAGCTCCCTGGACGAACGGGCAGTCCGATGCCGTCTTACTCCAAGATGTGACAACGTTGTTGGTGTCAGGAAGTGTGCCGGGGTAGCAGGGGCGACAGACCCAAACAGATCCCCAGCCCTGTGCACGGGCAGTGTGCAGGGTTCATGTCGACTCTCCTCTCGTGTGGGGAAGGCACTAGCTTAGTCCCCGATTCCACGCGAGCGCTAGTGCAAAAGGCCTAGCCTTGCCTATGCCAGGACATGAAGTGAGCATAGAGTGCCATCCTAGGCAACGCACGCTGCTGTTGGTTTTTGATTGTGCCTACTTAGTTTAGTTGGTAAATCAGAGTCACATCTGTAGGCTGCTGTGGCTGCTTACCTTAGCCTAGTATTCGTAGGACGGTGGGAGAGCCCCGCATAGAGCGAAAGCCACTTTGCCCGGGCATCCCCTTTGGGAAGTCACAGCTCGTTGGGAAATCAGAGTCGCGTCTGAGGGATGCTGTTGCTGCTTGCCTGAGTTAGACTTCCCTGCAAATTGTAATAAACCCGCATGGAGCGAAATCATCTATGGCCAGGCCTCCTCTATGAGAAAGCAGAGCATTCGTTGGGCAATCAGTGTCGGGTTTTTAGGAAGCTGCTGCTTCTTGCCTGAGCTATTCTGCTGAGGACAGTGCAAGATACCCGCATGGAGCGAAATTCCCTTTCACCTAGCATCCCCTCTGCCAGAGAGAGAAGCGTGGTTGCACCTCTGGAAAGGGGCTTAAGGAAAGGGACACGTCTGTCACCGTGCTCCCCAAGAGCAAGTCTGGGGAAGGTGCAGCACGCTGCCACGGGCAAAGAGAAGGAGCCGTTGGCTTTGTGTTCGGGAAACGGTCGCGATGCAGGAGAGTTGGCACTGGCAGGAACAGCGGGCCCGTTGTAAGACAAGTGTCACCATCTACCTGTGCTGAGGGACGGAGGCCTGGCTGCTAAGGTGACAGAAGAGTACGACTAGGGCAGGCACGCGTGCTCCACACTGAGGAAGGAGTCTGTGCAGAAGGCAGGCCAGTCCTGTGTCTCTGGTCCCAAGGGGACAGCGTCTCCTTGACCCCCTCTGCCTAGGGCAGACTTGGGCTAGCCACCAAGCGCCATAGCTGCAACTCGCAGAAACAGCTCCCTGGACGAACGGGCAGTCCGATGCCGTCTTCCTCCAAGATGTGACAACGTTGTTGGTGTCAGGAAGTGTGCCGGGGTAGGAGGGGGGACAGACACAAACAGATCCCCATCCCCGTGCACGGGCAGTGTGCAGGGTTCATGTCGACTCTCCTCTCCTGTGGGGAAGCACTGGCTTAGTCCCCGATTCCACGCGAGCGCTAGTGCAAAAGGCCTAGCCTTGCCTATGCCAGGACATGAAGTGAGCATAGAGTGCCATCCTAGGCAACGCACACTGCTGTAGGTTTGTGATTGACCCTGCTTAGTTCGGCTTGGCAGGGAGAACGCACGGCGCGAACATGGAGCCCCGGAAAGCAAGGCCCAAGATACACTAGCTCTCCCGCAGCTCTTCTTCTTTGAAGTGTCAGAGCGAATGCCCAAAGCCTTGCTGTGAAGCAGCAGCGAAGGGCAGTTCGCGCCAGCTGAAAACCTCTGCGAACGTATAGCAGTAGCTGGTAAATCAGAGTCGGATCTGTAGGCTGCTGTGGCTGCTTGCCTTAGCCTAGTATTCGTAGGACGGTGGGAGAGCCCCGCATAGAGCGAAAGCCTCTTTGCCCGGGCATCCCCTCTGGGAAGGCACAGCTTTCGTTGGGAAATCAGAGTCGCGTCTGAGGGATGCTGCTGCTGCTTCCCTGATCTAGTGTCCCCTGCACGTTGTAATAATCCCGCATGGAACGAAATCCTTCTATGCCCAGGCATCCTCTCTGGGAAAGCATAGCATTCGTTGGGCAAACAGAGTCGGGTTTGTGGGAAGCTGCTGCTTCTTGCCTGAGCTACTCTGCTCAGGACAGTGCAAGATACCCGCATGGAGCGAAATTTTCTTTCACCTAGCATCCCCTCTGCCAGAGAGAGAAGCGTGGTTGCACCTCTGGAAAGGGCCTTAAGGAAAGGGACACGTCTGTCACCGTGCTCCCCAAGAGCAAGTGTGGGGAAGGTGCATCACGTTGCCACGGGCAAAGAGAAGGAGCCGTTGGCTTTGTGTTCGGGAAACGGTCACGATGCAGGAGAGTTGGCACTGGCAGGAACAGCGGGCCCGTTGTAAGACAAGTGTCACCAGCTACTTGTGAAAACAGAGTCGCGTCTGAGGGATGCTGCTGCTGCTTCCCTGATCTAGTCTCCCCTGCACGCTGTAATAATCCCGCAAGGAACGAAATCCTTCTATGCCCAGGCATCCTCTCTGGGAAAGCATAGCATTCGTTGGGCAATCAGAGTCGGGTTTGTGGGAAGCTGCTGCTTCTTGCCTGAGGTAGTCTGCTCAGGACAGTGCAAGATACCCGCATGGAGCGAAATTATCTTTTACCTAGCATCCCCTCTGCCAGAGAGAGAAGCGTGGTTGCACCTCTGGAAAGGGCCTTATGGAAAGGGACACGTCTGTCACTGTGCTCCCCAAGAGCAAATCTGGGGAAGGTGCATCACGCTGCCACGGGCAAAGAGAAGGAGCCGTTTGCTTTGTGTTCGGGAAACGGTCGCGATGAAGGAGAGTTGGCACTGGCAGGAACAGCGGGCCCGTTGTAAGACAAGTGTCACCATCTACCTGTGCTGAGGATCGGAGGCCTGGCTGCTAAGGTGACAGAAGAGTATGACTATGGCAGGCAGTTGTGCTCCACACTGAGGAAGGAGTCTGGGCAGAAGGCAGGCCTGTCCTGTGTCTCTTGTCCCAAGGGGACAGCGTCTCCTTGACCACCTGTGCCTAGGGCAGACTTGGGCTTGCCACCAAGCGCCATAGCTTCAACTCGCAGAAACAGCTCCCTGGACGAACGGGCAGTCCGATGCCGTCTTCCTCCAAGATGTGACAACGTTGTTGGTGTCAGGAAGTGTGCCGGGGTAGCAGGGGGGACAGACCCAAACAGATCCCCAGCCCAGTGCACGGGCCTGTGCAGGGTTCATGTCGACTCTCCTCTCCTGTGGGGAAGGCACTGGCTTAGTCCCCGAATCCACGCGATCGCTAGTGCAAAAGGCCTAGCCTTGCCTATGATAGGACATGAAGTGAGCATAGAGTGCCATCCTAGGCAACGCACGCTGCTGTTGGTTTTTGATTGTGCCTGCTTAGTTCAGTTGGTAAATCAGAGTCAGATCTGTAGGCTGCTGTGGCTGCTTGCCTTAGCCTAGTATTCGTAGGACGGTGGGAGAGCCCCGCATAGAGCGAAAGCCAATTTGCCCGGGCATCCCCTTTGGGAAGTCACAGCTTTCGTTGGGAAATCAGAGTCGCTTCTGAGGGATGCTGTTGCTGCTTGCCTGGGTTAGACTTCCCTGCAAATTGTAATAAACGCGCATGGAGCGAAATCATCTATGGCCTGGCCTCCTCTCTGAGAAAGCAGAGCATTCGTTGGGCAATCAGTGTCGGGTTTTTAGGAAGCTGCTGCTTCTTGCCTGAGCTATTCTGCTGAGGACAGTGCAAGATACCTGCATGGAGCGAAATTCCCTTTCACCTAGCATCCCCTCTGCCAGAGAGAGAAGCGTGGTTGCACCTCTGGAAAGGGGCTTAAGGAAAGGGACACGTCTGTCACCGTGCTCCCCAACAGCAAGTCTGGGGAAGGTGCAGCACGCTGCCACGGGCAAAGAGAAGGAGCCGTTGGCTTTGTGTTCGGGAAACGGTCGCGATGCAGGAGAGTTGGCACTGGCAGGAACAGCGGGCCCGTTGTAAGACAAGTGTCACCAGCTACTTGTGAAAACAGAGTCGCGTCTGAGGGATGCTGCTGCTGCTTCCCTGATCTAGTCTCCCCTGCACGCTGTAATAATCCCGCAAGGAACGAAATCCTTCTATGCCCAGGCATCCTCTCTGGGAAAGCATAGCATTCGTTGGGCAATCAGAGTCGGGTTTGTGGGAAGCTGCTGCTTCTTGCCTGAGCTAGTCTGCTCAGGACAGTGCAAGATACCCGCATGGAGCGAAATTATCTTTTACCTAGCATCCCCTCTGCCAGAGAGAGAAGCGTGGTTGCACCTCTGGAAAGGGCCTTATGGAAAGGGACACGTCTGTCACTGTGCTCCCCAAGAGCAAGTCTGGGGAAGGTGCATCACGCTGCCACGGGCAAAGAGAAGGAGCCGTTGGCTTTGTGTTCGGGAAACGGTCGCGATGCAGGAGAGTTGGCACTGGCAGGAACAGCGGGCCCGTTGTAAGACAAGTGTCACCATCTACCTGTGCTGAGGGTTGGAGGCCTGGCTGCTAAGGTGACAGAAGAGTATGACTATGGCAGGCAGTTGTGCTCCACACTGAGGAAGGAGTCTGGGCAGAAGGCAGGCCTGTCCTGGTCTCTGGTCCCAAGGGGACAGCGTCTCCTTGACCACCTGTGCCTAGGGCAGACTTGGGCTTGCCACCAACCGCCATAGCTTCAACTCGCAGAAACAGCTCACTGGACGAACGGGCAGTCCGATGCCGTCTTCCTCCAAGATGTGACAACGTTGTTGGTGTCAGGAAGTGTGCCGGGGTAGGAGGGGGGACAGACCCAAACAGATCCCCAGCCCAGTGCACGGGCAGTGTGCAGGGTTCATGTCGACTCTCCTCTCCTGTGGGGAAGGCACTGGCTTAGTCCCCGATTCCACGCGAGCGCTAGTGCAAAAGGCCTAGCCTTGCCTATGCCAGGACATGAAGTGAGCATAGAGTGCCATCCTAGGCAACGCACGCTGCTGTTGGTTTTTGATTGTGCCTGCTTAGTTCAGTTGGTAAATCAGAGTCAGATCTGTAGGCTGCTGTGGCTGCTTGCCTTACCCTAGTATTCGTAGGACGGTGGGAGAGCCCCGCATAGAGCGAAAGCCACTTTGCCCGGGCATCCCCTTTGGGAAGTCACAGCTTTCGTTGGGAAATCAGAGTCGCGTCTGAGGGATGCTGTTGCTGCTTGCCTGAGTTAGACTTCCCT
Source organism: Neogale vison (assembly GCF_020171115.1). Lineage (NCBI taxonomy): Eukaryota > Metazoa > Chordata > Mammalia > Carnivora > Mustelidae > Neogale > Neogale vison. The sequence continues at coordinate 220,216,986 of NC_058101.1, forward strand.
GCAAATTGTAATAAACCCGCATGGAGCGAAATCATCTATGGCCAGGCCTCCTCTCTGAGAAAGCAGAGCTTCGTTAGGCAATCAGTGTCGGGATTTTAGGAAGCTGCTGCTTCTTGCCTGAGCTATTCTGCTGAGGACAGTGCAAGATACCCGCATGGAGCGAAATTCACTTTCACTTAGCATCCCCTCTGCCAGAGAGAGAAGCGTGGTTGCAACTCTGGAAAGGGGCTTAAGGAAAGGGACACGTCTGTCACCGTGCTCCCCAAGAGCAAGTCTGGGGAAGGTGCAGCACGCTGCCACGGGCAAAGAGAAGGAGCCGTTGGCTTTGTGTTCGGGAAACGGTCGCGATGCAGGAGAGTTGGCACTGGCAGGAACAGCGGGCCCGTTGTAAGACAAGTGTCACCAGCTACCTGTGCTGAGGGACGTAGGCCTGGCTGCTAAGGTGACAGAAGAGTACGACTAGGGCAGGCACGCGTGCTCCACACTGAGGAAGGAGTCTGTGCAGAAGGCAGGCCGGTCCTGTGTCTCTGGTCCCAAGGGGACAGCGTCTCCTTGACCCCCTCTGCCTAGGGCAGACTTGGGCTAGCCACCAAGCGCCATAGCTGCAACTCGCAGAAACAGCTCCCTGGACGAACGGGCAGTCCGATGCCGTCTTCCTCCAAGATGTGACAACGTTGTTGGTGTCAGGAAGTGTGCCGGGGTAGGAGGGGGGACAGACCCAAACAGATCCCCATCCCCGTGCACGGGCAGTGTGCAGGGTTCATGTCGACTCTCCTCTCCTGTGGGGAAGGCACTGGCTTAGTCCCCGATTCCACGCGAGCGCTAGTGCAAAAGGCCTAGCCTTGCCTATGCCAGGACATGAAGTGAGCATAGAGTGCCATCCTAGGCAACGCACACTGCTGTAGGTTTGTGATTGAACCTGCTTAGTTCGGCTTGGCAGGGAGAACGCACGGCGCGAACATGGAGCCCCGGAAAGCAAGGCCCAAGATACACTAGCTCTCCCGCAGCTCTTCTTCTTTGAAGTGTCAGAGCGAATGCCCAAAGCCTTGCTGTGAAGCAGCAGCGAAGGGCAGTTCGCGCCAGCTGAAAACCTCTGCGAACGTATAGCAGTAGCTGGTAAATCAGAGTCGGATCTGTAGGCTGCTGTGGCTGCTTGCCTTAGCCTAGATTTCGTAGGACGGTGGGAGAGCCCCGCATAGAGCGAAAGCCTCTTTGCCCGGGCATCCCCTCTGGGAAGGCACAGCTTTCGTTGGGAAATCAGAGTCGCGTCTGAGGGATGCTGCTGCTGCTTCCCTAATCTAGTGTCCCCTGCACGTTGTAATAATCCCGCATGGAACGAAATCCTTCTATGCCCAGGCATCCTCTCTGGGAAAGCATAGCATTCGTTGGGCAATCAGAGTCGGGTTTGTGGGAAGCTGCTGCTTCTTGCCTGAGCTACTCTGCTCAGGACAGTGCAAGATACCCGCATGGAGCGAAATTTTCTTTCACCTAGCATCCCCTCTGCCAGAGAGAGAAGCGTGGTTGCACCTCTGGAAAGGGCCTTAAGGAAAGGGACACGTCTGTCACCGTGCTCCCCAAGAGCAAGTCTGGGGAAGGTGCATCACGTTGCCACGGGCAAAGAGAAGGAGCCGTTGGCTTTGTGTTCGGGAAACGGTCACGATGCAGGAGAGTTGGCACTGGCAGGAACAGCGGGCCCGTTGTAAGACAAGTGTCACCAGCTACTTGTGAAAACAGAGTCGCGTCTGAGGGATGCTGCTGCTGCTTCCCTGATCTAGTCTCCCCTGCACGCTGTAATAATCCCGCAAGGAACGAAATCCTTCTATGCCCAGGCATCCTCTCTGTGAAAGCATAGCATTCGTTGGGCAATCAGAGTCGGGTTTGTGGGAAGCTGCTGCTTCTTGCCTGAGCTAGTCTGCTCAGGACAGTGCAAGATACCCGCATGGAGCGAAATTATCTTTTACCTAGCATCCCCTCTGCCAGAGAGAGAAGCGTGGTTGCACCTCTGGAAAGGGCCTTATGGAAAGGGACACGTCTGTCACTGTGCTCCCCAAGAGCAAATCTGGGGAAGGTGCATCACGCTGCCACGGGCAAAGAGAAGGAGCCGTTTGCTTTGTGTTCGGGAAACGGTCGCGATGAAGGAGAGTTGGCACTGGCAGGAACAGCGGGCCCGTTGTAAGACAAGTGTCACCATCTACCTGTGCTGAGGATCGGAGGCCTGGCTGCTAAGGTGACAGAAGAGTATGACTATGGCAGGCAGTTGTGCTCCACACTGAGGAAGGAGTCTGGGCAGAAGGCAGGCCTGTCCTGTGTCTCTTGTCCCAAGGGGACAGCGTCTCCTTGACCACCTGTGCCTAGGGCAGACTTGGGCTTGCCACCAAGCGCCATAGCTTCAACTCGCAGAAACAGCTCCCTGGACGAACGGGCAGTCCGATGCCGTCTTCCTCCAAGATGTGACAACGTTGTTGGTGTCAGGAAGTGTGCCGGGGTAGCAGGGGGGACAGACCCAAACAGATCCCCAGCCCAGTGCACGGGCCTGTGCAGGGTTCATGTCGACTCTCCTCTCCTGTGGGGAAGGCACTGGCTTAGTCCCCGAATCCACGCGATCGCTAGTGCAAAAGGCCTAGCCTTGCCTATGATAGGACATGAAGTGAGCATAGAGTGCCATCCTAGGCAACGCACGCTGCTGTTGGTTTTTGATTGTGCCTGCTTAGTTCAGTTGGTAAATCAGAGTCAGATCTGTAGGCTGCTGTGGCTGCTTGCCTTAGCCTAGTATTCGTAGGACGGTGGGAGAGCCCCGCATAGAGCGAAAGCCAATTTGCCCGGGCATCCCCTTTGGGAAGTCACAGCTTTCGTTGGGAAATCAGAGTCGCTTCTGAGGGATGCTGTTGCTGCTTGCCTGGGTTAGACTTCCCTGCAAATTGTAATAAACGCGCATGGAGCGAAATCATCTATGGCCTGGCCTCCTCTCTGAGAAAGCAGAGCATTCGTTGGGCAATCAGTGTCGGGTTTTTAGGAAGCTGCTGCTTCTTGCCTGAGCTATTCTGCTGAGGACAGTGCAAGATACCTGCATGGAGCGAAATTCCCTTTCACCTAGCATCCCCTCTGCCAGAGAGAGAAGCGTGGTTGCACCTCTGGAAAGGGGCTTAAGGAAAGGGACACGTCTGTCACCGTGCTCCCCAAGAGCAAGTCTGGGGAAGGTGCAGCACGCTGCCACGGGCAAAGAGAAGGAGCCGTTGGCTTTGTGTTCGGGAAACAGTCGCGATGCAGGAGAGTTGGCACTGGCAGGAACAGCGGGCCCGTTGTAAGACAAGTGTCACCAGCTACTTGTGAAAACAGAGTCGCGTCTGAGGGATGCTGCTGCTGCTTCCCTGATCTAGTCTCCCCTGCACGTTGTAATAATCCCGCATGAAATGAAATCCTTCTGTACCCAGGCACCCTCTCTGGGAAAGCATAGCATTCGTTGGGCAATCAGAGTCGGGTTTGTGGGAAGCTGCTGCTTCTTGCCTGAGCTAGTCTGCTCAGGACAGTGCAAGATACCCGCATGGAGCGAAATTATCTTTTACCTAGCATCCCCTCTGCCAGAGAGAGAAGCGTGGTTGCACCTCTGGAAAGGGCCTTATGGAAAGGGACACGTCTGTCACTGTGCTCCCCAAGAGCAAGTCTGGGGAAGGTGCATCACGCTGCCACGGGCAAAGAGAAGGAGCCGTTGGCTTTGTGTTCGGGAAACGGTCGCGATGCAGGAGAGTTGGCACTGGCAGGAACAGCGGGCCCGTTGTAAGACAAGTGTCACCATCTACCTGTGCTGAGGGTCGGAGGCCTGGCTGCTAAGGTGACAGAAGAGTATGACTATGGCAGGCAGTTGTGCTCCACACTGAGGAAGGAGTCTGTGCAGAAGGCAGGCCTGTCCTGTGTCTCTGGTCCCAAGGGGACAGCGTCTCCTTGACCACCTGTGCCTAGGGCAGACTTGGGCTTGCCACCAAGCGCCATAGCTTCAACTCGCAGAAACAGCTCACTGGACGAACGGGCAGTCCGATGCCGTCTTCCTCCAAGATGTGACAACGTTGTTGGTGTCAGGAAGTGTGCCGGGGTAGGAGGGGGGACAGACCCAAACAGATCCCCAGCCCAGTGCACGGGCAGTGTGCAGGGTTCATGTCGACTCTCCTCTCCTGTGGCGAAGGCACTGGCTTAGTCCCCGATTCCACGCGAGCGCTAGTGCAAAAGGCCTAGCCTTGCCTATGCCAGGACATGAAGTGAGCATAGAGTGCCATCCTAGGCAACGCACGCTGCTGTTGGTTTTTGATTGTGCCTGCTTAGTTCAGTTGGTAAATCAGAGTCAGATCTGTAGGCTGCTGTGGCTGCTTGCCTTACCCTAGTATTCGTAGGACGGTGGGAGAGCCCCGCATAGAGCGAAAGCCACTTTGCCCGGGCATCCCCTTTGGGAAGTCACAGCTTTCGTTGGGAAATCAGAGTCGCGTCTGAGGGATGCTGTTGCTGCTTGCCTGGGTTAGACTTCCCTGCAAATTGTAATAAACCCGCATGGAGCGAAATCATCTATGGCCAGGCCTCCTCTCTGAGAAAGCAGAGCTTCGTTAGGCAATCAGTGTCGGGTTTTTAGGAAGCTGCTGCTTCTTGCCTGAGCTATTCTGCTGAGGACAGTGCAAGATACCCGCATGGAGCGAAATTCCCTTTCACCTAGCATCCCCTCTGCCAGAGAGAGAAGCGTGGTTGCAACTCTGGAAAGGGGCTTAAGAAAGGGACACGTCTGTCACCGTGCTCCCCAAGAGCAAGTCTGGGGAAGGTGCAGCACGCTGCCACGGGCAAAGAGAAGGAGCCGTTGGCTTTGTGTTCGGGAAACGGTCGCGATGCAGGAGAGTTGGCACTGGCAGGAACAGCGGGCCCGTTGTAAGACAAGTGTCACCATCTACCTGTGCTGAGGGACGGAGGCCTGGCTGCTAAGGTGACAGAAGAGTACGACTAGGGCAGGCACGCGTGCTCCACACTGAGGAAGGAGTCTGTGCAGAAGGCAGGCCAGTCCTGTGTCTCTGGTCCCAAGGGGACAGCGTCTCCTTGACCCCCTCTGCCTAGGGCAGACTTGGGCTAGCCACCAAGCGCCATAGCTGCAACTCGCAGAAACAGCTCCCTGGACGAACGGGCAGTCCGATGCCGTCTTCCTCCAAGATGTGACAACGTTGTTGGTGTCAGGAAGTGTGCCGGGGTAGGAGGGGGGACAGACACAAACAGATCCCCATCCCCGTGCACGGGCAGTGTGCAGGGTTCATGTCGACTCTCCTCTCCTGTGGGGAAGGCACTGGCTTAGTCCCCGATTCCACGCGAGCGCTAGTGCAAAAGGCCTAGCCTTGCCTATGCCAGGACATGAAGTGAGCATAGAGTGCCATCCTAGGCAACGCACACTGCTGTAGGTTTGTGATTGACCCTGCTTAGTTCGGCTTGGCAGGGAGAACGCACGGCGCGAACATGGAGCCCCGGAAAGCAAGGCCAAGATACACTAGCTCTCCCGCAGCTCTTCTTCTTTGAAGTGTCAGAGCGAATGCCCAAAGCCTTGCTGTGAAGCAGCAGCGAAGGGCAGTTCGCGCCAGCTGAAAACCTCTGCGAACGTATAGCAGTAGCTGGTAAATCAGAGTCGGATCTGTAGGCTGCTGTGGCTGCTTGCCTTAGCCTAGTATTCGTAGGACGGTGGGAGAGCCCCGCATAGAGCGAAAGCCTCTTTGCCCGGGCATCCCCTCTGGGAAGGCACAGCTTTCGTTGGGAAATCAGAGTCGCGTCTGAGGGATGCTGCTGCTGCTTCCCTGATCTAGTGTCCCCTGCACGTTGTAATAATCCCGCATGGAACGAAATCCTTCTATGCCCAGGCATCCTCTCTGGGAAAGCATAGCATTCGTTGGGCAATCAGAGTCGGGTTTGTGGGAAGCTGCTGCTTCTTGCCTGAGCTACTCTGCTCAGGACAGTGCAAGATACCCGCATGGAGCGAAATTTTCTTTCACCTAGCATCCCCTCTGCCAGAGAGAGAAGCGTGGTTGCACCTCTGGAAAGGGCCTTAAGGAAAGGGACACGTCTGTCACCGTGCTCCCCAAGAGCAAGTCTGGGGAAGGTGCATCACGTTGCCACGGGCAAAGAGAAGGAGCCGTTGGCTTTGTGTTCGGGAAACGGTCACGATGCAGGAGAGTTGGCACTGGCAGGAACAGCGGGCCCGTTGTAAGACAAGTGTCACCAGCTACTTGTGAAAACAGAGTCGCGTCTGAGGGATGCTGCTGCTGCTTCCCTGATCTAGTCTCCCCTGCACGCTGTAATAATCCCGCAAGGAACGAAATCCTTCTATGCCCAGGCATCCTCTCTGTGAAAGCATAGCATTCGTTGGGCAATCAGAGTCGGGTTTGTGGGAAGCTGCTGCTTCTTGCCTGAGCTAGTCTGCTCAGGACAGTGCAAGATACCCGCATGGAGCGAAATTATCTTTTACCTAGCATCCCCTCTGCCAGAGAGAGAAGCGTGGTTGCACCTCTGGAAAGGGCCTTATGGAAAGGGACACGTCTGTCACTGTGCTCCCCAAGAGCAAATCTGGGGAAGGTGCATCACGCTGCCACGGGCAAAGAGAAGGAGCCGTTTGCTTTGTGTTCGGGAAACGGTCGCGATGAAGGAGAGTTGGCACTGGCAGGAACAGCGGGCCCGTTGTAAGACAAGTGTCACCATCCACCTGTGCTGAGGATCGGAGGCCTGGCTGCTAAGGTGACAGAAGAGTATGACTATGGCAGGCAGTTGTGCTCCACACTGAGGAAGGAGTCTGGGCAGAAGGCAGGCCTGTCCTGTGTCTCTTGTCCCAAGGGGACAGCGTCTCCTTGACCACCTGTGCCTAGGGCAGACTTGGGCTTGCCACCAAGCGCCATAGCTTCAACTCGCAGAAACAGCTCCCTGGACGAACGGGCAGTCCGATGCCGTCTTCCTCCAAGATGTGACAACGTTGTTGGTGTCAGGAAGTGTGCCGGGGTAGCAGGGGGGACAGACCCAAACAGATCCCCAGCCCAGTGCACGGGCCTGTGCAGGGTTCATGTCGACTCTCCTCTCCTGTGGGGAAGGCACTGGCTTAGTCCCCGAATCCACGCGATCGCTAGTGCAAAAGGCCTAGCCTTGCCTATGATAGGACATGAAGTGAGCATAGAGTGCCATCCTAGGCAACGCACGCTGCTGTTGGTTTTTGATTGTGCCTGCTTAGTTCAGTTGGTAAATCAGAGTCAGATCTGTAGGCTGCTGTGGCTGCTTGCCTTAGCCTAGTATTCGTAGGACGGTGGGAGAGCCCCGCATAGAGCGAAAGCCAATTTGCCCGGGCATCCCCTTTGGGAAGTCACAGCTTTCATTGGGAAATCAGAGTCGCTTCTGAGGGATGCTGTTGCTGCTTGCCTGGGTTAGACTTCCCTGCAAATTGTAATAAACGCGCATGGAGCGAAATCATCTATGGCCTGGCCTCCTCTCTGAGAAAGCAGAGCATTCGTTGGGCAATCAGTGTCGGGTTTTTAGGAAGCTGCTGCTTCTTGCCTGAGCTATTCTGCTGAGGACAGTGCAAGATACCTGCATGGAGCGAAATTCCCTTTCACCTAGCATCCCCTCTGCCAGAGAGAGAAGCGTGGTTGCACCTCTGGAAAGGGGCTTAAGGAAAGGGACACGTCTGTCACCGTGCTCCCCAAGAGCAAGTCTGGGGAAGGTGCAGCAGGCTGCCACGGGCAAAGAGAAGGAGCCGTTGGCTTTGTGTTCGGGAAACGGTCGCGATGCAGGAGAGTTGGCACTGGCAGGAACAGCGGGCCCGTTGTAAGACAAGTGTCACCAGCTACTTGTGAAAACAGAGTCGCGTCTGAGGGATGCTGCTGCTGCTTCCCTGATCTAGTCTCCCCTGCACGTTGTAATAATCCCGCATGAAATGAAATCCTTCTGTACCCAGGCACCCTCTCTGGGAAAGCATAGCATTCGTTGGGCAATCAGAGTCGGGTTTGTGGGAAGCTGCTGCTTCTTGCCTGAGCTAGTCTGCTCAGGATAGTGCAAGATACCCGCATGGAGCGAAATTATCTTTTACCTAGCATCCCCTCTGCCAGAGAGAGAAGCGTGGTTGCACCTCTGGAAAGGGCCTTAGGGAAAGGGACACGTCTGTCACTGTGCTCCCCAAGAGCAAGTCTGGGGAAGGTGCATCACGCTGCCACGGGCAAAGAGAAGGAGCCGTTGGCTTTGTGTTCGGGAAACGGTCACGATGCAGGAGAGTTGGCACTGGCAGGAACAGCGGGCCCGTTGTAAGACAAGTGTCACCATCTACCTGTGCTGAGGGTCGGAGGCCTGGCTGCTAAGGTGACAGAAGAGTATGACTATGGCAGGCAGTTGTGCTCCACACTGAGGAAGGAGTCTGGGCAGAAGGCAGGCCTGTCCTGTGTCTCTGGTCCCAAGGGGACAGCGTCTCCTTGACCACCTGTGCCTAGGGCAGACTTGGGCTTGCCACCAACCGCCATAGCTTCAACTCTCAGAAACAGCTCACTGGACGAACGGGCAGTCCGATGCCGTCTTCCTCCAAGATGTGACAACGTTGTTGGTGTCAGGAAGTGTGCCGGGGTAGGAGGGGGGACAGACCCAAACAGATCCCCAGCCCAGTGCACGGGCAGTGTGCAAGGTTCATGTCGACTCTCCTCTCCTGTGGCGAAGGCACTGGCTTAGTCCCCGATTCCACGCGAGCGCTAGTGCAAAAGGCCTAGCCTTGCCTATGCCAGGACATGAAGTGAGCATAGAGTGCCATCCTAGGCAACGCACGCTGCTGTTGGTTTTTGATTGTGCCTGCTTAGTTCAGTTGGTAAATCAGAGTCAGATCTGTAGGCTGCTGTGGCTGCTTGCCTTACCCTAGTATTCGTAGGACGGTGGGAGAGCCCCGCATAGAGCGAAAGCCACTTTGCCCGGGCATCCCCTTTGGGAAGTCACAGCTTTCGTTGGGAAATCAGAGTCGCGTCTGAGGGATGCTGTTGCTGCTTGCCTGAGTTAGATTTCCCTGCAAATTGTAATAAACCCGCATGGAGCGAAATCATCTATGGCCAGGCCTCCTCTCTGAGAAAGCAGAGCTTCGTTAGGCAATCAGTGTCGGGTTTTTAGGAAGCTGCTGCTTCTTGCCTGAGCTATTCTGCTGAGGACAGTGCAAGATACCCGCATGGAGCGAAATTCCCTTTCACCTAGCATCCCCTCTGCCAGAGAGAGAAGCGTGGTTGCAACTCTGGAAAGGGGCTTAAGGAAAGGGACACGTCTGTCACCGTGCTCCCCAAGAGCAAGTCTGGGGAAGGTGCAGCACGCTGCCACGGGCAAAGAGAAGGAGCCGTTGGCTTTGTGTTCGGGAAACGGTCGCGATGCAGGAGAGTTGGCACTGGCAGGAACAGCGGGCCCGTTGTAAGACAAGTGTCACCATCTACCTGTGCTGAGGGACGGAGGCCTGGCTGCTAAGGTGACAGAAGAGTACGACTAGGGCAGGCACGCGTGCTCCACACTGAGGAAGGAGTCTGTGCAGAAGGCAGGCCGGTCCTGTGTCTCTGGTCCCAAGGGGACAGCGTCTCCTTGACCCCCTCTGCCTAGGGCAGACTTGGGCTAGCCACCAAGCGCCATAGCTGCAACTCGCAGAAACAGCTCCCTGGACGAACGGGCAGTCCGATGCCGTCTTCCTCCAAGATGTGACAACGTTGTTGGTGTCAGGAAGTGTGCCGGGGTAGGAGGGGGGACAGACACAAACAGATCCCCATCCCCGTGCACGGGCAGTGTGCAGGGTTCATGTCGACTCTCCTCTCCTGTGGGGAAGGCACTGGCTTAGTCCCCGATTCCACGCGAGCGCTAGTGCAAAAGGCCTAGCCTTGCCTATGCCAGGACATGAAGTGAGCATAGAGTGCCATCCTAGGCAACGCACACTGCTGTAGGTTTGTGATTGACCCTGCTTAGTTCGGCTTGGCAGGGAGAACGCACGGCGCGAACATGGAGCCCCGGAAAGCAAGGCCCAAGATACACTAGCTCTCCCGCAGCTCTTCTTCTTTGAAGTGTCAGAGCGAATGCCCAAAGCCTTGCTGTGAAGCAGCAGCGAAGGGCAGTTCGCGCCAGCTGAAAACCTCTGCGAACGTATAGCAGTAGCTGGTAAATCAGAGTCGGATCTGTAGGCTGCTGTGGCTGCTTGCCTTAGCCTAGTATTCGTAGGACGGTGGGAGAGCCCCGCATAGAGCGAAAGCCTCTTTGCCCGGGCATCCCCTCTGGGAAGGCACAGCTTTCGTTGGGAAATCAGAGTCGCGTCTGAGGGATGCTGCTGCTGCTTCCCTGATCTAGTGTCCCCTGCACGTTGTAATAATCCCGCATGGAACGAAATCCTTCTATGCCCAGGCATCCTCTCTGGGAAAGCATAGCATTCGTTGGGCAATCAGAGTCGGGTTTGTGGGAAGCTGCTGCTTCTTGCCTGAGCTACTCTGCTCAGGACAGTGCAAGATACCCGCATGGAGCGAAATATTCTTTCACCTAGCATCCCCTCTGCCAGAGAGAGAAGCGTGGTTGCACCTCTGGAAAGGGCCTTAAGGAAAGGGACACGTCTGTCACCGTGCTCCCCAAGAGCAAGTCTGGGGAAGGTGCAGCACGCTGCCACGGGCAAAGAGAAAGACCGTTGGCTTCGTGTTCGGGAAACGGTCGCGATGCAGGAGAGTTGGCACTGGCAGGAACAGCGGGCCCGTTGTAAGACAAGTGTCACCAGTTACTTGTGAAAACAGAGTCGCGTCTGAGGGATGCTGCTGCTGCTTCCCTGATCTAGTCTCCCCTGCACGTTGTAATAATCCCGCATGGAATGAAATCCTTCTATGCCCAGGCATCCTCTCTGTGAAAGCATAGCATTCGTTGGGCAATCAGAGTCGGGTTTGTGGGAAGCTGCTGCTTCTTGCCTGAGCTAGTCTGCTCAGGACAGTGCAAGATACCAGCATGGAGCGAAATTATCTTTTACCTAGCATCCCCTGTGCCAGAGAGAGAAGCGTGGTTGCACCTCTGGAAAGGGCCTTATGGAAAGGGACACGTCTGTCACTGTGCTCCCCAAGAGCAAATCTGGGGAAGGTGCATCACGCTGCCACGGGCAAAGAGAAGGAGCCGTTGGCTTTGTGTTCGGGAAACGGTCGCGATGAAGGAGAGTTGGCACTGGCAGGAACAGCGGGCCCGTTGTAAGACAAGTGTCACCATCTACCTGTGCTGAGGGTCGGAGGCCTTGCTGCTAAGGTGACAGAAGAGTATGACTATGGCAGGCAGGTGTGCTCCACACTGAGGAAGGAGTCTGGGCAGAAGGCAGGCCTGTCCTGTGTCTCTGGTCCCAAGGGGACAGCGTCTCCTTGACCACCTGTGCCTAGGGCAGACTTGGGCTTGCCACCAAGCGCCATAGCTTCAACTCGCAGAAACAGCTCCCTGGACGAACGGGCAGTCCGATGCCGTCTTACTCCAAGATGTGACAACGTTGTTGGTGTCAGGAAGTGTGCCGGGGTAGCAGGGGCGACAGACCCAAACAGATCCCCAGCCCTGTGCACGGGCAGTGTGCAGGGTTCATGTCGACTCTCCTCTCGTGTGGGGAAGGCACTAGCTTAGTCCCCGATTCCACGCGAGGGCTAGTGCAAAAGGCCTAGCCTTGCCTATGCCAGGACATGAAGTGAGCATAGAGTGCCATCCTAGGCAACGCACGCTGCTGTTGGTTTTTGATTGTGCCTACTTAGTTTAGTTGGTAAATCAGAGTCAGATCTGTAGGCTGCTGTGGCTGCTTACCTTAGCCTAGTATTCGTAGGACGGTGGGAGAGCCCCGCATAGAGCGAAAGCCACTTTGCCCGGGCATCCCCTTTGGGAAGTCACAGCTCGTTGGGAAATCAGAGTCGCGTCTGAGGGATGCTGTTGCTGCTTGCCTGAGTTAGACTTCCCTGCAAATTGTAATAAACCCGCATGGAGCGAAATCATCTATGGCCAGGCCTCCTCTATGAGAAAGCAGAGCATTCGTTGGGCAATCAGTGTCGGGTTTTTAGGAAGCTGCTGCTTCTTGCCTGAGCTATTCTGCTGAGGACAGTGCAAGATACCCGCATGGAGCGAAATTCCCTTTCACCTAGCATCCCCTCTGCCAGAGAGAGAAGCGTGGTTGCACCTCTGGAAAGGGGCTTAAGGAAAGGGACACGTCTGTCACCGTGCTCCCCAAGAGCAAGTCTGGGGAAGGTGCAGCACGCTGCCACGGGCAAAGAGAAGGAGCCGTTGGCTTTGTGTTCGGGAAACGGTCGCGATGCAGGAGAGTTGGCACTGGCAGGAACAGCGGGCCCGTTGTAAGACAAGTGTCACCATCTACCTGTGCTGAGGGACGGAGGCCTGGCTGCTAAGGTGACAGAAGAGTACGACTAGGGCAGGCACGCGTGCTCCACACTGAGGAAGGAGTCTGTGCAGAAGGCAGGCCAGTCCTGTGTCTCTGGTCCCAAGGGGACAGCGTCTCCTTGACCCCCTCTGCCTAGGGCAGACTTGGGCTAGCCACCAAGCGCCATAGCTGCAACTCGCAGAAACAGCTCCCTGGACGAACGGGCAGTCCGATGCCGTCTTCCTCCAAGATGTGACAACGTTGTTGGTGTCAGGAAGTGTGCCGGGGTAGGAGGGGGGACAGACACAAACAGATCCCCATCCCCGTGCACGGGCAGTGTGCAGGGTTCATGTCGACTCTCCTCTCCTGTGGGGAAGGCACTGGCTTAGTCCCCGATTCCACGCGAGCGCTAGTGCAAAAGGCCTAGCCTTGCCTATGCCAGGACATGAAGTGAGCATAGAGTGCCATCCTAGGCAACGCACACTGCTGTAGGTTTGTGATTGACCCTGCTTAGTTCGGCTTGGCAGGGAGAACGCACGGCGCGAACATGGAGCCCCGGAAAGCAAGGCCCAAGATACACTAGCTCTCCCGCAGCTCTTCTTCTTTGAAGTGTCAGAGCGAATGCCCAAAGCCTTGCTGTGAAGCAGCAGCGAAGGGCAGTTCGCGCCAGCTGAAAACCTCTGCGAACGTATAGCAGTAGCTGGTAAATCAGAGTCGGATCTGTAGGCTGCTGTGGCTGCTTGCCTTAGCCTAGTATTCGTAGGACGGTGGGAGAGCCCCGCATAGAGCGAAAGCCTCTTTGCCCGGGCATCCCCTCTGGGAAGGCACAGCTTTCGTTGGGAAATCAGAGTCGCGTCTGAGGGATGCTGCTGCTGCTTCCCTGATCTAGTGTCCCCTGCACGTTGTAATAATCCCGCATGAAACGAAATCCTTCTATGCCCAGGCATCCTCTCTGGGAAAGCATAGCATTCGTTGGGCAAACAGAGTCGGGTTTGTGGGAAGCTGCTGCTTCTTGCCTGAGCTACTCTGCTCAGGACAGTGCAAGATACCCGCATGGAGCGAAATTTTCTTTCACCTAGCATCCCCTCTGCCAGAGAGAGAAGCGTGGTTGCACCTCTGGAAAGGGCCTTAAGGAAAGGGACACGTCTGTCACCGTGCTCCCCAAGAGCAAGTCTGGGGAAGGTGCATCACGTTGCCACGGGCAAAGAGAAGGAGCCGTTGGCTTTGTGTTCGGGAAACGGTCACGATGCAGGAGAGTTGGCACTGGCAGGAACAGCGGGCCCGTTGTAAGACAAGTGTCACCAGCTACTTGTGAAAACAGAGTCGCGTCTGAGGGATGCTGCTGCTGCTTCCCTGATCTAGTCTCCCCTGCACGCTGTAATAATCCCGCAAGGAACGAAATCCTTCTATGCCCAGGCATCCTCTCTGTGAAAGCATAGCATTCGTTGGGCAATCAGAGTCGGGTTTGTGGGAAGCTGCTGCTTCTTGCCTGAGCTAGTCTGCTCAGGACAGTGCAAGATACCCGCATGGAGCGAAATTATCTTTTACCTAGCATCCCCTCTGCCAGAGAGAGAAGCGTGGTTGCACCTCTGGAAAGGGCCTTATGGAAAGGGACACGTCTGTCACTGTGCTCCCCAAGAGCAAATCTGGGGAAGGTGCATCACGCTGCCACGGGCAAAGAGAAGGAGCCGTTTGCTTTGTGTTCGGGAAACGGTCGCGATGAAGGAGAGTTGGCACTGGCAGGAACAGCGGGCCCGTTGTAAGACAAGTGTCACCATCTACCTGTGCTGAGGATCGGAGGCCTGGCTGCTAAGGTGACAGAAGAGTATGACTATGGCAGGCAGTTGTGCTCCACACTGAGGAAGGAGTCTGGGCAGAAGGCAGGCCTGTCCTGTGTCTCTTGTCCCAAGGGGACAGCGTCTCCTTGACCACCTGTGCCTAGGGCAGACTTGGGCTTGCCACCAAGCGCCATAGCTTCAACTCGCAGAAACAGCTCCCTGGACGAACGGGCAGTCCGATGCCGTCTTCCTCCAAGATGTGACAACGTTGTTGGTGTCAGGAAGTGTGCCGGGGTAGCAGGGGGGACAGACCCAAACAGATCCCCAGCCCAGTGCACGGGCCTGTGCAGGGTTCATGTCGACTCTCCTCTCCTGTGGGGAAGGCACTGGCTTAGTCCCCGAATCCACGCGATCGCTAGTGCAAAAGGCCTAGCCTTGCCTATGATAGGACATGAAGTGAGCATAGAGTGCCATCCTAGGCAACGCACGCTGCTGTTGGTTTTTGATTGTGCCTGCTTAGTTCAGTTGGTAAATCAGAGTCAGATCTGTAGGCTGCTGAGGCTGCTTGCCTTAGCCTAGTATTCGTAGGACGGTGGGAGAGCCCCGCATAGAGCGAAAGCCAATTTGCCCGGGCATCCCCTTTGGGAAGTCACAGCTTTCGTTGGGAAATCAGAGTCGCTTCTGAGGGATGCTGTTGCTGCTTGCCTGGGTTAGACTTCCCTGCAAATTGTAATAAACGCGCATGGAGCGAAATCATCTATGGCCTGGCCTCCTCTCTGAGAAAGCAGAGCATTCGTTGGGCAATCAGTGTCGGGTTTTTAGGAAGCTGCTGCTTCTTGCCTGAGCTATTCTGCTGAGGACAGTGCAAGATACCTGCATGGAGCGAAATTCCCTTTCACCTAGCATCCCCTCTGCCAGAGAGAGAAGCGTGGTTGCACCTCTGGAAAGGGGCTTAAGGAAAGGGACACGTCTGTCACCGTGCTCCCCAAGAGCAAGTCTGGGGAAGGTGCAGCACGCTGCCACGGGCAAAGAGAAGGAGCCGTTGGCTTTGTGTTCGGGAAACGGTCGCGATGCAGGAGAGTTGGCACTGGCAGGAACAGCGGGCCCGTTGTAAGACAAGTGTCACCAGCTACTTGTGAAAACAGAGTCGCGTCTGAGGGATGCTGCTGCTGCTTCCCTGATCTAGTCTCCCCTGCACGTTGTAATAATCCCGCATGAAATGAAATCCTTCTGTACCCAGGCACCCTCTCTGGGAAAGCATAGCATTCGTTGGGCAATCAGAGTCGGGTTTGTGGGAAGCTGCTGCTTCTTGCCTGAGCTAGTCTGCTCAGGACAGTGCAAGATACCCGCATGGAGCGAAATTATCTTTTACCTAGCATCCCCTCTTCCAGAGAGAGAAGCGTGGTTGCACCTCTGGAAAGGGCCTTATGGAAAGGGACACGTCTGTCACTGTGCTCCCCAAGAGCAAGTCTGGGGAAGGTGCATCACGCTGCCACGGGCAAAGAGAAGGAGCCGTTGGCTTTGTGTTCGGGAAACGGTCGCGATGCAGGAGAGTTGGCACTGGCAGGAACAGCGGGCCCGTTGTAAGACAAGTGTCACCATCTACCTGTGCTGAGGGTCGGAGGCCTGGATGCTAAGGTGACAGAAGAGTATGACTATGGCAGGCAGTTGTGCTCCACACTGAGGAAGGAGTCTGGGCAGAAGGCAGGCCTGTCCTGGTCTCTGGTCCCAAGGGGACAGCGTCTCCTTGACCACCTGTGCCTAGGGCAGACTTGGGCTTGCCACCAACCGCCATAGCTTCAACTCGCTGAAACAGCTCACTGGACGAACGGGCAGTCCGATGCCGTCTTCCTCCAAGATGTGACAACGTTGTTGGTGTCAGGAAGTGTGCCGGGGTAGGAGGGGGGACAGACCCAAACAGATCCCCAGCCCAGTGCACGGGCAGTGTGCAGGGTTCATGTCGACTCTCCTCTCCTGTGGGGAAGGCACTGGCTTAGTCCCCGATTCCACGCGAGCGCTAGTGCAAAAGGCCTAGCCTTGCCTATGCCAGGACATGAAGTGAGCATAGAGTGCCATCCTAGGCAACGCACGCTGCTGTTGGTTTTTGATTGTGCCTACTTAGTTTGTTGGTAAATCAGAGTCAGATCTGTAGGCTGCTGTGGCTGCTTACCTTAGCCTAGTATTCGTAGGACGGTGGGAGAGCCCCGCATAGAGCGAAAGCCACTTTGCCCGGGCATCCCCTTTGGGAAGTCACAGCTTTCGTTGGGAAATCAGAGTCGCGTCTGAGGGATGCTGTTGCTGCTTGCCTGAGTTAGACTTCCCTGCAAATTGTAATAAACCCGCATGGAGCGAAATCATCTATGGCCAGGCCTCCTCTCTGAGAAAGCAGTGCATTCGTTGGGCAATCAGTGTCGGGTTTTTAGGAAGCTGCTGCTTCTTGCCTGAGCTATTCTGCTGAGGACAGTGCAAGATACCCGCATGGAGCGAAATTCCCTTTCACCTAGCATCCCCTCTGCCAGAGAGAGAAGCGTGGTTGCACCTCTGGAAAGGGGCTTAAGGAAAGGGACACGTCTGTCACCGTGCTCCCCAAGAGCAAGTCTGGGGAAGGTGCAGCACGCTGCCACGGGCAAAGAGAAGGAGCCGTTGGCTTTGTGTTCGGGAAACGGTCGCGATGCAGGAGAGTTGGCACTGGCAGGAACAGCGGGCCCGTTGTAAGACAAGTGTCACCATCTACCTGTGCTGAGGGACGGAGGCCTGGCTGCTAAGGTGACAGAAGAGTACGACTAGGGCAGGCACGCGTGCTCCACACTGAGGAAGGAGTCTGTGCAGAAGGCAGGCCAGTCCTGTGTCTCTGGTCCCAAGGGGACAGCGTCTCCTTGACCCCCTCTGCCTAGGGCAGACTTGGGCTAGCCACCAAGCGCCATAGCTGCAACTCGCAGAAACAGCTCCCTGGACGAACGGGCAGTCCGATGCCGTCTTCCTCCAAGATGTGACAACGTTGTTGGTGTCAGGAAGTGTGCCGGGGTAGGAGGGGGGACAGACACAAACAGATCCCCATCCCCGTGCACGGGCAGTGTGCAGGGTTCATGTCGACTCTCCTCTCCTGTGGGGAAGGCACTGGCTTAGTCCCCGATTCCACGCGAGCGCTAGTGCAAAAGGCCTAGCCTTGCCTATGCCAGGACATGAAGTGAGCATAGAGTGCCATCCTAGGCAACGCACACTGCTGTAGGTTTGTGATTGACCCTGCTTAGTTCGGCTTGGCAGGGAGAACGCACGGCGCGAACATGGAGCCCCGGAAAGCAAGGCCAAGATACACTAGCTCTCCCGCAGCTCTTCTTCTTTGAAGTGTCAGAGCGAATGCCCAAAGCCTTGCTGTGAAGCAGCAGCGAAGGGCAGTTCGCGCCAGCTGAAAACCTCTGCGAACGTATAGCAGTAGCTGGTAAATCAGAGTCGGATCTGTAGGCTGCTGTGGCTGCTTGCCTTAGCCTAGTATTCGTAGGACGGTGGGAGAGCCCCGCATAGAGCGAAAGCCTCTTTGCCCGGGCATCCCCTCTGGGAAGGCACAGCTTTCGTTGGGAAATCAGAGTCGCGTCTGAGGGATGCTGCTGCTGCTTCCCTGATCTAGTGTCCCCTGCACGTTGTAATAATCCCGCATGGAACGAAATCCTTCTATGCCCAGGCATCCTCTCTGGGAAAGCATAGCATTCGTTGGGCAATTAGAGTCGGGTTTGTGGGAAGCTGCTGCTTCTTGCCTGAGCTACTCTGCTCAGGACAGTGCAAGATACCCGCATGGAGCGAAATTTTCTTTCACCTAGCATCCCCTCTGCCAGAGAGAGAAGCGTGGTTGCACCTCTGGAAAGGGCCTTAAGGAAAGGGACACGTCTGTCACCGTGCTCCCCAAGAGCAAGTCTGGGGAAGGTGCATCACGTTGCCACGGGCAAAGAGAAGGAGCCGTTGGCTTTGTGTTCGGGAAACGGTCACGATGCAGGAGAGTTGGCACTGGCAGGAACAGCGGGCCCGTTGTAAGACAAGTGTCACCAGCTACTTGTGAAAACAGAGTCGCGTCTGAGGGATGCTGCTGCTGCTTCCCTGATCTAGTCTCCCCTGCACGCTGTAATAATCCCGCAAGGAACGAAATCCTTCTATGCCCAGGCATCCTCTCTGTGAAAGCATAGCATTCGTTGGGCAATCAGAGTCGGGTTTGTGGGAAGCTGCTGCTTCTTGCCTGAGCTAGTCTGCTCAGGACAGTGCAAGATACCCGCATGGAGCGAAATTATCTTTTACCTAGCATCCCCTCTGCCAGAGAGAGAAGCGTGGTTGCACCTCTGGAAAGGGCCTTATGGAAAGGGACACGTCTGTCACTGTGCTCCCCAAGAGCAAATCTGGGGAAGGTGCATCACGCTGCCACGGGCAAAGAGAAGGAGCCGTTTGCTTTGTGTTCGGGAAACGGTCGCGATGAAGGAGAGTTGGCACTGGCAGGAACAGCGGGCCCGTTGTAAGACAAGTGTCACCATCTACCTGTGCTGAGGATCGGAGGCCTGGCTGCTAAGGTGACAGAAGAGTATGACTATGGCAGGCAGTTGTGCTCCACACTGAGGAAGGAGTCTGGGCAGAAGGCAGGCCTGTCCTGTGTCTCTTGTCCCAAGGGGACAGCGTCTCCTTGACCACCTGTGCCTAGGGCAGACTTGGGCTTGCCACCAAGCGCCATAGCTTCAACTCGCAGAAACAGCTCCCTGGACGAACGGGCAGTCCGATGCCGTCTTCCTCCAAGATGTGACAACGTTGTTGGTGTCAGGAAGTGTGCCGGGGTAGCAGGGGGGACAGACCCAAACAGATCCCCAGCCCAGTGCACGGGCCTGTGCAGGGTTCATGTCGACTCTCCTCTCCTGTGGGGAAGGCACTGGCTTAGTCCCCGAATCCACGCGATCGCTAGTGCAAAAGGCCTAGCCTTGCCTATGATAGGACATGAAGTGAGCATAGAGTGCCATCCTAGGCAACGCACGCTGCTGTTGGTTTTTGATTGTGCCTGCTTAGTTCAGTTGGTAAATCAGAGTCAGATCTGTAGGCTGCTGAGGCTGCTTGCCTTAGCCTAGTATTCGTAGGACGGTGGGAGAGCCCCGCATAGAGCGAAAGCCAATTTGCCCGGGCATCCCCTTTGGGAAGTCACAGCTTTCGTTGGGAAATCAGAGTCGCTTCTGAGGGATGCTGTTGCTGCTTGCCTGGGTTAGACTTCCCTGCAAATTGTAATAAACGCGCATGGAGCGAAATCATCTATGGCCTGGCCTCCTCTCTGAGAAAGCAGAGCATTCGTTGGGCAATCAGTGTCGGGTTTTTAGGAAGCTGCTGCTTCTTGCCTGAGCTATTCTGCTGAGGACAGTGCAAGATACCTGCATGGAGCGAAATTCCCTTTCACCTAGCATCCCCTCTGCCAGAGAGAGAAGCGTGGTTGCACCTCTGGAAAGGGGCTTAAGGAAAGGGACACGTCTGTCACCGTGCTCCCCAAGAGCAAGTCTGGGGAAGGTGCAGCACGCTGCCACGGGCAAAGAGAAGGAGCCGTTGGCTTTGTGTTCGGGAAACGGTCGCGATGCAGGAGAGTTGGCACTGGCAGGAACAGCGGGCCCGTTGTAAGACAAGTGTCACCAGCTACTTGTGAAAACAGAGTCGCGTCTGAGGGATGCTGCTGCTGCTTCCCTGATCTAGTCTCCCCTGCACGTTGTAATAATCCCGCATGAAATGAAATCCTTCTGTACCCAGGCACCCTCTCTGGGAAAGCATAGCATTCGTTGGGCAATCAGAGTCGGGTTTGTGGGAAGCTGCTGCTTCTTGCCTGAGCTAGTCTGCTCAGGACAGTGCAAGATACCCGCATGGAGCGAAATTATCTTTTACCTAGCATCCCCTCTTCCAGAGAGAGAAGCGTGGTTGCACCTCTGGAAAGGGCCTTATGGAAAGGGACACGTCTGTCACTGTGCTCCCCAAGAGCAAGTCTGGGGAAGGTGCATCACGCTGCCACGGGCAAAGAGAAGGAGCCGTTGGCTTTGTGTTCGGGAAACGGTCGCGATGCAGGAGAGTTGGCACTGGCAGGAACAGCGGGCCCGTTGTAAGACAAGTGTCACCATCTACCTGTGCTGAGGGTCGGAGGCCTGGATGCTAAGGTGACAGAAGAGTATGACTATGGCAGGCAGTTGTGCTCCACACTGAGGAAGGAGTCTGGGCAGAAGGCAGGCCTGTCCTGGTCTCTGGTCCCAAGGGGACAGCGTCTCCTTGACCACCTGTGCCTAGGGCAGACTTGGGCTTGCCACCAACCGCCATAGCTTCAACTCGCTGAAACAGCTCACTGGACGAACGGGCAGTCCGATGCCGTCTTCCTCCAAGATGTGACAACGTTGTTGGTGTCAGGAAGTGTGCCGGGGTAGGAGGGGGGACAGACCCAAACAGATCCCCAGCCCAGTGCACGGGCAGTGTGCAGGGTTCATGTCGACTCTCCTCTCCTGTGGGGAAGGCACTGGCTTAGTCCCCGATTCCACGCGAGCGCTAGTGCAAAAGGCCTAGCCTTGCCTATGCCAGGACATGAAGTGAGCATAGAGTGCCATCCTAGGCAACGCACGCTGCTGTTGGTTTTTGATTGTGCCTACTTAGTTTAGTTGGTAAATCAGAGTCAGATCTGTAGGCTGCTGTGGCTGCTTACCTTAGCCTAGTATTCGTAGGACGGTGGGAGAGCCCCGCATAGAGCGAAAGCCACTTTGCCCGGGCATCCCCTTTGGGAAGTCACAGCTTTCGTTGGGAAATCAGAGTCGCGTCTGAGGGATGCTGTTGCTGCTTGCCTGAGTTAGACTTCCCTGCAAATTGTAATAAACCCGCATGGAGCGAAATCATCTATGGCCAGGCCTCCTCTCTGAGAAAGCAGTGCATTCGTTGGGCAATCAGTGTCGGGTTTTTAGGAAGCTGCTGCTTCTTGCCTGAGCTATTCTGCTGAGGACAGTGCAAGATACCCGCATGGAGCGAAATTCCCTTTCACCTAGCATCCCCTCTGCCAGAGAGAGAAGCGTGGTTGCACCTCTGGAAAGGGGCTTAAGGAAAGGGACACGTCTGTCACCGTGCTCCCCAAGAGCAAGTCTGGGGAAGGTGCAGCACGCTGCCACGGGCAAAGAGAAGGAGCCGTTGGCTTTGTGTTCGGGAAACGGTCGCGATGCAGGAGAGTTGGCACTGGCAGGAACAGCGGGCCCGTTGTAAGACAAGTGTCACCATCTACCTGTGCTGAGGGACGGAGGCCTGGCTGCTAAGGTGACAGAAGAGTACGACTAGGGCAGGCACGCGTGCTCCACACTGAGGAAGGAGTCTGTGCAGAAGGCAGGCCAGTCCTGTGTCTCTGGTCCCAAGGGGACAGCGTCTCCTTGACCCCCTCTGCCTAGGGCAGACTTGGGCTAGCCACCAAGCGCCATAGCTGCAACTCGCAGAAACAGCTCCCTGGACGAACGGGCAGTCCGATGCCGTCTTCCTCCAAGATGTGACAACGTTGTTGGTGTCAGGAAGTGTGCCGGGGTAGGAGGGGGGACAGACACAAACAGATCCCCATCCCCGTGCACGGGCAGTGTGCAGGGTTCATGTCGACTCTCCTCTCCTGTGGGGAAGGCACTGGCTTAGTCCCCGATTCCACGCGAGCGCTAGTGCAAAAGGCCTAGCCTTGCCTATGCCAGGACATGAAGTGAGCATAGAGTGCCATCCTAGGCAACGCACACTGCTGTAGGTTTGTGATTGACCCTGCTTAGTTCGGCTTGGCAGGGAGAACGCACGGCGCGAACATGGAGCCCCGGAAAGCAAGGCCAAGATACACTAGCTCTCCCGCAGCTCTTCTTCTTTGAAGTGTCAGAGCGAATGCCCAAAGCCTTGCTGTGAAGCAGCAGCGAAGGGCAGTTCGCGCCAGCTGAAAACCTCTGCGAACGTATAGCAGTAGCTGGTAAATCAGAGTCGGATCTGTAGGCTGCTGTGGCTGCTTGCCTTAGCCTAGTATTCGTAGGACGGTGGGAGAGCCCCGCATAGAGCGAAAGCCTCTTTGCCCGGGCATCCCCTCTGGGAAGGCACAGCTTTCGTTGGGAAATCAGAGTCGCGTCTGAGGGATGCTGCTGCTGCTTCCCTGATCTAGTGTCCCCTGCACGTTGTAATAATCCCGCATGGAACGAAATCCTTCTATGCCCAGGCATCCTCTCTGGGAAAGCATAGCATTCGTTGGGCAATCAGAGTCGGGTTTGTGGGAAGCTGCTGCTTCTTGCCTGAGCTACTCTGCTCAGGACAGTGCAAGATACCCGCATGGAGCGAAATTTTCTTTCACCTAGCATCCCCTCTGCCAGAGAGAGAAGCGTGGTTGCACCTCTGGAAAGGGCCTTAAGGAAAGGGACACGTCTGTCACCGTGCTCCCCAAGAGCAAGTCTGGGGAAGGTGCATCACGTTGCCACGGGCAAAGAGAAGGAGCCGTTGGCTTTGTGTTCGGGAAACGGTCACGATGCAGGAGAGTTGGCACTGGCAGGAACAGCGGGCCCGTTGTAAGACAAGTGTCACCAGCTACTTGTGAAAACAGAGTCGCGTCTGAGGGATGCTGCTGCTGCTTCCCTGATCTAGTCTCCCCTGCACGCTGTAATAATCCCGCAAGGAACGAAATCCTTCTATGCCCAGGCATCCTCTCTGTGAAAGCATAGCATTCGTTGGGCAATCAGAGTCGGGTTTGTGGGAAGCTGCTGCTTCTTGCCTGAGCTAGTCTGCTCAGGACAGTGCAAGATACCCGCATGGAGCGAAATTATCTTTTACCTAGCATCCCCTCTGCCAGAGAGAGAAGCGTGGTTGCACCTCTGGAAAGGGCCTTATGGAAAGGGACACGTCTGTCACTGTGCTCCCCAAGAGCAAATCTGGGGAAGGTGCATCACGCTGCCACGGGCAAAGAGAAGGAGCCGTTTGCTTTGTGTTCGGGAAACGGTCGCGATGAAGGAGAGTTGGCACTGGCAGGAACAGCGGGCCCGTTGTAAGACAAGTGTCACCATCTACCTGTGCTGAGGATCGGAGGCCTGGCTGCTAAGGTGACAGAAGAGTATGACTATGGCAGGCAGTTGTGCTCCACACTGAGGAAGGAGTCTGGGCAGAAGGCAGGCCTGTCCTGTGTCTCTTGTCCCAAGGGGACAGCGTCTCCTTGACCACCTGTGCCTAGGGCAGACTTGGGCTTGCCACCAAGCGCCATAGCTTCAACTCGCAGAAACAGCTCCCTGGACGAACGGGCAGTCCGATGCCGTCTTCCTCCAAGATGTGACAACGTTGTTGGTGTCAGGAAGTGTGCCGGGGTAGCAGGGGGGACAGACCCAAACAGATCCCCAGCCCAGTGCACGGGCCTGTGCAGGGTTCATGTCGACTCTCCTCTCCTGTGGGGAAGGCACTGGCTTAGTCCCCGAATCCACGCGATCGCTAGTGCAAAAGGCCTAGCCTTGCCTATGATAGGACATGAAGTGAGCATAGAGTGCCATCCTAGGCAACGCACGCTGCTGTTGGTTTTTGATTGTGCCTGCTTAGTTCAGTTGGTAAATCAGAGTCAGATCTGTAGGCTGCTGTGGCTGCTTGCCTTAGCCTAGTATTCGTAGGACGGTGGGAGAGCCCCGCATAGAGCGAAAGCCAATTTGCCCGGGCATCCCCTTTGGGAAGTCACAGCTTTCATTGGGAAATCAGAGTCGCTTCTGAGGGATGCTGTTGCTGCTTGCCTGGGTTAGACTTCCCTGCAAATTGTAATAAACGCGCATGGAGCGAAATCATCTATGGCCTGGCCTCCTCTCTGAGAAAGCAGAGCATTCGTTGGGCAATCAGTGTCGGGTTTTTAGGAAGCTGCTGCTTCTTGCCTGAGCTATTCTGCTGAGGACAGTGCAAGATACCTGCATGGAGCGAAATTCCCTTTCACCTAGCATCCCCTCTGCCAGAGAGAGAAGCGTGGTTGCACCTCTGGAAAGGGGCTTAAGGAAAGGGACACGTCTGTCACCGTGCTCCCCAAGAGCAAGTCTGGGGAAGGTGCAGCAGGCTGCCACGGGCAAAGAGAAGGAGCCGTTGGCTTTGTGTTCGGGAAACGGTCGCGATGCAGGAGAGTTGGCACTGGCAGGAACAGCGGGCCCGTTGTAAGACAAGTGTCACCAGCTACTTGTGAAAACAGAGTCGCGTCTGAGGGATGCTGCTGCTGCTTCCCTGATCTAGTCTCCCCTGCACGTTGTAATAATCCCGCATGAAATGAAATCCTTCTGTACCCAGGCACCCTCTCTGGAAAAGCATAGCATTCGTTGGGCAATCAGAGTCGGGTTTGTGGGAAGCTGCTGCTTCTTGCCTGAGCTAGTCTGCTCAGGACAGTGCAAGATACCCGCATGGAGCGAAATTATCTTTTACCTAGCATCCCCTCTGCCAGAGAGAGAAGCGTGGTTGCACCTCTGGAAAGGGCCTTAGGGAAAGGGACACGTCTGTCACTGTGCTCCCCAAGAGCAAGTCTGGGGAAGGTGCATCACGCTGCCACGGGCAAAGAGAAGGAGCCGTTGGCTTTGTGTTCGGGAAACGGTCGCGATGCAGGAGAGTTGGCACTGGCAGGAACAGCGGGCCCGTTGTAAGACAAGTGTCACCATCTACCTGTGCTGAGGGTCGGAGGCCTGGCTGCTAAGGTGACAGAAGAGTATGACTATGGCAGGCAGTTGTGCTCCACACTGAGGAAGGAGTCTGGGCAGAAGGCAGGCCTGTCCTGTGTCTCTGGTCCCAAGGGGACAGCGTCTCCTTGACCACCTGTGCCTAGGGCAGACTTGGGCTTGCCACCAACCGCCATAGCTTCAACTCGCAGA
Source organism: Neogale vison (assembly GCF_020171115.1). Lineage (NCBI taxonomy): Eukaryota > Metazoa > Chordata > Mammalia > Carnivora > Mustelidae > Neogale > Neogale vison. The sequence goes on from NC_058101.1 coordinate 220,241,960, forward strand.
AACAGCTCACTGGACGAACGGGCAGTCCGATGCCGTCTTCCTCCAAGATGTGACAACGTTGTTGGTGTCAGGAAGTGTGCCGGGGTAGGAGGGGGGACAGACCCAAACAGATCCCCAGCCCAGTGCACGGGCAGTGTGCAAGGTTCATGTCGACTCTCCTCTCCTGTGGCGAAGGCACTGGCTTAGTCCCCGATTCCACGCGAGCGCTAGTGCAAAAGGCCTAGCCTTGCCTATGCCAGGACATGAAGTGAGCATAGAGTGCCATCCTAGGCAACGCACGCTGCTGTTGGTTTTTGATTGTGCCTGCTTAGTTCAGTTGGTAAATCAGAGTCAGATCTGTAGGCTGCTGTGGCTGCTTGCCTTACCCTAGTATTCGTAGGACGGTGGGAGAGCCCCGCATAGAGCGAAAGCCACTTTGCCCGGGCATCCCCTTTGGGAAGTCACAGCTTTCGTTGGGAAATCAGAGTCGCGTCTGAGGGATGCTGTTGCTGCTTGCCTGAGTTAGATTTCCCTGCAAATTGTAATAAACCCGCATGGAGCGAAATCATCTATGGCCAGGCCTCCTCTCTGAGAAAGCAGAGCTTCGTTAGGCAATCAGTGTCGGGTTTTTAGGAAGCTGCTGCTTCTTGCCTGAGCTATTCTGCTGAGGACAGTGCAAGATACCCGCATGGAGCGAAATTCCCTTTCACCTAGCATCCCCTCTGCCAGAGAGAGAAGCGTGGTTGCAACTCTGGAAAGGGGCTTAAGGAAAGGGACACGTCTGTCACCGTGCTCCCCAAGAGCAAGTCTGGGGAAGGTGCAGCACGCTGCCACGGGCAAAGAGAAGGAGCCGTTGTCTTTGTGTTCGGGAAACGGTCGCGATGCAGGAGAGTTGGCACTGGCAGGAACAGCGGGCCCGTTGTAAGACAAGTGTCACCATCTACCTGTGCTGAGGGACGGAGGCCTGGCTGCTAAGGTGACAGAAGAGTACGACTAGGGCAGGCACGCGTGCTCCACACTGAGGAAGGAGTCTGTGCAGAAGGCAGGCCGGTCCTGTGTCTCTGGTCCCAAGGGGACAGCGTCTCCTTCACCCCCTCTGCCTAGGGCAGACTTGGGCTAGCCACCAAGCGCCATAGCTGCAACTCGCAGAAACAGCTCCCTGGACGAACGGGCAGTCCGATGCCGTCTTCCTCCAAGATGTGACAACGTTGTTGGTGTCAGGAAGTGTGCCGGGGTAGGAGGGGGGACAGACACAAACAGATCCCCATCCCCGTGCACGGGCAGTGTGCAGGGTTCATGTCGACTCTCCTCTCCTGTGGGGAAGGCACTGGCTTAGTCCCCGATTCCACGCGAGCGCTAGTGCAAAAGGCCTAGCCTTGCCTATGCCAGGACATGAAGTGAGCATAGAGTGCCATCCTAGGCAACGCACACTGCTGTAGGTTTGTGATTGACCCTGCTTAGTTCGGCTTGGCAGGGAGAACGCACGGCGCGAACATGGAGCCCCGGAAAGCAAGGCCCAAGATACACTAGCTCTCCCGCAGCTCTTCTTCTTTGAAGTGTCAGAGCGAATGCCCAAAGCCTTGCTGTGAAGCAGCAGCGAAGGGCAGTTCGCGCCAGCTGAAAACCTCTGCGAACGTATAGCAGTAGCTGGTAAATCAGAGTCGGATCTGTAGGCTGCTGTGGCTGCTTGCCTTAGCCTAGTATTCGTAGGACGGTGGGAGAGCCCCGCATAGAGCGAAAGCCTCTTTGCCCGGGCATCCCCTCTGGGAAGGCACAGCTTTCGTTGGGAAATCAGAGTCGCGTCTGAGGGATGCTGCTGCTGCTTCCCTGATCTAGTGTCCCCTGCACGTTGTAATAATCCCGCATGGAACGAAATCCTTCTATGCCCAGGCATCCTCTCTGGGAAAGCATAGCATTCGTTGGGCAATCAGAGTCGGGTTTGTGGGAAGCTGCTGCTTCTTGCCTGAGCTACTCTGCTCAGGACAGTGCAAGATACCCGCATGGAGCGAAATTTTCTTTCACCTAGCATCCCCTCTGCCAGAGAGAGAAGCGTGGTTGCACCTCTGGAAAGGGCCTTAAGGAAAGGGACACGTCTGTCACCGTGCTCCCCAAGAGCAAGTCTGGGGAAGGTGCATCACGTTGCCACGGGCAAAGAGAAGGAGCCGTTGGCTTTGTGTTCGGGAAACGGTCACGATGCAGGAGAGTTGGCACTGGCAGGAACAGCGGGCCCGTTGTAAGACAAGTGTCACCAGCTACTTGTGAAAACAGAGTCGCGTCTGAGGGATGCTGCTGCTGCTTCCCTGATCTAGTCTCCCCTGCACGCTGTAATAATCCCGCAAGGAACGAAATCCTTCTATGCCCAGGCATCCTCTCTGTGAAAGCATAGCATTCGTTGGGCAATCAGAGTCGGGTTTGTGGGAAGCTGCTGCTTCTTGCCTGAGCTAGTCTGCTCAGGACAGTGCAAGATACCCGCATGGAGCGAAATTATCTTTTACCTAGCATCCCCTCTGCCAGAGAGAGAAGCGTGGTTGCACCTCTGGAAAGGGCCTTATGGAAAGGGACACGTCTGTCACTGTGCTCCCCAAGAGCAAGTCTGGGGAAGGTGCATCACGCTGCCAAGGGCAAAGAGAAGGAGCCGTTGGCTTTGTGTTCGGGAAACGGTCGCGATGCAGGAGAGTTGGCACTGGCAGGAACAGCGGGCCCGTTGTAAGACAAGTGTCACCATCTACCTGTGCTGAGGGTCGGAGGCCTGGCTGCTAAGGTGACAGAAGAGTATGACTATGGCAGGCAGTTGTGCTCCACACTGAGGAAGGAGTCTGGGCAGAAGGCAGGCCTGTCCTGGTCTCTGGTCCCAAGGGGACAGCGTCTCCTTGACCACCTGTGCCTAGGGCAGACTTGGGCTTGCCACCAACCGCCATAGCTTCAACTCGCTGAAACAGCTCACTGGACGAACGGGCAGTCCGATGCCGTCTTCCTCCAAGATGTGACAACGTTGTTGGTGTCAGGAAGTGTGCCGGGGTAGGAGGGGGGACAGACCCAAACAGATCCCCAGCCCAGTGCACGGGCAGTGTGCAGGGTTCATGTCGACTCTCCTCTCCTGTGGGGAAGGCACTGGCTTAGTCCCCGATTCCACGCGAGCGCTAGTGCAAAAGGCCTAGCCTTGCCTATGCCAGGACATGAAGTGAGCATAGAGTGCCATCCTAGGCAACGCACGCTGCTGTTGGTTTTTGATTGTGCCTACTTAGTTTAGTTGGTAAATCAGAGTCAGATCTGTAGGCTGCTGTGGCTGCTTACCTTAGCCTAGTATTCGTAGGACGGTGGGAGAGCCCCGCATAGAGCGAAAGCCACTTTGCCCGGGCATCCCCTTTGGGAAGTCACAGCTTTCGTTGGGAAATCAGAGTCGCGTCTGAGGGATGCTGTTGCTGCTTGCCTGAGTTAGACTTCCCTGCAAATTGTAATAAACCCGCATGGAGAGAAATCATCTATGGCCAGGCCTCCTCTCTGAGAAAGCAGAGCATTCGTTGGGCAATCAGTGTCGGGTTTTTAGGAAGCTGCTGCTTCTTGCCTGAGCTATTCTGCTGAGGACAGTGCAAGATACCCGCATGGAGCGAAATTCCCTTTCACCTAGCATCCCCTCTGCCAGAGAGAGAAGCGTGGTTGCACCTCTGGAAAGGGGCTTAAGGAAAGGGACACGTCTGTCACCGTGCTCCCCAAGAGCAAGTCTGGGGAAGGTGCAGCACGCTGCCACGGGCAAAGAGAAGGAGCCGTTGGCTTTGTGTTCGGGAAACGGTCGCGATGCAGGAGAGTTGGCACTGGCAGGAACAGCGGGCCCGTTGTAAGACAAGTGTCACCATCTACCTGTGCTGAGGGACGGAGGCCTGGCTGCTAAGGTGACAGAAGAGTACGACTAGGGCAGGCACGCGTGCTCCACACTGAGGAAGGAGTCTGTGCAGAAGGCAGGCCAGTCCTGTGTCTCTGGTCCCAAGGGGACAGCGTCTCCTTGACCCCCTCTGCCTAGGGCAGACTTGGGCTAGCCACCAAGCGCCATAGCTTCAACTCGCAGAAACAGCTCCCTGGACGAACGGGCAGTCCGATGCCGTCTTCCTCCAAGATGTGACAACGTTGTTGGTGTCAGGAAGTGTGCCGGGGTAGGAGGGGGGACAGACACAAACAGATCCCCATCCCCGTGCACGGGCAGTGTGCAGGGTTCATGTCGACTCTCCTCTCCTGTGGGGAAGGCACTGGCTTAGTCCCCGATTCCACGCGAGCGCTAGTGCAAAAGGCCTAGCCTTGCCTATGCCAGGACATGAAGTGAGCATAGAGTGCCATCCTAGGCAACGCACACTGCTGTAGGTTTGTGATTGACCCTGCTTAGTTCGGCTTGGCAGGGAGAACGCACGGCGCGAACATGGAGCCCCGGAAAGCAAGGCCCAAGATACACTAGCTCTCCCGCAGCTCTTCTTCTTTGAAGTGTCAGAGCGAATGCCCAAAGCCTTGCTGTGAAGCAGCAGCGAAGGGCAGTTCGCGCCAGCTGAAAACCTCTGCGAACGTATAGCAGTAGCTGGTAAATCAGAGTCGGATCTGTAGGCTGCTGTGGCTGCTTGCCTTAGCCTAGTATTCGTAGGACGGTGGGAGAGCCCCGCATAGAGCGAAAGCCTCTTTGCCCGGGCATCCCCTCTGGGAAGGCACAGCTTTCGTTGGGAAATCAGAGTCGCGTCTGAGGGATGCTGCTGCTGCTTCCCTGATCTAGTGTCCCCTGCACGTTGTAATAATCCCGCATGGAACGAAATCCTTCTATGCCCAGGCATCCTCTCTGGGAAAGCATAGCATTCGTTGGGCAATCAGAGTCGGGTTTGTGGGAAGCTGCTGCTTCTTGCCTGAGCTACTCTGCTCAGGACAGTGCAAGATACCCGCATGGAGCGAAATTTTCTTTCACCTAGCATCCCCTCTGCCAGAGAGAGAAGCGTGGTTGCACCTCTGGAAAGGGCCTTAAGGAAAGGGACACGTCTGTCACCGTGCTCCCCAAGAGCAAGTGTGGGGAAGGTGCATCACGTTGCCACGGGCAAAGAGAAGGAGCCGTTGGCTTTGTGTTCGGGAAACGGTCACGATGCAGGAGAGTTGGCACTGGCAGGAACAGCGGGCCCGTTGTAAGACAAGTGTCACCAGCTACTTGTGAAAACAGAGTCGCGTCTGAGGGATGCTGCTGCTGCTTCCCTGATCTAGTCTCCCCTGCACGCTGTAATAATCCCGCAAGGAACGAAATCCTTCTATGCCCAGGCATCCTCTCTGTGAAAGCATAGCATTCGTTGGGCAATCAGAGTCGGGTTTGTGGGAAGCTGCTGCTTCTTGCCTGAGCTAGTCTGCTCAGGACAGTGCAAGATACCCGCATGGAGCGAAATTATCTTTTACCTAGCATCCCCTCTGCCAGAGAGAGAAGCGTGGTTGCACCTCTGGAAAGGGCCTTATGGAAAGGGACACGTCTGTCACTGTGCTCCCCAAGAGCAAATCTGGGGAAGGTGCATCACGCTGCCACGGGCAAAGAGAAGGAGCCGTTTGCTTTGTGTTCGGGAAACGGTCGCGATGAAGGAGAGTTGGCACTGGCAGGAACAGCGGGCCCGTTGTAAGACAAGTGTCACCATCTACCTGTGCTGAGGATCGGAGGCCTGGCTGCTAAGGTGACAGAAGAGTATGACTATGGCAGGCAGTTGTGCTCCACACTGAGGAAGGAGTCTGGGCAGAAGGCAGGCCTGTCCTGTGTCTCTTGTCCCAAGGGGACAGCGTCTCCTTGACCACCTGTGCCTAGGGCAGACTTGGGCTTGCCACCAAGCGCCATAGCTTCAACTCGCAGAAACAGCTCCCTGGACGAACGGGCAGTCCGATGCCGTCTTCCTCCAAGATGTGACAACGTTGTTGGTGTCAGGAAGTGTGCCGGGGTAGCAGGGGGGACAGACCCAAACAGATCCCCAGCCCAGTGCACGGGCCTGTGCAGGGTTCATGTCGACTCTCCTCTCCTGTGGGGAAGGCACTGGCTTAGTCCCCGAATCCACGCGATCGCTAGTGCAAAAGGCCTAGCCTTGCCTATGATAGGACATGAAGTGAGCATAGAGTGCCATCCTAGGCAACGCACGCTGCTGTTGGTTTTTGATTGTGCCTGCTTAGTTCAGTTGGTAAATCAGAGTCAGATCTGTAGGCTGTTGTGGCTGCTTGCCTTAGCCTAGTATTCGTAGGACGGTGGGAGAGCCCCGCATAGAGCGAAAGCCAATTTCCCCGGGCATCCCCTTTGGGAAGTCACAGCTTTCGTTGGGAAAAAGAGTCGCTTCTGAGGGATGCTGTTGCTGCTTGCCTGGGTTAGACTTCCCTGCAAATTGTAATAAACGCGCATGGAGCGAAATCATCTATGGCCTGGCCTCCTCTCTGAGAAAGCAGAGCATTCGTTGGGCAATCAGTGTCGGGTTTTTAGGAAGCTGCTGCTTCTTGCCTGAGCTATTCTGCTGAGGACAGTGCAAGATACCTGCATGGAGCGAAATTCCCTTTCACCTAGCATCCCCTCTTCCAGAGAGAGAAGCGTGGTTGCACCTCTGGAAAGGGACTTAAGGAAAGGGACACGTCTGTCACCGTGCTCCCCAAGAGCAAGTCTGGGGAAGGTGCAGCACGCTGCCACGGGCAAAGAGAAGGAGCCGTTGGCTTTGTGTTCGGGAAACGGTCGCGATGCAGGAGAGTTGGCACTGGCAGGAACAGCGGGCCCGTTGTAAGACAAGTGTCACCATCTACCTGTGCTGAGGGACGGAGGCCTGGCTGCTAAGGTGACAGAAGAGTACGACTAGGGCAGGCACGCGTGCTCCACACTGAGGAAGGAGTCTGTGCAGAAGGCAGGCCGGTCCTGTGTCTCTGGTCCCAAGGGGACAGCGTCTCCTTGACCCCCTCTGCCTAGGGCAGACTTGGGCTAGCCACCAAGCGCCATAGCTGCAACTCGCAGAAACAGCTCCCTGGACGAACGGGCAGTCCGATGCCGTCTTCCTCCAAGATGTGACAACGTTGTTGGTGTCAGGAATTGTGCCGGGGTAGGAGGGGGGACAGACACAAACAGATCCCCATCCCCGTGCACGGGCAGTGTGCAGGGTTCATGTCGACTCTCCTCTCCTGTGGGGAAGGCACTGGCTTAGTCCCCGATTCCACGCGAGCGCTAGTGCAAAAGGCCTAGCCTTGCCTATGCCAGGACATGAAGTGAGCATAGAGTGCCATCCTAGGCAACGCACACTGCTGTAGGTTTGTGATTGACCCTGCTTAGTTCGGCTTGGCAGGGAGAACGCACGGCGCGAACATGGAGCCCCGGAAAGCAAGGCCCAAGATACACTAGCTCTCCCGCAGCTCTTCTTCTTTGAAGTGTCAGAGCGAATGCCCAAAGCCTTGCTGTGAAGCAGCAGCGAAGGGCAGTTCGCGCCAGCTGAAAACCTTTGCGAACGTATAGCAGTAGCTGGTAAATCAGAGTCGGATCTGTAGGCTGCTGTGGCTGCTTGCCTTAGCCTAGTATTCGTAGGACGGTGGGAGAGCCCCGCATAGAGCGAAAGCCTCTTTGCCCGGGCATCCCCTCTGGGAAGGCACAGCTTTCGTTGGGAAATCAGAGTCGCGTCTGAGGGATGCTGCTGCTGCTTCCCTGATCTAGTGTCCCCTGCACGTTGTAATAATCCCGCATGGAACGAAATCCTTCTATGCCCAGGCATCCTCTCTGGGAAAGCATAGCATTCGTTGGGCAATCAGAGTCGGGTTTGTGGGAAGCTGCTGCTTCTTGCCTGAGCTACTCTGCTCAGGACAGTGCAAGATACCCGCATGGAGCGAAATTTTCTTTCACCTAGCATCCCCTCTGCCAGAGAGAGAAGCGTGGTTGCACCTCTGGAAAGGGCCTTAAGGAAAGGGACACGTCTGTCACCGTGCTCCCCAAGAGCAAGTGTGGGGAAGGTGCATCACGTTGCCACGGGCAAAGAGAAGGAGCCGTTGGCTTTGTGTTCGGGAAACGGTCACGATGCAGGAGAGTTGGCACTGGCAGGAACAGCGGGCCCGTTGTAAGACAAGTGTCACCAGCTACTTGTGAAAACAGAGTCGCGTCTGAGGGATGCTGCTGCTGCTTCCCTGATCTAGTCTCCCCTGCACGCTGTAATAATCCCGCAAGGAACGAAATCCTTCTATGCCCAGGCATCCTCTCTGTGAAAGCATAGCATTCGTTGGGCAATCAGAGTCGGGTTTGTGGGAAGCTGCTGCTTCTTGCCTGAGCTAGTCTGCTCAGGACAGTGCAAGATACCCGCATGGAGCGAAATTATCTTTTACCTAGCATCCCCTCTGCCAGAGAGAGAAGCGTGGTTGCACCTCTGGAAAGGGCCTTATGGAAAGGGACACGTCTGTCACTGTGCTCCCCAAGAGCAAATCTGGGGAAGGTGCATCACGCTGCCACGGGCAAAGAGAAGGAGCCGTTTGCTTTGTGTTCGGGAAACGGTCGCGATGAAGGAGAGTTGGCACTGGCAGGAACAGCGGGCCCGTTGTAAGACAAGTGTCACCATCTACCTGTGCTGAGGATCGGAGGCCTGGCTGCTAAGGTGACAGAAGAGTATGACTATGGCAGGCAGTTGTGCTCCACACTGAGGAAGGAGTCTGGGCAGAAGGCAGGCCTGTCCTGTGTCTCTTGTCCCAAGGGGACAGCGTCTCCTTGACCACCTGTGCCTAGGGCAGACTTGGGCTTGCCACCAAGCGCCATAGCTTCAACTCGCAGAAACAGCTCCCTGGACGAACGGGCAGTCCGATGCCGTCTTCCTCCAAGATGTGACAACGTTGTTGGTGTCAGGAAGTGTGCCGGGGTAGCAGGGGGGACAGACCCAAACAGATCCCCAGCCCAGTGCACGGGCCTGTGCAGGGTTCATGTCGACTCTCCTCTCCTGTGGGGAAGGCACTGGCTTAGTCCCCGAATCCACGCGATCGCTAGTGCAAAAGGCCTAGCCTTGCCTATGATAGGACATGAAGTGAGCATAGAGTGCCATCCTAGGCAACGCACGCTGCTGTTGGTTTTTGATTGTGCCTGCTTAGTTCAGTTGGTAAATCAGAGTCAGATCTGTAGGCTGTTGTGGCTGCTTGCCTTAGCCTAGTATTCGTAGGACGGTGGGAGAGCCCCGCATAGAGCGAAAGCCAATTTCCCCGGGCATCCCCTTTGGGAAGTCACAGCTTTCGTTGGGAAATCAGAGTCGCTTCTGAGGGATGCTGTTGCTGCTTGCCTGGGTTAGACTTCCCTGCAAATTGTAATAAACGCGCATGGAGCGAAATCATCTATGGCCTGGCCTCCTCTCTGAGAAAGCAGAGCATTCGTTGGGCAATCAGTGTCGGGTTTTTAGGAAGCTGCTGCTTCTTGCCTGAGCTATTCTGCTGAGGACAGTGCAAGATACCTGCATGGAGCGAAATTCCCTTTCACCTAGCATCCCCTCTTCCAGAGAGAGAAGCGTGGTTGCAACTCTGGAAAGGGACTTAAGGAAAGGGACACGTCTGTCACCGTGCTCCCCAAGAGCAAGTCTGGGGAAGGTGCAGCACGCTGCCACGGGCAAAGAGAAGGAGCCGTTGGCTTTGTGTTCGGGAAACGGTCGCGATGCAGGAGAGTTGGCACTGGCAGGAACAGCGGGCCCGTTGTAAGACAAGTGTCACCATCTACCTGTGCTGAGGGACGGAGGCCTGGCTGCTAAGGTGACAGAAGAGTACGACTAGGGCAGGCACGCGTGCTCCACACTGAGGAAGGAGTCTGTGCAGAAGGCAGGCCGGTCCTGTGTCTCTGGTCCCAAGGGGACAGCGTCTCCTTGACCCCCTCTGCCTAGGGCAGACTTGGGCTAGCCACCAAGCGCCATAGCTGCAACTCGCAGAAACAGCTCCCTGGACGAACGGGCAGTCCGATGCCGTCTTCCTCCAAGATGTGACAACGTTGTTGGTGTCAGGAAGTGTGCCGGGGTAGGAGGGGGGACAGACACAAACAGATCCCCATCCCCGTGCACGGGCAGTGTGCAGGGTTCATGTCGACTCTCCTCTCCTGTGGGGAAGGCACTGGCTTAGTCCCCGATTCCACGCGAGCGCTAGTGCAAAAGGCCTAGCCTTGCCTATGCCAGGACATGAAGTGAGCATAGAGTGCCATCCTAGGCAACGCACACTGCTGTAGGTTTGTGATTGACCCTGCTTAGTTCGGCTTGGCAGGGAGAACGCACGGCGCGAACATGGAGCCCCGGAAAGCAAGGCCCAAGATACACTAGCTCTCCCGCAGCTCTTCTTCTTTGAAGTGTCAGAGCGAATGCCCAAAGCCTTGCTGTGAAGCAGCAGCGAAGGGCAGTTCGCGCCAGCTGAAAACCTCTGCGAACGTATAGCAGTAGCTGGTAAATCAGAGTCGGATCTGTAGGCTGCTGTGGCTGCTTGCCTTAGCCTAGTATTCGTAGGACGGTGGGAGAGCCCCGCATAGAGCGAAAGCCTCTTTGCCCGGGCATCCCCTCTGGGAAGGCACAGCTTTCGTTGGGAAATCAGAGTCGCGTCTGAGGGATGCTGCTGCTGCTTCCCTGATCTAGTGTCCCCTGCACGTTGTAATAATCCCGCATGGAACGAAATCCTTCTATGCCCAGGCATCCTCTCTGGGAAAGCATAGCATTCGTTGGGCAATCAGAGTCGGGTTTGTGGGAAGCTGCTGCTTCTTGCCTGAGCTAGTCTGCTCAGGACAGTGCAAGATACCCGCATGGAGCGAAATATTCTTTCACCTAGCATCCCCTCTGCCAGAGAGAGAAGCGTGGTTGCACCTCTGGAAAGGGCCTTAAGGAAAGGGACACGTCTGTCACCGTGCTCCCCAAGAGCAAGTCTGGGGAAGGTGCAGCACGCTGCCACGGGCAAAGAGAAGGAGCCGTTGGCTTTGTGTTCGGGAAACGGTCGCGATGCAGGAGAGTTGGCACTGGCAGGAACAGCGGGCCCGTTGTAAGACAAGTGTCACCAGTTACTTGTGAAAACAGAGTCGCGTCTGAGGGATGCTGCTGCTCCTTCCCTGATCTAGTCTCCCCTGCACGTTGTAATAATCCCGCATGGAATGAAATCCTTCTATGCCCAGGCATCCTCTCTGTGAAAGCATAGCATTCGTTGGGCAATCAGAGTCGGGTTTGTGGGAAGCTGCTGCTTCTTGCCTGAGCTAGTCTGCTCAGGACAGTGCAAGATACCCGCATGGAGCGAAATTATCTTTTACCTAGCATCCCCTCTGCCAGAGAGAGAAGCGTGGTTGCACCTCTGGAAAGGGCCTTATGGAAAGGGACACGTCTGTCACTGTGCTCCCCAAGAGCAAATCTGGGGAAGGTGCATCACGCTGCCACGAGCAAAGAGAAGGAGCCGTTGGCTTTGTGTTCGGGAAACGGTCGCGATGAAGGAGAGTTGGCACTGGCAGGAACAGCGGGCCCGTTGTAAGACAAGTGTCACCATCTACCTGTGCTGAGGATCGGAGGCCTGGCTGCTAAGGTGACAGAAGAGTATGACTATGGGAGGCAGGTGTGCTCCACACTGAGGAAGGAGTCTGGGCAGAAGGCAGGCCTGTCCTGTGTCTCTGGTCCCAAGGGGACAGCGTCTCCTTGACCACCTGTGCCTAGGGAAGACTTGGGCTTGCCACCAAGCGCCATAGCTTCAACTCGCAGAAACAGCTCCCTGGACGAACGGGCAGTCCGATGCCGTCTTACTCCAAGATGTGACAACGTTGTTGGTGTCAGGAAGTGTGCCGGGGTAGCAGGGGCGACAGACCCAAACAGATCCCCAGCCCTGTGCACGGGCAGTGTGCAGGGTTCATGTCGACTCTCCTCTCGTGTGGGGAAGGCACTAGCTTATTCCCCGATTCCACGCGAGCGCTAGTGCAAAAGGCCTAGCCTTGCCTATGCCAGGACATGAAGTGAGCATAGAGTGCCATCCTAGGCAACGCACGCTGCTGTTGGTTTTTGATTGTGCCTACTTAGTTTAGTTGGTAAATCAGAGTCAGATCCGTAGGCTGCTGTGGCTGCTTACCTTAGCCTAGTATTCGTAGGACGGTGGGCGAGCCCCGCATAGAGCGAAAGCCACTTTGCCCGGGCATCCCCTTTGGGAAGTCACAGCTTTCGTTGGGAAATCAGAGTCGCGTCTGAGGGATGCTGTTGCTGCTTGCCTGAGTTAGACTTCCCTGCAAATTGTAATAAACCCGCATGGAGCGAAATCATCTATGGCCAGGCCTCCTCTCTGAGAAAGCAGAGCATTCGTTGGGCAATCAGTGTCGGGTTTTTAGGAAGCTGCTGCTTCTTGCCTGAGCTATTCTGCTGAGGACAGTGCAAGATACCCGCATGGAGCGAAATTCCCTTTCACCTAGCATCCCCTCTGCCAGAGAGAGAAGCGTGGTTGCACCTCTGGAAAGGGGCTTAAGGAAAGGGACACGTCTGTCACCGTGCTCCCCAAGAGCAAGTCTGGGGAAGGTGCAGCACGCTGCCACGGGCAAAGAGAAGGAGCCGTTGGCTTTGTGTTCGGGAAACGGTCGCGATGCAGGAGAGTTGGCACTGGCAGGAACAGCGGGCCCGTTGTAAGACAAGTGTCACCATCTACCTGTGCTGAGGGACGGAGGCCTGGCTGCTAAGGTGACAGAAGAGTACGACTAGGGCAGGCACGCGTGCTCCACACTGAGGAAGGAGTCTGTGCAGAAGGCAGGCCAGTCCTGTGTCTCTGGTCCCAAGGGGACAGCGTCTCCTTGACCCCCTCTGCCTAGGGCAGACTTGGGCTAGCCACCAAGCGCCATAGCTGCAACTCGCAGAAACAGCTCCCTGGACGAACGGGCAGTCCGATGCCGTCTTCCTCCAAGATGTGACAACGTTGTTGGTGTCAGGAAGTGTGCCGGGGTAGGAGGGGGGACAGACACAAACAGATCCCCATCCCCGTGCACGGGCAGTGTGCAGGGTTCATGTCGACTCTCCTCTCCTGTGGGGAAGGCACTGGCTTAGTCCCCGATTCCACGCGAGCGCTAGTGCAAAAGGCCTAGCCTTGCCTATGCCAGGACATGAAGTGAGCATAGAGTGCCATCCTAGGCAACGCACACTGCTGTAGGTTTGTGATTGACCCTGCTTAGTTCGGCTTGGCAGGGAGAACGCACGGCGCGAACATGGAGCCCCGGAAAGCAAGGCCCAAGATACACTAGCTCTCCCGCAGCTCTTCTTCTTTGAAGTGTCAGAGCGAATGCCCAAAGCCTTGCTGTGAAGCAGCAGCGAAGGGCAGTTCGCGCCAGCTGAAAACCTCTGCGAACGTATAGCAGTAGCTGGTAAATCAGAGTCGGATCTGTAGGCTGCTGTGGCTGCTTGCCTTAGCCTAGTATTCGTAGGACGGTGGGAGAGCCCCGCATAGAGCGAAAGCCTCTTTGCCCGGGCATCCCCTCTGGGAAGGCACAGCTTTCGTTGGGAAATCAGAGTCGCGTCTGAGGGATGCTGCTGCTGCTTCCCTGATCTAGTGTCCCCTGCACGTTGTAATAATCCCGCATGGAACGAAATCCTTCTATGCCCAGGCATCCTCTCTGGGAAAGCATAGCATTCGTTGGGCAATCAGAGTCGGGTTTGTGGGAAGCTGCTGCTTCTTGCCTGAGCTACTCTGCTCAGGACAGTGCAAGATACCCGCATGGAGCGAAATTTTCTTTCACCTAGCATCCCCTCTGCCAGAGAGAGAAGCGTGGTTGCACCTCTGGAAAGGGCCTTAAGGAAAGGGACACGTCTGTCACCGTGCTCCCCAAGAGCAAGTCTGGGGAAGGTGCATCACGTTGCCACGGGCAAAGAGAAGGAGCCGTTGGCTTTGTGTTCGGGAAACGGTCACGATGCAGGAGAGTTGGCACTGGCAGGAACAGCGGGCCCGTTGTAAGACAAGTGTCACCAGCTACTTGTGAAAACAGAGTCGCGTCTGAGGGATGCTGCTGCTGCTTCCCTGATCTAGTCTCCCCTGCACGCTGTAATAATCCCGCAAGGAACGAAATCCTTCTATGCCCAGGCATCCTCTCTGTGAAAGCATAGCATTCGTTGGGCAATCAGAGTCGGGTTTGTGGGAAGCTGCTGCTTCTTGCATGAGCTAGTCTGCTCAGGACAGTGCAAGATACCCGCATGGAGCGAAATTATCTTTTACCTAGCATCCCCTCTGCCAGAGAGAGAAGCGTGGTTGCACCTCTGGAAAGGGCCTTATGGAAAGGGACACGTCTGTCACTGTGCTCCCCAAGAGCAAATCTGGGGAAGGTGCATCACGCTGCCACGGGCAAAGAGAAGGAGCCGTTTGCTTTGTGTTCGGGAAACGGTCGCGATGAAGGAGAGTTGGCACTGGCAGGAACAGCGGGCCCGTTGTAAGACAAGTGTCACCATCTACCTGTGCTGAGGATCGGAGGCCTGGCTGCTAAGGTGACAGAAGAGTATGACTATGGCAGGCAGTTGTGCTCCACACTGAGGAAGGAGTCTGGGCAGAAGGCAGGCCTGTCCTGTGTCTCTTGTCCCAAGGGGACAGCGTCTCCTTGACCACCTGTGCCTAGGGCAGACTTGGGCTTGCCACCAACCGCCATAGCTTCAACTCGCAGAAACAGCTCCCTGGACGAACGGGCAGTCCGATGCCGTCTTCCTCCAAGATGTGACAACGTTGTGGGTGTCAGGAAGTGTGCCGGGGTAGCAGGGGGGACAGACCCAAACAGATCCCCAGCCCAGTGCACGGGCCTGTGCAGGGTTCATGTCGACTCTCCTCTCCTGTGGGGAAGGCACTGGCTTAGTCCCCGAATCCACGCGATCGCTAGTGCAAAAGGCCTAGCCTTGCCTATGATAGGACATGAAGTGAGCATAGAGTGCCATCCTAGGCAACGCACGCTGCTGTTGGTTTTTGATTGTGCCTGCTTAGTTCAGTTGGTAAATCAGAGTCAGATCTGTAGGCTGTTGTGGCTGCTTGCCTTAGCCTAGTATTCGTAGGACGGTGGGAGAGCCCCGCATAGAGCGAAAGCCAATTTCCCCGGGCATCCCCTTTGGGAAGTCACAGCTTTCGTTGGGAAATCAGAGTCGCTTCTGAGGGATGCTGTTGCTGCTTGCCTGGGTTAGACTTCCCTGCAAATTGTAATAAACGCGCATGGAGCGAAATCATCTATGGCCTGGCCTCCTCTCTGAGAAAGCAGAGCATTCGTTGGGCAATCAGTGTCGGGTTTTTAGGAAGCTGCTGCTTCTTGCCTGAGCTATTCTGCTGAGGACAGTGGAAGATACCTGCATGGAGCGAAATTCCCTTTCACCTAGCATCCCCTCTTCCAGAGAGAGAAGCGTGGTTGCACCTCTGGAAAGGGGCTTAAGGAAAGGGACACGTCTGTCACCGTGCTCCCCAAGAGCAAGTCTGGGGAAGGTGCAGCACGCTGCCACGGGCAAAGAGAAGGAGCCGTTGTCTTTGTGTTCGGGAAACGGTCGCGATGCAGGAGAGTTGGCACTGGCAGGAACAGCGGGCCCGTTGTAAGACAAGTGTCACCATCTACCTGTGCTGAGGGACGGAGGCCTGGCTGCTAAGGTGACAGAAGAGTACGACTAGGGCAGGCACGCGTGCTCCACACTGAGGAAGGAGTCTGTGCAGAAGGCAGGCCGGTCCTGTGTCTCTGGTCCCAAGGGGACAGCGTCTCCTTGACCCCCTCTGCCTAGGGCAGACTTGGGCTAGCCACCAAGCGCCATAGCTGCAACTCGCAGAAACAGCTCCCTGGACGAACGGGCAGTCCGATGCCGTCTTCCTCCAAGATGTGACAACGTTGTTGGTGTCAGGAAGTGTGCCGGGGTAGGAGGGGGGACAGACACAAACAGATCCCCATCCCCGTGCACGGGCAGTGTGCAGGGTTCATGTCGACTCTCCTCTCCTGTGGGGAAGGCACTGGCTTAGTCCCCGATTCCACGCGAGCGCTAGTGCAAAAGGCCTAGCCTTGCCTATGCCAGGACATGAAGTGAGCATAGAGTGCCATCCTAGGCAACGCACACTGCTGTAGGTTTGTGATTGACCCTGCTTAGTTCGGCTTGGCAGGGAGAACGCACGGCGCGAACATGGAGCCCCGGAAAGCAAGGCCCAAGATACACTAGCTCTCCCGCAGCTCTTCTTCTTTGAAGTGTCAGAGCGAATGCCCAAAGCCTTGCTGTGAAGCAGCAGCGAAGGGCAGTTCGCGCCAGCTGAAAACCTCTGCGAACGTATAGCAGTAGCTGGTAAATCAGAGTCGGATCTGTAGGCTGCTGTGGCTGCTTGCCTTAGCCTAGTATTCGTAGGACGGTGGGAGAGCCCCGCATAGAGCGAAAGCCTCTTTGCCCGGGCATCCCCTCTGGGAAGGCACAGCTTTCGTTGGGAAATCAGAGTCGCGTCTGAGGGATGCTGCTGCTGCTTCCCTGATCTAGTGTCCCCTGCACGTTGTAATAATCCCGCATGGAACGAAATCCTTCTATGCCCAGGCATCCTCTCTGGGAAAGCATAGCATTCGTTGGGCAATCAGAGTCGGGTTTGTGGGAAGCTGCTGCTTCTTGCCTGAGCTAGTCTGCTCAGGACAGTGCAAGATACCCGCATGGAGCGAAATATTCTTTCACCTAGCATCCCCTCTGCCAGAGAGAGAAGCGTGGTTGCACCTCTGGAAAGGGCCTTAAGGAAAGGGACACGTCTGTCACCGTGCTCCCCAAGAGCAAGTCTGGGGAAGGTGCAGCACGCTGCCACGGGCAAAGAGAAGGAGCCGTTGGCTTTGTGTTCGGGAAACGGTCGCGATGCAGGAGAGTTGGCACTGGCAGGAACAGCGGGCCCGTTGTAAGACAAGTGTCACCAGTTACTTGTGAAAACAGAGTCGCGTCTGAGGGATGCTGCTGCTCCTTCCCTGATCTAGTCTCCCCTGCACGTTGTAATAATCCCGCATGGAATGAAATCCTTCTATGCCCAGGCATCCTCTCTGTGAAAGCATAGCATTCGTTGGGCAATCAGAGTCGGGTTTGTGGGAAGCTGCTGCTTCTTGCCTGAGCTAGTCTGCTCAGGACAGTGCAAGATACCCGCATGGAGCGAAATTATCTTTTACCTAGCATCCCCTCTGCCAGAGAGAGAAGCGTGGTTGCACCTCTGGAAAGGGCCTTATGGAAAGGGACACGTCTGTCACTGTGCTCCCCAAGAGCAAATCTGGGGAAGGTGCATCACGCTGCCACGGGCAAAGAGAAGGAGCCGTTTGCTTTGTGTTCGGGAAACGGTCGCGATGAAGGAGAGTTGGCACTGGCAGGAACAGCGGGCCCGTTGTAAGACAAGTGTCACCATCTACCTGTGCTGAGGGTCGGAGGCCTGGCTGCTAAGGTGACAGAAGAGTATGACTATGGGAGGCAGGTGTGCTCCACACTGAGGAAGGAGTCTGGGCAGAAGGCAGGCCTGTCCTGTGTCTCTGGTCCCAAGGGGACAGCGTCTCCTTGACCACCTGTGCCTAGGGCAGACTTGGGCTTGCCACCAAGCGCCATAGCTTCAACTCGCAGAAACAGCTCCCTGGACGAACGGGCAGTCCGATGCCGTCTTACTCCAAGATGTGACAACGTTGTTGGTGTCAGGAAGTGTGCCGGGGTAGCAGAGGCGACAGACCCAAACAGATCCCCAGCCCTGTGCACGGGCAGTGTGCAGGGTTCATGTCGACTCTCCTCTCGTGTGGGGAAGGCACTAGCTTAGTCCCCGATTCCACGCGAGCGCTAGTGCAAAAGGCCTAGCCTTGCCTATGCCAGGACATGAAGTGAGCATAGAGTGCCATCCTAGGCAACGCACGCTGCTGTTGGTTTTTGATTGTGCCTGCTTAGTTCAGTTGGTAAATCAGAGTCAGATCTGTAGGCTGCTGTGGCTGCTTACCTTAGCCTAGTATTCGTAGGACGGTGGGAGAGCCCCGCATAGAGCGAAAGCCACTTTGCCCGGGCATCCCCTTTGGGAAGTCACAGCTTTCGTTGGGAAATCAGAGTCGCGTCTGAGGGATGCTGTTGCTGCTTGCCTGAGTTAGACTTCCCTGCAAATTGTAATAAACCCGCATGGAGCGAAATCATCTATGGCCAGGCCTCCTCTCTGAGAAAGCAGAGCATTCGTTGGGCAATCAGTGTCGGGTTTTTAGGAAGCTGCTGCTTCTTGCCTGAGCTATTCTGCTGAGGACAGTGCAAGATACCCGCATGGAGCGAAATTCCCTTTCACCTAGCATCCCCTCTGCCAGAGAGAGAAGCGTGGTTGCACCTCTGGAAAGGGGCTTAAGGAAAGGGACACGTCTGTCACCGTGCTCCCCAAGAGCAAGTCTGGGGAAGGTGCAGCACGCTGCCACGGGCAAAGAGAAGGAGCCGTTGGCTTTGTGTTCGGGAAACGGTCGCGATGCAGGAGAGTTGGCACTGGCAGGAACAGCGGGCCCGTTGTAAGACAAGTGTCACCATCTACCTGTGCTGAGGGACGGAGGCCTGGCTGCTAAGGTGACAGAAGAGTACGACTAGGGCAGGCACGCGTGCTCCACACTGAGGAAGGAGTCTGTGCAGAAGGCAGGCCAGTCCTGTGTCTCTGGTCCCAAGGGGACAGCGTCTCCTTGACCCCCTCTGCCTAGGGCAGACTTGGGCTAGCCACCAAGCGCCATAGCTGCAACTCGCAGAAACAGCTCCCTGGACGAACGGGCAGTCCGATGCCGTCTTCCTCCAAGATGTGACAACGTTGTTGGTGTCAGGAAGTGTGCCGGGGTAGGAGGGGGGACAGACACAAACAGATCCCCATCCCCGTGCACGGGCAGTGTGCAGGGTTCATGTCGACTCTCCTCTCCTGTGGGGAAGGCACTGGCTTAGTCCCCGATTCCACGCGAGCGCTAGTGCAAAAGGCCTAGCCTTGCCTATGCCAGGACATGAAGTGAGCATAGAGTGCCATCCTAGGCAACGCACACTGCTGTAGGTTTGTGATTGACCCTGCTTAGTTCGGCTTGGCAGGGAGAACGCACGGCGCGAACATGGAGCCCCGGAAAGCAAGGCCCAAGATACACTAGCTCTCCCGCAGCTCTTCTTCTTTGAAGTGTCAGAGCGAATGCCCAAAGCCTTGCTGTGAAGCAGCAGCGAAGGGCAGTTCGCGCCAGCTGAAAACCTCTGCGAACGTATAGCAGTAGCTGGTAAATCAGAGTCGGATCTGTAGGCTGCTGTGGCTGCTTGCCTTAGCCTAGTATTCGTAGGACGGTGGGAGAGCCCCGCATAGAGCGAAAGCCTCTTTGCCCGGGCATCCCCTCTGGGAAGGCACAGCTTTCGTTGGGAAATCAGAGTCGCGTCTGAGGGATGCTGCTGCTGCTTCCCTGATCTAGTGTCCCCTGCACGTTGTAATAATCCCGCATGGAACGAAATCCTTCTATGCCCAGGCATCCTCTCTGGGAAAGCATAGCATTCGTTGGGCAATCAGAGTCGGGTTTGTGGGAAGCTGCTGCTTCTTGCCTGAGCTACTCTGCTCAGGACAGTGCAAGATACCCGCATGGAGCGAAATTTTCTTTCACCTAGCATCCCCTCTGCCAGAGAGAGAAGCGTGGTTGCACCTCTGGAAAGGGCCTTAAGGAAAGGGACACGTCTGTCACCGTGCTCCCCAAGAGCAAGTCTGGGGAAGGTGCATCACGTTGCCACGGGCAAAGAGAAGGAGCCGTTGGCTTTGTGTTCGGGAAACGGTCACGATGCAGGAGAGTTGGCACTGGCAGGAACAGCGGGCCCGTTGTAAGACAAGTGTCACCAGCTACTTGTGAAAACAGAGTCGCGTCTGAGGGATGCTGCTGCTGCTTCCCTGATCTAGTCTCCCCTGCACGCTGTAATAATCCCGCAAGGAACGAAATCCTTCTATGCCCAGGCATCCTCTCTGTGAAAGCATAGCATTCGTTGGGCAATCAGAGTCGGGTTTGTGGGAAGCTGCTGCTTCTTGCCTGAGCTAGTCTGCTCAGGACAGTGCAAGATACCCGCATGGAGCGAAATTATCTTTTACCTAGCATCCCCTCTGCCAGAGAGAGAAGCGTGGTTGCACCTCTGTAAAGGGCCTTATGGAAAGGGACACGTCTGTCACTGTGCTCCCCAAGAGCAAATCTGGGGAAGGTGCATCACGCTGCCACGGGCAAAGAGAAGGAGCCGTTTGCTTTGTGTTCGGGAAACGGTCGCGATGAAGGAGAGTTGGCACTGGCAGGAACAGCGGGCCCGTTGTAAGACAAGTGTCACCATCTACCTGTGCTGAGGATCGGAGGCCTGGCTGCTAAGGTGACAGAAGAGTATGACTATGGCAGGCAGTTGTGCTCCACACTGAGGAAGGAGTCTGGGCAGAAGGCAGGCCTGTCCTGTGTCTCTTGTCCCAAGGGGACAGCGTCTCCTTGACCACCTGTGCCTAGGGCAGACTTGGGCTTGCCACCAAGCGCCATAGCTTCAACTCGCAGAAACAGCTCCCTGGACGAACGGGCAGTCCGATGCCGTCTTCCTCCAAGATGTGACAACGTTGTGGGTGTCAGGAAGTGTGCCGGGGTAGCAGGGGGGACAGACCCAAACAGATCCCCAGCCCAGTGCACGGGCCTGTGCAGGGTTCATGTCGACTCTCCTCTCCTGTGGGGAAGGCACTGGCTTAGTCCCCGAATCCACGCGATCGCTAGTGCAAAAGGCCTAGCCTTGCCTATGATAGGACATGAAGTGAGCATAGAGTGCCATCCTAGGCAACGCACGCTGCTGTTGGTTTTTGATTGTGCCTGCTTAGTTCAGTTGGTAAA
The DNA here is from genome assembly GCF_020171115.1 of Neogale vison. Classification (NCBI taxonomy): domain Eukaryota; kingdom Metazoa; phylum Chordata; class Mammalia; order Carnivora; family Mustelidae; genus Neogale; species Neogale vison. The sequence continues at coordinate 220,262,682 of NC_058101.1, forward strand.
TCAGAGTCAGATCTGTAGGCTGTTGTGGCTGCTTGCCTTAGCCTAGTATTCGTAGGACGGTGGGAGAGCCCCGCATAGAGCGAAAGCCAATTTCCCCGGGCATCCCCTTTGGGAAGTCACAGCTTTCGTTGGGAAATCAGAGTCGCTTCTGAGGGATGCTGTTGCTGCTTGCCTGGGTTAGACTTCCCTGCAAATTGTAATAAACGCGCATGGAGCGAAATCATCTATGGCCTGGCCTCCTCTCTGAGAAAGCAGAGCATTCGTTGGGCAATCAGTGTCGGGTTTTTAGGAAGCTGCTGCTTCTTGCCTGAGCTATTCTGCTGAGGACAGTGGAAGATACCTGCATGGAGCGAAATTCCCTTTCACCTAGCATCCCCTCTTCCAGAGAGAGAAGCGTGGTTGCACCTCTGGAAAGGGGCTTAAGGAAAGGGACACGTCTGTCACCGTGCTCCCCAAGAGCAAGTCTGGGGAAGGTGCAGCACGCTGCCACGGGCAAAGAGAAGGAGCCGTTGTCTTTGTGTTCGGGAAACGGTCGCGATGCAGGAGAGTTGGCACTGGCAGGAACAGCGGGCCCGTTGTAAGACAAGTGTCACCATCTACCTGTGCTGAGGGACGGAGGCCTGGCTGCTAAGGTGACAGAAGAGTACGACTAGGGCAGGCACGCGTGCTCCACACTGAGGAAGGAGTCTGTGCAGAAGGCAGGCCGGTCCTGTGTCTCTGGTCCCAAGGGGACAGCGTCTCCTTGACCCCCTCTGCCTAGGGCAGACTTGGGCTAGCCACCAAGCGCCATAGCTGCAACTCGCAGAAACAGCTCCCTGGACGAACGGGCAGTCCGATGCCGTCTTCCTCCAAGATGTGACAACGTTGTTGGTGTCAGGAAGTGTGCCGGGGTAGGAGGGGGGACAGACACAAACAGATCCCCATCCCCGTGCACGGGCAGTGTGCAGGGTTCATGTCGACTCTCCTCTCCTGTGGGGAAGGCACTGGCTTAGTCCCCGATTCCACGCGAGCGCTAGTGCAAAAGGCCTAGCCTTGCCTATGCCAGGACATGAAGTGAGCATAGAGTGCCATCCTAGGCAACGCACACTGCTGTAGGTTTGTGATTGACCCTGCTTAGTTCGGCTTGGCAGGGAGAACGCACGGCGCGAACATGGAGCCCCGGAAAGCAAGGCCCAAGATACACTAGCTCTCCCGCAGCTCTTCTTCTTTGAAGTGTCAGAGCGAATGCTCAAAGCCTTGCTGTGAAGCAGCAGCGAAGGGCAGTTCGCGCCAGCTGAAAACCTCTGCGAACGTATAGCAGTAGCTGGTAAATCAGAGTCGGATCTGTAGGCTGCTGTGGCTGCTTGCCTTAGCCTAGTATTCGTAGGACGGTGGGAGAGCCCCGCATAGAGCGAAAGCCTCTTTGCCCGGGCATCCCCTCTGGGAAGGCACAGCTTTCGTTGGGAAATCAGAGTCGCGTCTGAGGGATGCTGCTGCTGCTTCCCTGATCTAGTGTCCCCTGCACGTTGTAATAATCCCGCATGGAACGAAATCCTTCTATGCCCAGGCATCCTCTCTGGGAAAGCATAGCATTCGTTGGGCAATCAGAGTCGGGTTTGTGGGAAGCTGCTGCTTCTTGCCTGAGCTAGTCTGCTCAGGACAGTGCAAGATACCCGCATGGAGCGAAATATTCTTTCACCTAGCATCCCCTCTGCCAGAGAGAGAAGCGTGGTTGCACCTCTGGAAAGGGCCTTAAGGAAAGGGACACGTCTGTCACCGTGCTCCCCAAGAGCAAGTCTGGGGAAGGTGCAGCACGCTGCCACGGGCAAAGAGAAGGAGCCGTTGGCTTTGTGTTCGGGAAACAGTCGCGATGCAGGAGAGTTGGCACTGGCAGGAACAGCGGGCCCGTTGTAAGACAAGTGTCACCAGTTACTTGTGAAAACAGAGTCGCGTCTGAGGGATGCTGCTGCTCCTTCCCTGATCTAGTCTCCCCTGCACGTTGTAATAATCCCGCATGGAATGAAATCCTTCTATGCCCAGGCATCCTCTCTGTGAAAGCATAGCATTCGTTGGGCAATCAGAGTCGGGTTTGTGGGAAGCTGCTGCTTCTTGCCTGAGCTAGTCTGCTCAGGACAGTGCAAGATACCCGCATGGAGCGAAATTATCTTTTACCTAGCATCCCCTCTGCCAGAGAGAGAAGCGTGGTTGCACCTCTGGAAAGGGCCTTATGGAAAGGGACACGTCTGTCACTGTGCTCCCCAAGAGCAAATCTGCGGAAGGTGCATCACGCTGCCACGGGCAAAGAGAAGGAGCCGTTGGCTTTGTGTTCGGGAAACGGTCGCGATGAAGGAGAGTTGGCACTGGCAGGAACAGCGGGCCCGTTGTAAGACAAGTGTCACCATCTACCTGTGCTGAGGGTCGGAGGCCTGGCTGCTAAGGTGACAGAAGAGTATGACTATGGGAGGCAGGTGTGCTCCACACTGAGGAAGGAGTCTGGGCAGAAGGCAGGCCTGTCCTGTGTCTCTGGTCCCAAGGGGACAGCGTCTCCTTGACCACCTGTGCCTAGGGCAGACTTGGGCTTGCCACCAAGCGCCATAGCTTCAACTCGCAGAAACAGCTCCCTGGACGAACGGGCAGTCCGATGCCGTCTTACTCCAAGATGTGACAACGTTGTTGGTGTCAGGAAGTGTGCCGGGGTAGCAGGGGCGACAGACCCAAACAGATCCCCAGCCCTGTGCACGGGCAGTGTGCAGGGTTCATGTCGACTCTCCTCTCGTGTGGGGAAGGCACTAGCTTAGTCCCCGATTCCACGCGAGCGCTAGTGCAAAAGGCCTAGCCTTGCCTATGCCAGGACATGAAGTGAGCATAGAGTGCCATCCTAGGCAACGCACGCTGCTGTTGGTTTTTGATTGTGCCTACTTAGTTTAGTTGGTAAATCAGAGTCAGATCTGTAGGCTGCTGTGGCTGCTTACCTTAGCCTAGTATTCGTAGGACGGTGGGAGAGCCCCGCATAGAGCGAAAGCCACTTTGCCCGGGCATCCCCTTTGGGAAGTCACAGCTTTCGTTGGGAAATCAGAGTCGCGTCTGAGGGATGCTGTTGCTGCTTGCCTGAGTTAGACTTCCCTGCAAATTGTAATAAACCCGCATGGAGCGAAATCATCTATGGCCAGGCCTCCTCTCTGAGAAAGCAGAGCATTCGTTGGGCAATCAGTGTCGGGTTTTTAGGAAGCTGCTGCTTCTTGCCTGAGCTATTCTGCTGAGGACAGTGCAAGATACCCGCATGGAGCGAAATTCCCTTTCACCTAGCATCCCCTCTGCCAGAGAGAGAAGCGTGGTTGCACCTCTGGAAAGGGGCTTAAGGAAAGGGACACGTCTGTCACCGTGCTCCCCAAGAGCAAGTCTGGGGAAGGTGCAGCACGCTGCCACGGGCAAAGAGAAGGAGCCGTTGGCTTTGTGTTCGGGAAACGGTCGCGATGCAGGAGAGTTGGCACTGGGAGGAACAGCGGGCCCGTTGTAAGACAAGTGTCACCATCTACCTGTGCTGAGGGACGGAGGCCTGGCTGCTAAGGTGACAGAAGAGTACGACTAGGGCAGGCACGCGTGCTCCACACTGAGGAAGGAGTCTGTGCAGAAGGCAGGCCAGTCCTGTGTCTCTGGTCCCAAGGGGACAGCGTCTCCTTGACCCCCTCTGCCTAGGGCAGACTTGGGCTAGCCACCAAGCGCCATAGCTGCAACTCGCAGAAACAGCTCCCTGGACGAACGGGCAGTCCGATGCCGTCTTCCTCCAAGATGTGACAACGTTGTTGGTGTCAGGAAGTGTGCCGGGGTAGGAGGGGGGACAGACACAAACAGATCCCCATCCCCGTGCACGGGCAGTGTGCAGGGTTCATGTCGACTCTCCTCTCCTGTGGGGAAGGCACTGGCTTAGTCCCCGATTCCACGCGAGCGCTAGTGCAAAAGGCCTAGCCTTGCCTATGCCAGGACATGAAGTGAGCATAGAGTGCCATCCTAGGCAACGCACACTGCTGTAGGTTTGTGATTGACCCTGCTTAGTTCGGCTTGGCAGGGAGAACGCACGGCGCGAACATGGAGCCCCGGAAAGCAAGGCCCAAGATACACTAGCTCTCCCGCAGCTCTTCTTCTTTGAAGTGTCAGAGCGAATGCCCAAAGCCTTGCTGTGAAGCAGCAGCGAAGGGCAGTTCGCGCCAGCTGAAAACCTCTGCGAACGTATAGCAGTAGCTGGTAAATCAGAGTCGGATCTGTAGGCTGCTGTGGCTGCTTGCCTTAGCCTAGTATTCGTAGGACGGTGGGAGAGCCCCGCATAGAGCGAAAGCCTCTTTGCCCGGGCATCCCCTCTGGGAAGGCACAGCTTTCGTTGGGAAATCAGAGACGCGTCTGAGGGATGCTGCTGCTGCTTCCCTGATCTAGTGTCCCCTGCACGTTGTAATAATCCCGCATGGAACGAAATCCTTCTATGCCCAGGCATCCTCTCTGGGAAAGCATAGCATTCGTTGGGCAATCAGAGTCGGGTTTGTGGGAAGCTGCTGCTTCTTGCCTGAGCTACTCTGCTCAGGACAGTGCAAGATACCCGCATGGAGCAAAATTTTCTTTCACCTAGCATCCCCTCTGCCGAGAGAGAAGCGTGGTTGCACCTCTGGAAAGGGCCTTAAGGAAAGGGACACGTCTGTCACCGTGCTCCCCAAGAGCAAGTCTGGGGAAGGTGCATCACGTTGCCACGGGCAAAGAGAAGGAGCCGTTGGCTTTGTGTTCGGGAAACGGTCACGATGCAGGAGAGTTGGCACTGGCAGGAACAGCGGGCCCGTTGTAAGACAAGTGTCACCAGCTACTTGTGAAAACAGAGTCGCGTCTGAGGGATGCTGCTGCTGCTTCCCTGATCTAGTCTCCCCTGCACGCTGTAATAATCCCGCAAGGAACGAAATCCTTCTATGCCCAGGCATCCTCTCTGTGAAAGCATAGCATTCGTTGGGCAATCAGAGTCGGGTTTGTGGGAAGCTGCTGCTTCTTGCCTGAGCTAGTCTGCTCAGGACAGTGCAAGATACCCGCATGGAGCGAAATTATCTTTTACCTAGCATCCCCTCTGCCAGAGAGAGAAGCGTGGTTGCACCTCTGGAAAGGGCCTTATGGAAAGGGACACGTCTGTCACTGTGCTCCCCAAGAGCAAATCTGGGGAAGGTGCATCACGCTGCCACGGGCAAAGAGAAGGAGCCGTTTGCTTTGTGTTCGGGAAACGGTCGCGATGAAGGAGAGTTGGCACTGGCAGGAACAGCGGGCCCGTTGTAAGACAAGTGTCACCATCTACCTGTGCTGAGGATCGGAGGCCTGGCTGCTAAGGTGACAGAAGAGTATGACTATGGCAGGCAGTTGTGCTCCACACTGAGGAAGGAGTCTGGGCAGAAGGCAGGCCTGTCCTGTGTCTCTTGTCCCAAGGGGACAGCGTCTCCTTGACCACCTGTGCCTAGGGCAGACTTGGGCTTGCCACCAAGCGCCATAGCTTCAACTCGCAGAAACAGCTCCCTGGACGAACGGGCAGTCCGATGCCGTCTTCCTCCAAGATGTGACAACGTTGTTGGTGTCAGGAAGTGTGCCGGGGTAGCAGGGGGGACAGACCCAAACAGATCCCTGCCCAGTGCACGGGCCTGTGCAGGGTTCATGTCGACTCTCCTCTCCTGTGGGGAAGGCACTGGCTTAGTCCCCGAATCCACGCGATCGCTAGTGCAAAAGGCCTAGCCTTGCCTATGATAGGACATGAAGTGAGCATAGAGTGCCATCCTAGGCAACGCACGCTGCTGTTGTTTTTTGATTGTGCCTGCTTAGTTCAGTTGGTAAATCAGAGTCAGATCTGTAGGCTGCTGAGGCTGCTTGCCTTAGCCTAGTATTCGTAGGACGGTGGGAGAGCCCCGCATAGAGCGAAAGCCAATTTGCCCGGGCATCCCCTTTGGGAAGTCACAGCTTTCGTTGGGAAATCAGAGTCGCTTCTGAGGGATGCTGTTGCTGCTTGCCTGGGTTAGACTTCCCAGCAAATTGTAATAAACGCGCATGGAGCGAAATCATCTATGGCCTGGCCTCCTCTCTGAGAAAGCAGAGCATTCGTTGGGCAATCAGTGTCGGGTTTTTAGGAAGCTGCTGCTTCTTGCCTGAGCTATTCTGCTGAGGACAGTGCAAGATACCTGCATGGAGCGAAATTCCCTTTCACCTAGCATCCCCTCTGCCAGAGAGAGAAGCGTGGTTGCACCTCTGGAAAGGGGCTTAAGGAAAGGGACACGTCTGTCACCGTGCTCCCCAAGAGCAAGTCTGGGGAAGGTGCAGCACGCTGCCACGGGCAAAGAGAAGGAGCCGTTGGCTTTGTGTTCGGGAAACGGTCGCGATGCAGGAGAGTTGGCACTGGCAGGAACAGCGGGCCCGTTGTAAGACAAGTGTCACCAGCTACTTGTGAAAACAGAGTCGCGTCTGAGGGATGCTGCTGCTGCTTCCCTGATCTAGTCTCCCCTGCACGTTGTAATAATCCCGCATGAAATGAAATCCTTCTGTACCCAGGCACCCTCTCTGGGAAAGCATAGCATTCGTTGGGCAATCAGAGTCGGGTTTGTGGGAAGCTGCTGCTTCTTGCCTGAGCTAGTCTGCTCAGGACAGTGCAAGATACCCGCATGGAGCGAAATTATCTTTTACCTAGCATCCCCTCTGCCAGAGAGAGAAGCGTGGTTGCACCTCTGGAAAGGGCCTTATGGAAAGGGACACGTCTGTCACTGTGCTCCCCAAGAGCAAGTCTGGGGAAGGTGCATCACGCTGCCACGGGCAAAGAGAAGGAGCCGTTGGCTTTGTGTTCGGGAAACGGTCGCGATGCAGGAGAGTTGGCACTGGCAGGAACAGCGGGCCCGTTGTAAGACAAGTGTCACCATCTACCTGTGCTGAGGGTCGGAGGCCTGGCTGCTAAGGTGACAGAAGAGTATGACTATGGCAGGCAGTTGTGCTCCACACTGAGGAAGGAGTCTGGGCAGAAGGCAGGCCTGTCCTGGTCTCTGGTCCCAAGGGGACAGCGTCTCCTTGACCACCTGTGCCTAGGGCAGACTTGGGCTTGCCACCAACGGCCATAGCTTCAACTCGCTGAAACAGCTCACTGGACGAACGGGCAGTCCGATGCCGTCTTCCTCCAAGATGTGACAACGTTGTTGGTGTCAGGAAGTGTGCCGGGGTAGGAGGGGGGACAGACCCAAACAGATCCCCAGCCCAGTGCACGGGCAGTGTGCAGGGTTCATGTCGACTCTCCTCTCCTGTGGGGAAGGCACTGGCTTAGTCCCCGATTCCACGCGAGCGCTAGTGCAAAAGGCCTAGCCTTGCCTATGCCAGGACATGAAGTGAGCATAGAGTGCCATCCTAGGCAACGCACGCTGCTGTTGGTTTTTGATTGTGCCTACTTAGTTTAGTTGGTAAATCAGAGTCAGATCTGTAGGCTGCTGTGGCTGCTTACCTTAGCCTAGTATTCGTAGGACGGTGGGAGAGCCCCGCATAGAGCGAAAGCCACTTTGCCCGGGCATCCCCTTTGGGAAGTCACAGCTTTCGTTGGGAAATCAGAGTCGCGTCTGAGGGATGCTGTTGCTGCTTGCCTGAGTTAGACTTCCCTGCAAATTGTAATAAACCCGCATGGAGCGAAATCATCTATGGCCAGGCCTCCTCTCTGAGAAAGCAGAGCATTCGTTGGGCAATCAGTGTCGGGTTTTTAGGAAGCTGCTGCTTCTTGCCTGAGCTATTCTGCTGAGGACAGTGCAAGATACCCGCATGGAGCGAAATTCCCTTTCACCTAGCATCCCCTCTGCCAGAGAGAGAAGCGTGGTTGCACCTCTGGAAAGGGGCTTAAGGAAAGGGACACGTCTGTCACCGTGCTCCCCAAGAGCAAGTCTGGGGAAGGTGCAGCACGCTGCCACGGGCAAAGAGAAGGAGCCGTTGGCTTTGTGTTCGGGAAACGGTCGCGATGCAGGAGAGTTGGCACTGGCAGGAACAGCGGGCCCGTTGTAAGACAAGTGTCACCATCTACCTGTGCTGAGGGACGGAGGCCTGGCTGCTAAGGTGACAGAAGAGTACGACTAGGGCAGGCACGCTTGCTCCACACTGAGGAAGGAGTCTGTGCAGAAGGCAGGCCAGTCCTGTGTCTCTGGTCCCAAGGGGACAGCGTCTCCTTGACCCCCTCTGCCTAGGGCAGACTTGGGCTAGCCACCAAGCGCCATAGCTTCAACTCGCAGAAACAGCTCCCTGGACGAACGGGCAGTCCGATGCCGTCTTCCTCCAAGATGTGACAACGTTGTTGGTGTCAGGAAGTGTGCCGGGGTAGGAGGGGGGACAGACACAAACAGATCCCCATCCCCGTGCACGGGCAGTGTGCAGGGTTCATGTCGACTCTCCTCTCCTGTGGGGAAGGCACTGGCTTAGTCCCCGATTCCACGCGAGCGCTAGTGCAAAAGGCCTAGCCTTGCCTATGCCAGGACATGAAGTGAGCATAGAGTGCCATCCTAGGCAACGCACACTGCTGTAGGTTTGTGATTGACCCTGCTTAGTTCGGCTTGGCAGGGAGAAAGCACGGCGCGAACATGGAGCCCCGGAAAGCAAGGCCCAAGATACACTAGCTCTCCCGCAGCTCTTCTTCTTTGAAGTGTCAGAGCGAATGCCCAAAGCCTTGCTGTGAAGCAGCAGCGAAGGGCAGTTCGCGCCAGCTGAAAACCTCTGCGAACGTATAGCAGTAGCTGGTAAATCAGAGTCGGATCTGTAGGCTGCTGTGGCTGCTTGCCTTAGCCTAGTATTCGTAGGACGGTGGGAGAGCCCCGCATAGAGCGAAAGCCTCTTTGCCCGGGCATCCCCTCTGGGAAGGCACAGCTTTCGTTGGGAAATCAGAGTCGCGTCTGAGGGATGCTGCTGCTGCTTCCCTGATCTAGTGTCCCCTGCACGTTGTAATAATCCCGCATGGAACGAAATCCTTCTATGCCCAGGCATCCTCTCTGGGAAAGCATAGCATTCGTTGGGCAATCAGAGTCGGGTTTGTGGGAAGCTGCTGCTTCTTGCCTGAGCTACTCTGCTCAGGACAGTGCAAGATACCCGCATGGAGCGAAATTTTCTTTCACCTAGCATCCCCTCTGCCAGAGAGAGAAGCGTGGTTGCACCTCTGGAAAGGGCCTTAAGGAAAGGGACACGTCTGTCACTGTGCTCCCCAAGAGCAAGTCTGGGGAAGGTGCATCACGTTGCCACGGGCAAAGAGAAGGAGCCCTTGGCTTTGTGTTCGGGAAACGGTCACGATGCAGGAGAGTTGGCACTGGCAGGAACAGCGGGCCTGTTGTAAGACAAGTGTCACCAGCTACTTGTGAAAACAGAGTCGCGTCTGAGGGATGCTGCTGCTGCTTCCCTGATCTAGTCTCCCCTGCACGCTGTAATAATCCCGCAAGGAACGAAATCCTTCTATGCCCAGGCATCCTCTCTGTGAAAGCATAGCATTCGTTGGGCAATCAGAGTCGGGTTTGTGGGAAGCTGCTGCTTCTTGCCTGAGCTAGTCTGCTCAGGACAGTGCAAGATACCCGCATGGAGCGAAATTATCTTTTACCTAGCATCCCCTCTGCCAGAGAGAGAAGCGTGGTTGCACCTCTGGAAAGGGCCTTATGGAAAGGGACACGTCTGTCACTGTGCTCCCCAAGAGCAAGTCTGGGGAAGGTGCATCACGCTGCCACGGGCAAAGAGAAGGAGCCGTTGGCTTTGTGTTCGGGAAACGGTCGCGATGAAGGAGAGTTGGCACTGGCAGGAACAGCGGGCCCGTTGTAAGACAAGTGTCACCATCTACCTGTGCTGAGGGTCGGAGGCCTGGCTGCTAAGGTGACAGAAGAGTATGACTATGGCAGGCAGTTGTGCTCCACACTGAGGAAGGAGTCTGGGCAGAAGGCAGGCCTGTCCTGTGTCTCTTGTCCCAAGGGGACAGCGTCTCCTTGACCACCTGTGCCTAGGGCAGACTTGGGCTTGCCACCAAGCGCCATAGCTTCAACTCGCAGAAACAGCTCCCTGGACGAACGGGCAGTCCGATGCCGTCTTCCTCCAAGATGTGACAACGTTGTTGGTGTCAGGAAGTGTGCCGGGGTAGCAGGGGGGACAGACCCAAACAGATCCCCAGCCCAGTGCACGGGCCTGTGCAGGGTTCATGTCGACTCTCCTCTCCTGTGGGGAAGGCACTGGCTTAGTCCCCGAATCCACGCGATCGCTAGTGCAAAAGGCCTAGCCTTGCCTATGATAGGACATGAAGTGAGCATAGAGTGCCATCCTAGGCAACGCACGCTGCTGTTGGTTTTTGATTGTGCCTGCTTAGTTCAGTTGGTAAATCAGAGTCAGATCTGTAGGCTGTTGTGGCTGCTTGCCTTAGCCTAGTATTCGTAGGACGGTGGGAGAGCCCCGCATAGAGCGAAAGCCAATTTGCCCGGGCATCCCCTTTGGGAAGTCACAGCTTTCGTTGGGAAATCAGAGTCGCTTCTGAGGGATGCTGTTGCTGCTTGCCTGGGTTAGACTTCCCTGCAAATTGTAATAAACGCGCATGGAGCGAAATCATCTATGGCCTGGCCTCCTCTCTGAGAAAGCAGAGCATTCGTTGGGCAATCAGTGTCGGGTTTTTAGGAAGCTGCTGCTTCTTGCCTGAGCTATTCTGCTGAGGACAGTGCAAGATACCTGCATGGAGCGAAATTCCCTTTCACCTAGCATCCCCTCTGCCAGAGAGAGAAGCGTGGTTGCACCTCTGGAAAGGGGCTTAAGGAAAGGGACACGTCTGTCACCGTGCTCCCCAAGAGCAAGTCTGGGGAAGGTGCAGCACGCTGCCACGGGCAAAGAGAAGGAGCCGTTGGCTTTGTGTTCGGGAAACGGTCGCGATGCAGGAGAGTTGTCACTGGCAGGAACAGCGGGCCCGTTGTAAGACAAGTGTCACCAGCTACTTGTGAAAACAGAGTCGCGTCTGAGGGATGCTGCTGCTGCTTCCCTGATCTAGTCTCCCCTGCACGTTGTAATAATCCCGCATGAAATGAAATCCTTCTGTACCCAGGCACCCTCTCTGGGAAAGCATAGCATTCGTTGGGCAATCAGAGTCGGGTTTGTGGGAAGCTGCTGCTTCTTGCCTGAGCTAGTCTGCTCAGGACAGTGCAAGATACCCGCATGGAGCGAAATTATCTTTTACCTAGCATCCCCTCTGCCAGAGAGAGAAGCGTGGTTGCACCTCTGGAAAGGGCCTTATGGAAAGGGACACGTCTGTCACTGTGCTCCCCAAGAGCAAGTCTGGGGAAGGTGCATCACGCTGCCACGGGCAAAGAGAAGGAGCCGTTGGCTTTGTGTTCGGGAAACGGTCGCGATGCAGGAGAGTTGGCACTGGCAGGAACAGCGGGCCCGTTGTAAGACAAGTGTCACCATCTACCTGTGCTGAGGGTCGGAGGCCTGGCTGCTAAGGTGACAGAAGAGTATGACTATGGCAGGCAGTTGTGCTCCACACTGAGGAAGGAGTCTGGGCAGAAGGCAGGCCTGTCCTGGTCTCTGGTCCCAAGGGGACAGCGTCTCCTTGACCACCTGTGCCTAGGGCAGACTTGGGCTTGCCACCAACCGCCATAGCTTCAACTCGCTGAAACAGCTCACTGGACGAACGGGCAGTCCGATGCCGTCTTCCTCCAAGATGTGACAACGTTGTTGGTGTCAGGAAGTGTGCCGGGGTAGGAGGGGGGACAGACCCAAACAGATCCCCAGCCCAGTGCACGGGCAGTGTGCAGGGTTCATGTCGACTCTCCTCTCCTGTGGGGAAGGCACTGGCTTAGTCCCCGATTCCACGCGAGCGCTAGTGCAAAAGGCCTAGCCTTGCCTATGCCAGGACATGAAGTGAGCATAGAGTGCCATCCTAGGCAACGCACGCTGCTGTTGGTTTTTGATTGTGCCTGCTTAGTTAGGTTGGTAAATCAGAGTCAGATCTGTAGGCTGCTGTGGCTGCTTGCCTTACCCTAGTATTCGTAGGACGGTGGGAGAGCCCCGCATAGAGCGAAAGCCACTTTGCCCGGGCATCCCCTTTGGGAAGTCACAGCTTTCGTTGGGAAATCAGAGTCGCGTCTGAGGGATGCTGTTGCTGCTTGCCTGAGTTAGACTTCCCTGCAAATTGTAATAAACCCGCATGGAGCGAAATCATCTATGGCCAGGCCTCCTCTCTGAGAAAGCAGAGCTTCGTTAGGCAATCAGTGTCGGGTTTTTAGGAAGCTGCTGCTTCTTGCCTGAGCTATTCTGCTGAGGACAGTGCAAGATACCCGCATGGAGCGAAATTCCCTTTCACCTAGCATCCCCTCTGCCAGAGAGAGAAGCGTGGTTGCAACTCTGGAAAGGGGCTTAAGGAAAGGGACACGTCTGTCACCGTGCTCCCCAAGAGCAAGTCTGGGGAAGGTGCAGCACGCTGCCACGGGCAAAGAGAAGGAGCCGTTGTCTTTGTGTTCGGGAAACGGTCGCGATGCAGGAGAGTTGGCACTGGCAGGAACAGCGGGCCCGTTGTAAGACAAGTGTCACCATCTACCTGTGCTGAGGGACGGAGGCCTGGCTGCTAAGGTGACAGAAGAGTACGACTAGGGCAGGCACGCGTGCTCCACACTGAGGAAGGAGTCTGTGCAGAAGGCAGGCCGGTCCTGTGTCTCTGGTCCCAAGGGGACAGCGTCTCCTTGACCCCCTCTGCCTAGGGCAGACTTGGGCTAGCCACCAAGCGCCATAGCTGCAACTCGCAGAAACAGCTCCCTGGACGAACGGGCAGTCCGATGCCGTCTTCCTCCAAGATGTGACAACGTTGTTGGTGTCAGGAAGTGTGCCGGGGTAGGAGGGGGGACAGACACAAACAGATCCCCATCCCCGTGCACGGGCAGTGTGCAGGGTTCATGTCGACTCTCCTCTCCTGTGGGGAAGGCACTGGCTTAGTCCCCGATTCCACGCGAGCGCTAGTGCAAAAGGCCTAGCCTTGCCTATGCCAGGACATGAAGTGAGCATAGAGTGCCATCCTAGGCAACGCACACTGCTGTAGGTTTGTGATTGACCCTGCTTAGTTCGGCTTGGCAGGGAGAACGCACGGCGCGAACATGGAGCCCCGGAAAGCAAGGCCCAAGATACACTAGCTCTCCCGCAGCTCTTCTTCTTTGAAGTGTCAGAGCGAATGCCCAAAGCCTTGCTGTGAAGCAGCAGCGAAGGGCAGTTCGCGCCAGCTGAAAACCTCTGCGAACGTATAGCAGTAGCTGGTAAATCAGAGTCGGATCTGTAGGCTGCTGTGGCTGCTTGCCTTAGCCTAGTATTCGTAGGACGGTGGGAGAGCCCCGCATAGAGCGAAAGCCTCTTTGCCCGGGCATCCCCTCTGGGAAGGCACAGCTTTCGTTGGGAAATCAGAGTCGCGTCTGAGGGATGCTGCTGCTGCTTCCCTGATCTAGTGTCCCCTGCACGTTGTAATAATCCCGCATGGAACGAAATCCTTCTATGCCCAGGCATCCTCTCTGGGAAAGCATAGCATTCGTTGGGCAATCAGAGTCGGGTTTGTGGGAAGCTGCTGCTTCTTGCCTGAGCTACTCTGCTCAGGACAGTGCAAGATACCCGCATGGAGCGAAATTTTCTTTCACCTAGCATCCCCTCTGCCAGAGAGAGAAGCGTGGTTGCACCTCTGGAAAGGGCCTTAAGGAAAGGGACACGTCTGTCACCGTGCTCCCCAAGAGCAAGTGTGGGGAAGGTGCATCACGTTGCCACGGGCAAAGAGAAGGAGCCGTTGGCTTTGTGTTCGGGAAACGGTCACGATGCAGGAGAGTTGGCACTGGCAGGAACAGCGGGCCCGTTGTAAGACAAGTGTCACCAGCTACTTGTGAAAACAGAGTCGCGTCTGAGGGATGCTGCTGCTGCTTCCCTGATCTAGTCTCCCCTGCACGCTGTAATAATCCCGCAAGGAACGAAATCCTTCTATGCCCAGGCATCCTCTCTGTGAAAGCATAGCATTCGTTGGGCAATCAGAGTCGGGTTTGTGGGAAGCTGCTGCTTCTTGCCTGAGCTAGTCTGCTCAGGACAGTGCAAGATACCCGCATGGAGCGAAATTATCTTTTACCTAGCATCCCCTCTGCCATAGAGAGAAGCGTGTTTGCACCTCTGGAAAGGGCCTTATGGAAAGGGACACGTCTGTCACTGTGCTCCCCAAGAGCAAATCTGGGGAAGGTGCATCACGCTGCCACGGGCAAAGAGAAGGAGCCGTTTGCTTTGTGTTCGGGAAACGGTCGCGATGAAGGAGAGTTGGCACTGGCAGGAACAGCGGGCCCGTTGTAAGACAAGTGTCACCATCTACCTGTGCTGAGGATCGGAGGCCTGGCTGCTAAGGTGACAGAAGAGTATGACTATGGCAGGCAGTTGTGCTCCACACTGAGGAAGGAGTCTGGGCAGAAGGCAGGCCGGTCCTGTGTCTCTTGTCCCAAGGGGACAGCGTCTCCTTGACCACCTGTGCCTAGGGCAGACTTGGGCTTGCCACCAAGCGCCATAGCTTCAACTCGCAGAAACAGCTCCCTGGACGAACGGGCAGTCCGATGCCGTCTTCCTCCAAGATGTGACAACGTTGTTGGTGTCAGGAAGTGTGCCGGGGTAGCAGGGGGGACAGACCCAAACAGATCCCCAGCCCAGTGCACGGGCAGTGTGCAGGGTTCATGTCGACTCTCCTCTCCTGTGGGGAAGGCACTGGCTTAGTCCCCGAATCCACGCGATCGCTAGTGCAAAAGGCCTAGCCTTGCCTATGATAGGACATGAAGTGAGCATAGAGTGCCATCCTAGGCAACGCACGCTGCTGTTGGTTTTTGATTGTGCCTGCTTAGTTCAGTTGGTAAATCAGAGTCAGATCTGTAGGCTGCTGTGGCTGCTTGCCTTAGCCTAGTATTCGTAGGACGGTGGGAGAGCCCCGCATAGAGCGAAAGCCAATTTGCCCGGGCATCCCCTTTGGGAAGTCACAGCTTTCGTTGGGAAATCAGAGTCGCTTCTGAGGGATGCTGTTGCTGCTTGCCTGGGTTAGACTTCCCTGCAAATTGTAATAAACGCGCATGGAGCGAAATCATCTATGGCCTGGCCTCCTCTCTGAGAAAGCAGAGCATTCGTTGGGCAATCAGTGTCGGGTTTTTAGGAAGCTGCTGCTTCTTGCCTGAGCTATTCTGCTGAGGACAGTGCAAGATACCTGCATGGAGCGAAATTCCCTTTCACCTAGCATCCCCTCTGCCAGAGAGAGAAGCGTGGTTGCACCTCTGGAAAGGGGCTTAAGGAAAGGGACACGTCTGTCACCGTGCTCCCCAAGAGCAAGTCTGGGGAAGGTGCAGCACGCTGCCACGGGCAAAGAGAAGGAGCCGTTGGCTTTGTGTTCGGGAAACGGTCGCGATGCAGGAGAGTTGGCACTGGCAGGAACAGCGGGCCCGTTGTAAGACAAGTGTCACCAGCTACTTGTGAAAACAGAGTCGCGTCTGAGGGATGCTGCTGCTGCTTCCCTGATCTAGTCTCCCCTGCACGTTGTAATAATCCCGCATGAAATGAAATCCTTCTGTACCCAGGCACCCTCTCTGGGAAAGCATAGCATTCGTTGGGCAATCAGAGTCGGGTTTGTGGGAAGCTGCTGCTTCTTGCCTGAGCTAGTCTGCTCAGGACAGTGCAAGATACCCGCATGGAGCGAAATTATCTTTTACCTAGCATCCCCTCTGCCAGAGAGAGAAGCGTGGTTGCACCTCTGGAAAGGGCCTTATGGAAAGGGACACGTCTGTCACTGTGCTCCCCAAGAGCAAGTCTGGGGAAGGTGCATCACGCTGCCACGGGCAAAGAGAAGGAGCCGTTGGCTTTGTGTTCGGGAAACGGTCGCGATGCAGGAGAGTTGGCACTGGCAGGAACAGCGGGCCCGTTGTAAGACAAGTGTCACCATCTACCTGTGCTGAGGGTCGGAGGCCTGGCTGCTAAGGTGACAGAAGAGTATGACTATGGCAGGCAGTTGTGCTCCACACTGAGGAAGGAGTCTGGGCAGAAGGCAGGCCTGTCCTGTGTCTCTGGTCCCAAGGGGACAGCGTCTCCTTGACCACCTGTGCCTAGGGCAGACTTGGGCTTGCCACCAACCGCCATAGCTTCAACTCGCAGAAACAGCTCACTGGACGAACGGGCAGTCCGATGCCGTCTTCCTCCAAGATGTGACAACGTTGTTGGTGTCAGGAAGTGTGCCGGGGTAGGAGGGGGGACAGACCCAAACAGATCCCCAGCCCAGTGCACGGGCAGTGTGCAGGGTTCATGTCGACTCTCCTCTCCTGTGGGGAAGGCACTGGCTTAGTCCCCGATTCCACGCGAGCGCTAGTGCAAAAGGCCTAGCCTTGCCTATGCCAGGACATGAAGTGAGCATAGAGTGCCATCCTAGGCAACGCACGCTGCTGTTGGTTTTTGATTGTGCCTGCTTAGTTCAGTTGGTAAATCAGAGTCAGATCTGTAGGCTGCTGTGGCTGCTTGCCTTACCCTAGTATTCGTAGGACGGTGGGAGAGCCCCGCATAGAGCGAAAGCCACTTTGCCCGGGCATCCCCTTTGGGAAGTCACAGCTTTCGTTGGGAAATCAGAGTCGCGTCTGAGGGATGCTGTTGCTGCTTGCCTGAGTTAGACTTCCCTGCAAATTGTAATAAACCCGCATGGAGCGAAATCATCTATGGCCAGGCCTCCTCTCTGAGAAAGCAGAGCTTCGTTAGGCAATCAGTGTCGGG
Organism: Neogale vison; assembly: GCF_020171115.1. Taxonomy (NCBI): domain Eukaryota; kingdom Metazoa; phylum Chordata; class Mammalia; order Carnivora; family Mustelidae; genus Neogale; species Neogale vison. The sequence goes on from NC_058101.1 coordinate 220,279,425, forward strand.
TTTTTAGGAAGCTGCTGCTTCTTGCCTGAGCTATTCTGCTGAGGACAGTGCAAGATACCCGCATGGAGCGAAATTCCCTTTCACCTAGCATCCCCTCTGCCAGAGAGAGAAGCGTGGTTGCAACTCTGGAAAGGGGCTTAAGGAAAGGGACACGTCTGTCACCGTGCTCCCCAAGAGCAAGTCTGGGGAAGGTGCAGCACGCTGCCACGGGCAAAGAGAAGGAGCCGTTGGCTTTGTGTTCGGGAAACGGTCGCGATGCAGGAGAGTTGGCACTGGCAGGAACAGCGGGCCCGTTGTAAGACAAGTGTCACCATCTACCTGTGCTGAGGGACGGAGGCCTGGCTGCTAAGGTGACAGAAGAGTACGACTAGGGCAGGCACGCGTGCTCCACACTGAGGAAGGAGTCTGTGCAGAAGGCAGGCCGGTCCTGTGTCTCTGGTCCCAAGGGGACAGCGTCTCCTTGACCCCCTCTGCCTAGGGCAGACTTGGGCTAGCCACCAAGCGCCATAGCTGCAACTCGCAGAAACAGCTCCCTGGACGAACGGGCAGTCCGATGCCGTCTTCCTCCAAGATGTGACAACGTTGTTGGTGTCAGGAAGTGTGCCGGGGTAGGAGGGGGGACAGACACAAACAGATCCCCATCCCCGTGCACGGGCAGTGTGCAGGGTTCATGTCGACTCTCCTCTCCTGTGGGGAAGGCACTGGCTTAGTCCCCGATTCCACGCGAGCGCTAGTGCAAAAGGCCTAGCCTTGCCTATGCCAGGACATGAAGTGAGCATAGAGTGCCATCCTAGGCAACGCACACTGCTGTAGGTTTGTGATTGACCCTACTTAGTTCGGCTTGGCAGGGAGAACGCACGGCGCGAACATGGAGCCCCGGAAAGCAAGGCCCAAGATACACTAGCTCTCCCGCAGCTCTTCTTCTTTGAAGTGTCAGAGCGAATGCCCAAAGCCTTGCTGTGAAGCAGCAGCGAAGGGCAGTTCGCGCCAGCTGAAAACCTCTGCGAACGTATAGCAGTAGCTGGTAAATCAGAGTCGGATCTGTAGGCTGCTGTGGCTGCTTGCCTTAGCCTAGTATTCGTAGGACGGTGGGAGAGCCCCGCATAGAGCGAAAGCCTCTTTGCCCGGGCATCCCCTCTGGGAAGGCACAGCTTTCGTTGGGAAATCAGAGTCGCGTCTGAGGGATGCTGCTGCTGCTTCCCTGAGCTAGTCTCCCCTGCACGTTGTAATAAACCCGCATGGAACGAAATCCTTCTATGCCCAGGCATCCTCTCTGGGAAAGCATAGCATTCGTTGGGCAATCAGAGTCGGGTTTGTGGGAAGCTGCTGCTTCTTGCCTGAGCTACTCTGCTCAGGACAGTGCAAGATACCCGCATGGAGCGAAATTTTCTTTCACCTAGCATCCCCTATGCCAGAGAGAGAAGCGTGGTTGCACCTCTGGAAAGGGCCTTAAGGAAAGGGACACGTCTGTCACCGTGCTCCCCAAGACCAAGTCTGGGAAAGGTGAAGCACGCTGCCACGGGCAAAGAGAAGGAGCCCTTGGCTTTGTGTTCGGGAAACGGTCACGATGCAGGAGAGTTGGCACTGGCAGGAACAGCGGGCCCGTTGTAATACAAGTGTCACCAGCTACTTGTGAAAACAGAGTCGCGTCTGAGGGATGCTGCTGCTGCTTCCCTGATCTAGTCTCCCCTGCACGTTGTAATAATCCCGCATGGAACGAAATCCTTCTATGCCCAGGCATCCTCTCTGTGAAAGCATAGCATTCGTTGGGCAATCAGAGTCGGGTTTGTGGGAAGCTGCTGCTTCTTGCCTGAGCTACTCTGCTCAGGACAGTGCAAGATACCCGCATGGAGCGAAATTATCTTTTACCTAGCATCCCCTCTGCCAGAGAGAGAAGCCTGGTTGCACCTCTGGAAAGGGGCTTAAGGAAAGGGACACGTCTGTCACCGTGCTCCCCAAGACCAAGTCTGGGAAAGGTGAAGCACGCTGCCACGGGCAAAGAGAAGGAGCCCTTGGCTTTGTGTTCGGGAAACGGTCACGATGCAGGAGAGTTGGCACTGGCAGGAACAGCGGGCCCGTTGTAATACAAGTGTCACCAGCTACTTGTGAAAACAGAGTCGCGTCTGAGGGATGCTGCTGCTGCTTCCCTGATCTAGTCTCCCCTGCACGTTGTAATAATCCCGCATGGAACGAAATCCTTCTATGCCCAGGCATCCTCTCTGTGAAAGCATAGCATTCGTTGGGCAATCAGTGTCGGGTTTGTGGGAAGCTGCTGCTTCTTGCCTGAGCTAGTCTCCTCAGGATAGTGCAAGATACCCGCATGGAGCGAAATTATCTTTTACCTAGCATCCCCTCTGCCAGAGAGAGAAGCGTGGTTGCACCTTTGGAAAGGGCCTTATGGAAAGGGACACGTCTGTCACTGTGCTCCCCAAGAGCAAATCTGGGGAAGGTGCATCACGCTGCCACGGGCAAAGAGAAGGAGCCGTTGGCTTTGTGTTCGGGAAACGGTCGCGATGAAGGAGAGTTGGCACTGGCAGGAACAGCGGGCCCGTTGTAAGAAAAGTGTCACCATCTACCTGTGCTGAGGGTCGGAGGCCTGGCTGCTAAGGTGACAGAAGAGTATGACTATGGCAGGCAGGTGTGCTCCACACTGAGGAAGGAGTCTGGGCAGAAGGCAGGCCTGTCCTGTGTCTCTGGTCCCAAGGGGACAGCGTCTCCTAAACCACCTGTCCTAGGGCAGACTTGGGCTAGCCACCAAGCGCCATAGCTTCAACTCGCAGAAACAGCTCCCTGGACGAACGGGCAGTCCGATGCCGTCTTCCTCCAAGATGTGACAACGTTGTTGGTGTCAGGAAGTGTGCCGGGGTAGGAGGGGGGGACAGACCCAAACAGATCCCCAGCCCAGTGCACGGGCAGTGTGCAGGGTTCATGTCGACTCTCCTCTCCTGTGGGGAAGGCACTGGCTTAGTCCCCGATTCCACGCGAGCGCTAGTGCAAAAGGCCTAGCCTTGCCTATGCCAGGACATGAAGTGAGCATAGAGTGCCATCCTAGGCAACGCACACTGCTGTAGGTTTGTGATTGACCCTGCTTAGTTCGGCTTGGCAGGGAGAACGCACGGCGCGAACATGGAGCCCCGGAAAGCAAGGCCCAAGATACACTAGCTCTCCCGCAGCTCTTCTTCTTTGAAGTGTCAGAGCGAATGCCCAAAGCCTTGCTGTGAAGCAGCAGCGAAGGGCAGTTCGCGCCAGCTGAAAACCTCTGCGAACGTATAGCAGTAGCTGGTAAATCAGAGTCGGATCTGTAGGCTGCTGTGGCTGCTTGCCTTAGCTAGTATTCGTAGGACGGTGGGAGAGCCCCGCATAGAGCGAAAGCCTCTTTGCCCGGGCATCCCCTCTGGGAAGGCACAGCTTTCGTTGGGAAATCAGAGTCACGTCTGAGGGATGCTGCTGCTGCTTCCCTGAGCCAGTCTCCCATGCACGTTGTAATAAACCCGCATGGAACGAAATCCTTCTATGCCCAGGCATCCTCTCTGGGAAAGCATAGCATTCGTTGGGCAATCAGAGTCGGGTTTGTGGGAAGCTGCTGCTTCTTGCCTGAGCTACTCTGCTCAGGACAGTGCAAGATACCCGCATGGAGCGAAATATTCTTTCACCTAGCATCCCCTATGCCAGAGAGAGAAGCGTGGTTGCACCTCTGGAAAGGGCCTTAAGGAAAGGGACACGTCTGTCACCGTGCTCCCCAAGAGCAAGTCTGGGGAAGGTGCAGCACGCTGTCACGGGCAAAGAGAAGGAGCCGTTGGCTTTGTGTTCGGGAAACGGTCGCGATGCAGGAGAGTTGGCACTGGCAGGAACAGCGGGCCCGTTGTAAGACAAGTGTCACCAGTTACTTGTGAAAACAGAGTCGCGTCTGAGGGATGCTGCTGCTGCTTCCCTGATCTAGTCTCCCCTGCACGTTGTAATAATCCCGCATGGAACGAAATCCTTCTATGCCCAGGCATCCTCTCTGTGAAAGCATAGCATTCGTTGGGCAATCAGAGTCGGGTTTGTGGGAAGCTGCTGCTTCTTGCCTGAGCTACTCTGCTCAGGACAGTGCAAGATACCCGCATGGAGCGAAATTATCTTTTACCTAGCATCCCCTCTGCCAGAGAGAGAAGCCTGGTTGCACCTCTGGAAAGGGGCTTAAGGAAAGGGACACGTCTGTCACCGTGCTCCCCAAGACCAAGTCTGGGAAAGGTGAAGCACGCTGCCACGGGCAAAGAGAAGGAGCCCTTGGCTTTGTGTTCGGGAAACGGTCACGATGCAGGAGAGTTGGCACTGGCAGGAACAGCGGGCCCGTTGTAATACAAGTGTCACCAGCTACTTGTGAAAACAGAGTCGCGTCTGAGGGATGCTGCTGCTGCTTCCCTGATCTAGTCTCCCCTGCACGTTGTAATAATCCCGCATGGAACGAAATCCTTCTATGCCCAGGCATCCTCTCTGTGAAAGCATAGCATTCGTTGGGCAATCAGAGTCGGGTTTGTGGGAAGCTGCTGCTTCTTGCCTGAGCTAGTCTCCTCAGGATAGTGCAAGATACCCGCATGGAGCGAAATTATCTTTTACCTAGCATCCCCTCTGCCAGAGAGAGAAGCGTGGTTGCACCTTTGGAAAGGGCCTTATGGAAAGGGACACGTCTGTCACTGTGCTCCCCAAGAGCAAATCTGGGGAAGGTGCATCACGCTGCCACGGGCAAAGAGAAGGAGCCGTTGGCTTTGTGTTCGGGAAACGGTCGCGATGAAGGAGAGTTGGCACTGGCAGGAACAGCGGGCCCGTTGTAAGAAAAGTGTCACCATCTACCTGTGCTGAGGGTCGGAGGCCTGGCTGCTAAGGTGACAGAAGAGTATGACTATGGCAGGCAGGTGTGCTCCACACTGAGGAAGGAGTCTGGGCAGAAGGCAGGCCTGTCCTGTGTCTCTGGTCCCAAGGGGACAGCGTCTCCTAAACCACCTGTCCTAGGGCAGACTTGGGCTAGCCACCAAGCGCCATAGCTTCAACTCGCAGAAACAGCTCCCTGGACGAACGGGCAGTCCGATGCCGTCTTCCTCCAAGATGTGACAACGTTGTTGGTGTCAGGAAGTGTGCCGGGGTAGGAGGGGGGGACAGACCCAAACAGATCCCCAGCCCAGTGCACGGGCAGTGTGCAGGGTTCATGTCGACTCTCCTCTCCTGTGGGGAAGGCACTGGCTTAGTCCCCGATTCCACGCGAGCGCTAGTGCAAAAGGCCTAGCCTTGCCTATGCCAGGACATGAAGTGAGCATAGAGTGCCATCCTAGGCAACGCACACTGCTGTAGGTTTGTGATTGACCCTGCTTAGTTCGGCTTGGCAGGGAGAACGCACGGCGCGAACATGGAGCCCCGGAAAGCAAGGCCCAAGATACACTAGCTCTCCCGCAGCTCTTCTTCTTTGAAGTGTCAGAGCGAATGCCCAAAGCCTTGCTGTGAAGCAGCAGCGAAGGGCAGTTCGCGCCAGCTGAAAACCTCTGCGAACGTATAGCAGTAGCTGGTAAATCAGAGTCGGATCTGTAGGCTGCTGTGGCTGCTTGCCTTAGCTAGTATTCGTAGGACGGTGGGAGAGCCCCGCATAGAGCGAAAGCCTCTTTGCCCGGGCATCCCCTCTGGGAAGGCACAGCTTTCGTTGGGAAATCAGAGTCACGTCTGAGGGATGCTGCTGCTGCTTCCCTGAGCCAGTCTCCCATGCACGTTGTAATAAACCCGCATGGAACGAAATCCTTCTATGCCCAGGCATCCTCTCTGGGAAAGCATAGCATTCGTTGGGCAATCAGAGTCGGGTTTGTGGGAAGCTGCTGCTTCTTGCCTGAGCTACTCTGCTCAGGACAGTGCAAGATACCCGCATGGAGCGAAATATTCTTTCACCTAGCATCCCCTATGCCAGAGAGAGAAGCGTGGTTGCACCTCTGGAAAGGGCCTTAAGGAAAGGGACACGTCTGTCACCGTGCTCCCCAAGAGCAAGTCTGGGGAAGGTGCAGCACGCTGTCACGGGCAAAGAGAAGGAGCCGTTGGCTTTGTGTTCGGGAAACGGTCGCGATGCAGGAGAGTTGGCACTGGCAGGAACAGCGGGCCCGTTGTAAGACAAGTGTCACCAGTTACTTGTGAAAACAGAGTCGCGTCTGAGGGATGCTGCTGCTCCTTCCCTGATCTAGTCTCCCCTGCACGTTGTAATAATCCCGCATGGAATGAAATCCTTCTATGCCCAGGCATCCTCTCTGTGAAAGCATAGCATTCGTTGGGCAATCAGAGTCGGGTTTGTGGGAAGCTGCTGCTTCTTGCCTGAGCTAGTCTGCTCAGGACAGTGCAAGATACCCGCATGGAGCCAAATTATCTTTTACCTAGCATCCCCTCTGCCAGAGAGAGAAGCGTGGTTGCACCTCTGGAAAGGGCCTTATGGAAAGGGACACGTCTGTCACTGTGCTCCCCAATAGCAAATCTGGGGAAGGTGCATCACGCTGCCACGGGCAAAGAGAAGGAGCCGTTGGCTTTGTGTTCGGGAAACGGTCGCGATGAAGGAGAGTTGGCACTGGCAGGAACAGCGGGCCCGTTGTAAGACAAGTGTCACCATCTACCTGTGCTGAGTGTCGGAGGCCTGGCTGCTAAGGTGACAGAAGAGTATGACTATGGCAGGCAGGTGTGCTCCACACTGAGGAAGGAGTCTGGGCAGAAGGCAGGCCTGTCCTGGTCTGTGGTCCCAAGGGGACAGCGTCTCCTTGAGCACCTGTGCCTAGGGCAGACATGGGCTTACCACCAAGCGCCATAGCTTCAACTCGCAGAAACAGCTCCCTGGACGAACGGGCAGTCCGATGCCGTCTTCCTCCAAGATGTGACAACGTTGTTGGTGTCAGGAAGTGTGCCGGGGTAGCAGGGGGGACAGACCCAAACAAATCCCCAGCCCAGTGCACGGGCAGTGTGCAGGGTTCATGTCGACTCTCCTCTCCTGTGGGGAAGGCACTGGCTTAGTCCCCGAATCCACGTGAGCGCTAGTGCAAAAGGCCTAGCCTTGCCTATGCCAGGACATGAAGTGAGCATAGAGTGCCATCCTAGGCAACGCACGCTGCTGTTGGTTTTTGATTGTGCCTGCTTAGTTCAGTTGGTAAATCAGAGTCAGATCTGTAGGCTGCTGTGGCTGCTTGCCTTAGCCTAGTATTCGTAGGACGGTGGGAGAGCCCCGCATAGAGCGAAAGCCACTTTGCCCGGGCATCCCCTTTGGGAAGTCACAGCTTTCGTTGGGAAATCAGAGTCGCGTCTGAGGGATGCTGTTGCTGCTTGCCTGAGTTAGACTTCCCTGCAAATTGTACTAAACCCGCATGGAGCGAAATCATCTATGGCCAGGCCTCCTCTCTGAGAAAGCAGAGCATTCATTGGGCAATAAGTGTCGTGTTTTTAGGAAGCAGCTGCTTCTTGCCTGAGCTATTCTGCTGAGGACAGTGCAAGATACCCGCATGGAGTGAAATTCCCTTTCACCTAGCATCCCCTCTGCCAGAGAGAGAAGCGTGGTTGCACCTCTGGCAAGGGGCTTAAGGAAAGGGACACGTCTGACACCGTGCTCCCCAAGAGCAAGTCTGGGGAAGGTGCAGCACGTTGCCACGGGCAAAGAGAAGGAGCCGTTGGCTTTGTGTTCGGGAAACGGTCTCGATGCAGGAGAGTTGGCACTGGCAGGAACAGCGGGCCCGTTGTAAGACAAGTGTCACCAGCTACTTGTGAAAACAGAGTCGCGTCTGAGGGATGCTGCTGCTGCTTCCCTGATCTACTCTCCCCTGAACGTTGTAATAATCCCGCATGGAATGAAATCCTTCTATGCCCAGGCATCCTCTCTGTGAAAGCATAGCATTCGTTGGGCAATCAGAGTCGGTTTGTGGGAAGCTGCTGCTTCTTGCCTGAGCTAGTCTGCTCAGGACAGTGCAAGATACCCGCATGGAGCGAAATTATCTTTTACCTAGCATCCCCTCTGCCAGAGAGAGAAGCGTGGTTGCACCTTTGGAAAGGGCCTTATGGAAAGGGACACGTCTGTCACTGTGCTCCCAAAGAGCAAGTCTGGGGAAGGTGCATCACGCTGCCACGGGCAAAGAGAAGGAGCCGTTGGCTTTGTGTTCGGGAAACACTCGCGATGCAGGAGAGTTGGCACTAGCAGGAACAGCGGGCCCGTTGTAAGACAAGTGTCACCATCTACCTGTGCTGAGGGACGGAGGCCTGGCTGCTAAGGTGACAGAAGAGTACGACTAGGGCAGGCACGCGTGCTCCACACTGAGGAAGGAGTCTGTGCAGAAGGCAGGCCGGTCCTGTGTCTCTGGTCCCAAGGGGACAGCTTCTCCTTGACCCCCTCTGCCTAGGGCAGACTTGGGCTTGCCACCAAGCGCCATAGCTTCAACTCGCAGAAACAGCTCCCTGGACGAACGGGCAGTCCGATGCCGTCTTCCTCCAAGATGTGACAACGTTGTTGGTGTCAGGAAGTGTGCCGGGGTAGGAGCGGGGACAGTCCCAAATAGATCCCCAGCCCAGTGCACGGGCAGTGTGCAGGGTTCATGTCGACTCTCCTCTCCTGTGGGGAAGGCACTGGCTTAGTCCCCGATTCCACCCGAGCGCTAGTGCAAAAGGCCTAGCCTTGCCTATGCCAGGACATGAAGTGAGCATAGAGTGCCATCCTAGGCAACGCACACTGCTGTAGGTTTGTGATTGTCCCTGCTTAGTTCGGCTTGGCAGGGAGAACGCAGTGCGCGAACATGGAGCCCCGGAAAGCAAGGCCCAAAATACACTAGCTCTCCCGCAGCTCTTCTTCTTTGAAGTGTCAGAGCGAATGCCCAAAGCCTTGCTGTGAAGCAGCAGCGAAGGGCAGTTCGCGCCAGCTGAAAACCTCTGCGAACGTATAGCAGTAGCTGATAAATCAGAGTCGGATCTGTTGGCTGCTGTGGCTGCTTGCCTTAGCCTAGTATTCGTAGGACGGTGGGAGAGCCCCGCATAGAGCGAAAGCCACTTTGCCCGGGCATCCTCTTTGGGAAGTCACAGCTTTCGTTGGGAAATCAGAGTCGCGTCTGAGGGATGCTCTTGCTGCTTGCCTGAGTTAGACTTCCCTGCACATTGTAATAAACCCACATGGAGCGAAATCATCTATGGCCAGGCCTCCTCTCTGTGAAAGCATAGCATTCGTTGGGCAATCAGTGTCAAGTTTTTAGGAAGCTGCTACTTCTTGCCTGAGCTATTCTGCTGAGGACAGTGCAAGATACCCGCATGGAGCGAAATTCTCTTTCACCTAGCATCCCCTCTGCCTGAGAGAGAAGCGTTGTTGCACCTCTAGAAAGGGCCTTAAGGATAGCGACACGTCTGTCACCCTGCTCCCCAAAACAATTCTGGGGAAGATGCAGCACGGTGCCACGGGAGAATCTAAGGATCCTTTGGCTTTGTTGTCAAAAACGGTCGCGACGTAGGAGAAACGGCACTGACAGGAAGAGCGGGCTGCTTGTAAGACAATTGTCACCAGATCTCTGTGCAGAGAGACGGAGGACTGGCTGCTAAAGAGACACGAGTGGACGACTATGGCAGGTACGCATGCTCTACACTGAGGAAGGAGTCTGGGCAGAAGGCAGGCCTGTCCTGTGTCTCTGGTCCCAAGGGGACAGCGTCTCCTTGACCACCTGTGCCTAAGGCAGACTTGGGCTTGCCACCAAGCGCCATAGCCGCAACTCGCAGAAACATCTCCCTGGAGGAACGGGCAGTCCGATGCCGTCTTCTTCCAAGATGTGACAACGTTGGTGTTGGCAGGGCGTGTGCCGGGAAAGGAGTGGGGACAGTACTCCACAGATCCCCATCCCAATGCACGGGCAGTGTGCAGGGCTCATGGCGACTCTCCTCTCCTGTATGTAAGGCACTGGCTTAGTCCCCAATTCCGCCTGAGAGCCAGTGCAAAAGAGCCAGCCTTGCCTCTGCCAGGACATCCAAGTGAGCATAGATGCCATCCTAGGCCACGCATGCTGCTGTTGATTTGGGACTGTGTCTGCTTAATTCGGCTTGGCAGGGTGAACGCAGGGCACGAACATGGAGCCCGGGAAAGCACGGCCCAAGAGGGACTAGCTCTCCCGCAGCTCTTCTTTTATGAAGTGACAGAGCGAACGCCCAAAGCTTTGCTGTGAAGCAGCAGCGAAGGGCAGTTCGCGCCAGCTGAAAACCTCTGCGAACGTATAGCAGTAGCTGGTAAATCAGAGTCGGATCTGTAGGCTGCTGTGGCTGCTTGCCTTAGCCTAGTATTCATAGGACGGTGGGAGAGCCTCGCATAGAGCGAAAGTCTCTTTGCCCGGGCATCCCCATGGGAAGGCACAGCTTTGTTTGGGAAATCAGAGTCGGGTCTTAGGGCTGCTGCTGATGTTTGCCTGAGCTAGTCTCCCCTGCACGTTGTAATAAACTCACATGGAGTGAAATCCTCTATGCCCAGGCATCCTCTCTGGGAAAAGCATAGCATTCTTGGGAAATAAGAGTCGGGTTTTTGGGAAGCTGCTGCTTCTTGCCTGAGCTAGTCTGCTCTGGAAAGTGCAAGATACCCGCATGGAGCGAAATTCTCTTTCACCTAGCATCCCCTCTGCCTGAGAGAGAAGCGTGGTTGCACCTCTGGAAAGGTCCTAAAGGAAAGGGACACGTTTGTCACCGTGCTCCCCAAGAGCAAGTCTGGGGAAGGTGCAGCACGCTGCCACGGGCGAAGAAAAGGAGCCGTTGGCTTTGTGGTCGGGAAACGGTCGCGAAGCAGGAGAGATGGCACTGGCAGGAATAGCAGGCCCGTTGTAAGACAAGTGTCACCAGCTCCCTGTGCAGAGAGACGAAGGCCTGGCTGCTAAGGAGAAACGAGTGGATGACTAGGGCAGGCACGCGTGCTCCTCACTGGAAGGAGTCTGGGCAGAATGCAGGCCGGTCCTGTGTCTCTGGTCCCAAGGGGACAGCCTCTCCTTGACCACCTGTGCCTAGGGCTGACTTGGGCTTGCCACCAGGCGTCTTAGGCGCAACTCGCAGAAACAGCTCCCTGGAGGAACGGGTAGTCCGATGCCGTCTTCCTCCAAGATGTGATAACGTTGGTGGTGGTAGGGTGTGTGCCGTGGAAGGAGTGGGTACAGTCCCCACAGATCCCCATCCCAGTGAACGGGCAGTGTGCAGGGTTCAAGGCGACTTTCCTCTCCTGTGGGGAAGGCACTTGCTTAGTCCCTGATTCCGCTTGAGCCCCAGTGCAAAAGGCCTAGCCTTGCCTATGCCAGATCATGCAAGTGAGCATAGAGTGCCATCCTAGGCCACCCACACTGCTGTTGGTTTGCGACTGTTCTGCTTAGTTCGGCGTGGCAGGGTGAATGTAGGGCGCGAACATGGATCCCGGGACAGCAAGGCCCAAGTGGCACTAGCTCTCCCGCAGCTCTTCTTCTTTGAAGTGACAGAGCGAACGCCCTAAGCCTTGCTGTGAAGCATCAGGAAGGGCAGTTCGTGCCAGCTGAAAACCTCTGTGAACATTTAGCAGTAGATTGTGTATCAGAGTCGGATCTGTAGGCTGCTGTGGCTTCTTGCCTTAGCCTAGTATTCGCAGGACTCTGGGAGAGCCCGGCATAGAGGGAAAGCCTCTTTGCCCGGGCATCCCCTCTAGGAAGGCACAGCTTTCTTTGGGAAATCAGAGTCGGGTCTGAGGGCTGCTGCTGCTCTTTGCCTGAGCCAGTCTCCCCTGCACGTTGTAATAAACCTGCATGGAGCGAAATCCTCTATGCCCAGGCATCCTCTCTGGGAAAGCATAGCATTCGTGGGAAATCAGAGTCGGGTTTGTGGGAAGCTGCTGCTTCTTGCCTGAGCTACTCTGCGCAGGACAGTGGAAGATACCCGCATGGAGCGAAATTCTCTTTCACCGAGCATCCCCTCTGCCTGAGAGAGAAGCGTGGTTGCACCTCTGTAAAGGGCCTTAAGGAAAGGGACACGTCTGTCACCGTGCTCCCCAAAAGCAATTCTGGGGAAGGTGCAGCACGCTGCCACGGTTGAATAGAAGTAGCTGTTGGCTTTTTGTCGGGAAACGGTCCCGAAGCAAGAGAGACGGCACTGGCAGGAGCAGCGGGCCGGTTGCAAGACAAGTTTCATCAGCTCCCTGTGTGGAGAGATGGAGGCCTGGATGCTAAGGAGACATGAGAGGACGACTAGGGCAGGCACGCGTGCTCCACACTGAGGAAGGAGTCTGGGCAGAAGGCAGGCCTGTCCTCTGTCTCTAGTCCCAGGGGACAGCGTCTCCTTGACCACCTGTGCCTAGGGCAGACTTGAGTTTGCCACCAGTCTCCATAGCCGCAACTCGCAGAATCAGCTCCCTGGAGCAACGGGCAGTCCGATGCCATCTTCCTCCAAGATGTGAAAACATTGGTGGTGGCAGGGCGAGTGCCGGGGAAGGAGTGGGGAGAGACCCCCACAGATCCCCGTCCAAGTTCACGGGCAATGTGCAGGGTTCATTTCGACTCTCCTCTCCTGTGGGGAATGCACTGGCTTAGTCCCCGATTCCGCCTGAGCGCCAGTGCCAAAGGCCTAGACTTGCCTATGCCAGGACAAGCAAGTGAGCATAGAGTGCCATCCTAGGCCACACTCGCTGCTCTTCGTTTGTGACTGTGCCTGCCTAGTTCGGCTTGGCAGATTGATCGCAGGGCGCGAACATGGAGCCCGGGAAAGAAAGGCCCAAGAGGCACCTGTTCTCCCGCAGCTCTTCTTCTATGAAGTGACAGAGCGAACGCCCAAAGCCTTGGTGAGGAAGCAGCAGCGAAGTGCGGATCGCGCCAAGCTGAAAACCTCTGTGAAAGCATTGCAGTCGCTGGGAAATCAGAGTCAGTTGGTGGGCTGTTGTTCCTGCCTGCTTAAGCATAGTTTTCACAGCCCGGTGGGAGAAACCCGCATAGAGCAAAATCCTCTTTGCCCGGGCAGCTCCTCTGGGAAAGCACAGCATTCTCTGGGAAATCAGAGTCGGGTCTGTGGGATCCTGCTGCTGCTTGCCTGAGCTAGTCTCCACAGCACGGTGTAAAAATCCCAGTGGAGCGAAATCCTCGTTGCCCGGGCATCCCCTCTGCCAGCGAGAGAAGTATGGTTGCGCCTGTGGAAGGAGCCTGAAGGAAAGGGACACGACTGTCCCTGCGCTCCCCAGGAGCACATCTGTGGAAGGTGAAGCACGCTGCCCCGGGAGAAGAGAAGGAGCCGTTGGCCTTGTTGTCGGGAATCGGTCGCGAAGCAGAAGAGCCGGCACTGGTAGGAACATCGGCCCGGTGGCAAGACGAGTGTCACACGCTCCCTGTGTGGAGAGACGGAAGCCTGGCTGCTATGAGGACACGAGGGGACGACTACGGCAGGGGCGCATCCTCCAGTCTGTGGAATCAATCTGGGCAGAAGGCATGCCGGTCCTGAGTGCTGGGCTCAAGGGGACAGCAGCTTTTTGGCCACTTGTCCCTAGCGCCGAATTCGGCTTGCCACCAGGGGCCATACACGGAACTCGCCAAACAGGTCCCTGGAGGAACGGACAGTCAGATTCCGTCTTCCTCCAAGATGTTGCAGCGTTGGCGGTGGCAGGGCATGTGTCGGGGAAGGAGTGGGGACAGTCTCCCACAGCTCCCCATCCCAGTGCATGGTCGGTGTGCAGGGATCGTGTCGCCGCTCCTCTCCTGTGGGGAAGTCACTGGCCTATCCCCGAGTCCGCCTGAACGCCGGAGCAAAAGTTCTAGCCAAGCCTACGCCAGCAGAGGGTAGTGGGCATCGAGTGCCATCCCAGGCCACGCACGCTGCTGCAGGGTTGGGGCTGTGTCTGCTTAGTTTGGCCTGGCAGGGTGAACCGAGCGCGCGGGCATGGAGCCCAGGAAAGCAAGGCGGAAGAGGCACCAGCTCTCTCGCAGCTCTTCTTCCCTGACGCGACAGAGCGAATGCCCAAAGCCTTGGTCAGGAAGCAGCAGCGACGTGCGGATCACGCCTAGCTGAAAACCTCTGTGAATGCATAGCAGTCGCTGGGAAATCAGAGTCGGTTGGTGGCCTTTGTTCCTGCTTGCTTTAGCCTAGTGTTCACAGCCCGGTGGGAGAAACCCGCAAGAGCGAAATCCTCTTTGCCCGGGCATCCTCTCTGCCTGCGAGAGAAGCGTTGTTGTGCCTGTGGAAGGAGCCTGAAGGAAAGGGACACGTCTGTCCCTCAGCTCCCCAGGAGCATGTCTGTGGAAGGTGCAGCACACTGCCCTGTGAGATGAGAAGGAGCCGTTGGCCTTGTTGTCAGGATTCGGTTGTGAAGCAGAAGAGCCGGCACTGTTAGGAACATCGGCCCGGTGGCAAGACGAGTGTCACACTCTCCGTGTGTGGATAGACGGAAGCCTGGCTGCTAAGGAGACACGAGGGGACGACTAGGGCAGGGGCGCGTCCTCCAGTCTGTGGAATCAATCTGGTCAGAAGGCATGCCGGTCCTGAGTGCTGGGCTCAAGGGGACAGCAGCTTCTTGGCCACCTGTCCCTAGGGAAGACTTGGGCTTGCCACCAGGCGCCATACAGGGAACTCGCATAAAAAGATCCCTGGAGGAATGGGCAATCAGAAGCCGTCTTCTTCCATGATGTGGAAACGTACGGGGAGGTAAGCGGTGTCCGCGGAAGCATTGGGGACATACCCCACAGTTCCCCATCCCAGTGCTCGAACGTTGTGAATGGATCCTTTCGCCTCTCCTCTCCTGTGTGGAAGTCACTGGCCTAGTCCGCTAGTCCGCCTGAGCCCCAGAGCCAAAAGCCAAGCGTGTTCAACACCAGGTGATGGTAATGGGCATAGAATGCCATCGTAGGCCACACACCCTGCTGCAGGATTGCGGTTGTATCTGCTTAGTTCAGCCTGGCAGGGTGAACCCAGGGTGTGACCATGGAGCCCGGGAAAACAAGGCCCAAGAGGCACCAGCTCTCCCGCAGCTCTTCCTCCCTGAGGCGACATAGCAAACGTCCTAAGCCTTGGTGAGGAAGCAGCGTCGAAGTGCCTTTCGCGCCAAGCCCAAAGCACCTGCGAAAGCATAGCAGTCACTGGGAAATCAGTGTTGGTTCTCTGGGCTGCGGTTGCTGCTTGCTTTAACCTTGTATTCACAGCACGGTGGGAAAAAACAGCATAGAGCAAAAGCCTCTTTTTACGTGATCCCCTCTGGGAAAGCCCAGCACTCTCTGGGAAATCAGTGTCGGTTCTGTGGGATGCTGATTCCGCTTGCCTGAATAGTCTCCAAAACACGGTGGGAGAAACCCATATGGAGCGAAATCCTCTTAGCCCGGGCATCCCCTCTGCCTGAGAGAAGCATGGTTGCTCCTGTGGAAACAGCCTTAAGGAAAGGGACACGTCTGTCACTGCGCTCCCCAGGAGCATGATTGGGGAAGGCGCAGCACAGCGTCCCAGGAGAAGAGAAGATCCCCTTGGCCTTGCTGTCAGGAAACGGTCATGAAGCAGGAGATCCTGCCATGGCAAGAACAGCAGGCGTGTGGCAAGACAAGAGTCACCCTCTCCATTTGCTGGAAATCAGAGTCAGTTCTGCAGGCTGTTACTGCTTGTCTGAGCCCAAGTCTCACGGTGGGAGAAACCCACATACAGTGAAAGCCTCTTTGCCCAGGCATCTCCTCTAGGAAAGCACAGCATTCACTGGAAAATCAGAGTCGGGTTTGTGGGATGCTGCTGCTGCTTGCCTGACCTAGTCTCCGCAGCACGGTGGAAGAAACCCGCATGGAGCGAAATTCTCTTTGCTCTAGCATTCCCTCTGCCTGACAGAGAAGCGTGGTTGCACAACTGGAAAGGGCCTTAAGGAAAGGGACACGGCTGTCACCGCGCTCCCCAGGAGCAAGTCTGGGGAAGGCGCATCACGCCGCTTTGGGAGAAGAGAAGGAGCCGTTGGCCTTGTTCTCAGGAAACAGTTGCAAAGCAGAAGAGCCTGCTCTGGTGGGAAAAGCGGGCCGGTGGCAAGACAAGCGTCACCCACTCCCCTGCAGAGAGACGGAAGCCTGGCTGCTAAGAAGACACGAGGGGACGGCTAGGGCAGGCGCGCATACTCCACTTTGAGGAAGGAGTCTGGCAGAAGGCAGGCTTCTCCTGTGCCTCTGGTCCCAAGGGGACAGCATCTCCTTGGCCACCTGTCCCTAGGGCAGACTTGGGCTTGCCACCAGGCGCCATACACGGAACTTGCAGAAACAGCTCCCTGGTAGAAAGGGTAGTCAGATGCCGTCTTCCTCCAAGATGTGGCAGCGTTGGCGGTGGCAGGCGGTGTGTCAGGGAAGGAGTGGGGGCAGTCCCCCACAGCTCCCCATCCCAATGCATGGGCGGTGTGCAGGGATCCTGTCACCTCTCCTCTCCTGTGGGGAAGGCAATGGCCTCGTCCCCGAGTTCACCTGATCACCAGAGCAAAGGCCCAGCCTTGCCTGTGCCAGGAGATGGTAGTGGGCATAGAGTGCCATCCTAGGCCACGCACGCTGCTGCTGGGTTGTGGCTTTGTCTGCTTAGTTCGGCCTGGCAGGGTGAACCCAGAGCTCAACCATGGAGCCCCGGAAAACAAGGCCCAAGGGCACTAGCTCTTCCGCAGCCTTCTTCCCTGACGCGACAGATAGAATGCCCAAAGCCTTGCTGAGGAAGCAGCAGCAAAGTGCGGATCTCGCCAGCTGAAAAGCGCAGCGAAAGCATAACAGGCGCTGGGAAATCAGATTCGGTTCTGTGAGCTGCTGTTGCTGCTTGCCTTATCCTAGTATTCAGAGCAGGGTGGGAGAAACAGCATAGAGCGAAAGCCTCTTTGCCCGGTTATCCCCTCTGGGAAAGCACAGCATTCTTTGGGAAATCAGAGTCGGATCTGTGGGCTGCTGCTGCTTGCCTGAGCTAGTCTCCCCACCACGTTGTAATAAAACCACATGGAGCGAAATCCTCTTTGCCCGGGCATCCCCTCTGACTGAGAGAGAAGCGTTGTGCCTGTGGAAAGAGCCTTAAGGAAATACACGTCTGTCACTGCGCTCCCCAGGAGCATGTCTGGGGTAGGTGCAGCACGCTGCCCCGGGGGAAGAGAAGGAGCTGTTGGCCTTGCTGTCTGGAAACGGTCGTGAAGCAGGAGATTCTGCCATTGCAGGAACAGCGGGCGGGTGGCAAGACAAGTGTCACCCTTTCCATGTGTGGCGAGAATGAAGCCTGACTGCTAAGGCGACACGAGTGGATGACTAGGGCAGGCGCGCGTGCTCCACTCTGAGGAAGGAGTCTGGGCAGAAGGCAGGCCTGTACTGTGCCTCTGGACCCAAGGGGACAGCAGCTCCTTGGCCTCCTGTCCATAGGGCAGACATGCGCTTGCCACCAGGCGCCTGGCCCTGAACTCACAGAAACAGCTCCTGGAGGAACTGGCAGTCAGATGCCGTCTTCCTCCAGGATGTGGCAGCATTGTCGGAGGCAAGGGGTGTCCCAGGGAAGCAGGGACAGTTACCTGACTTGCTTCTCTCTGGAACCCATGGCCTTTTCATCCCTCTAGCCTTCCTGAATTCCAATCTCTCTTTCCTTGGAATTTCCTTGGAATCTCCTCCCTCCCCCCACCATCCAGAACTCCTCCAGGTGAAAAGCCAAGTGAATCCTGGGGCTCAGTTTTTGTTTGTTTGTCTGCTAGTTTTCTTCTTCACAGGGTTCACAAATGTGCGTTCCTTTTCAATGTTTTAAAGAGTTAGATATATAGATATAGATATAGATATAGATATAGATATAGACACATCTATATCTATAGATAAGTTTATTTATTTTCCAATTCCCCATGGGCTTCTGGTTGGTTTCTTTTCCCCTAACAAGTTTTGGATTAGTTTTCTAGGCATGCTATTACAAGATACCACAAGCCTAGAGGCTGAAACAACACAAGTGGACAGGATCACAGTTCTAGAGGCTACCCTGTTGATAAGACATGCTCCTTTTGTGGGTATTATGGAAGGATCTGTTCCAGGCCCCTTTTCCAGCTTGAAGTATTGCCCTGGCTTTGGACTTCTTCACATGGCCTTCTCCCTCAGTGCATATCTGTGTTTCTGCGGTCTCCCTTCTTAGAAGGCCACATGTCCTCCTGAATTAGGGGCCCAGTCTATTCAAATATGACCTCATCCTAGCTAGTTACATCATCAGGGACCCTATTTCCAAATAAGGTCATGCTCCCAGGTGCTGGGGTTTAGTTTCTATGCATAAACACACACACAAACACACACACACATGTGTGTGTGCATATGTACATATATGTATATATATGTATGTATATATATTTATATATACATATTCTTTTTTATTTATTTTTTACCTAATAAAACATTTTTGTTCAGAATCTCAGTCTTCCTTTCAATAGAATGTTATTCGCATGGGTTTTCAATAGAATGTTATTCGCATGCTTTTCGTGCCTCCTGAACCATTTGACCATCTCTACCTCCTCAATTTCCCAGAAAGTTATTCTTACCTAAAGTCGTCTGCCATTTTGTTAAAAACAGTTGGCATCTTTTTGCAGTTTACAATGTTTTTGGTTTGAGTATCTGTTTATATGCTGATGAAGGTGACTTCGGTCCTACTGTTTCCTTCTGAATTTGTTTCTTCTTAGGAAAGTAAATTTTCTACTGTTTCAAAAGAAGGACCTAGAAAAGCGAAATGGTTCTTCTTTTGTCAGTCTACATTCCTTGTTCTCATTTTGTATGTACTTTATGTGAACAGAGATTTGGGGGCTGACAGCATGTATCAGCATTTAAAAGAAAAACAATGAAATTAAATTTAAATGAATTTAAATTAAATATATTTAATTAATTTGAAACTTGAAAATACAAATTAAAATTTAAATTAAAAATTTAAATTAAATACATTGGAAGGGGAGGTGAAACGTGAGAGACTAAGGACTCTGAAAATCACTCTGAGGGGTTTGAAGTGGCGAGGGGTGGGAGGTAGGGGGAATCAGGTGGAGGGTATTAGAGAGGGCATGGATTGCATGGAGCACTGGGTGTGGTGTAAAAACAAGGAATACTGTTATGCTGAAAATAAAAATTTAAAAAAAAAGAAAAAAATTTGAAAAATCATAAATGAAAACATTTTAAAGGAAAAAATGTATTTTTAAAAAGGGATCTATGAGGGCTGTGAATTGTGTAAACCTGGCCAATCACAGACCTGTACCACTGGGGATAAAAATATGCTATGTGTTTGTTTAAAAAATTAAATATAATAAAATAATAAATAAATAAATAAATAAGGATCTAACAAGGGATGAAGAAAACAAAATGCAAGACAATGGTCAACAATTGAGGGGCTCAGTCATTTCATGAATTGTCAATGGTTTCTATACTGGGTCACAAATCAGGACTCAACTGATACCAAAAGACTGAGATGATTCCCTGCATATTCTCAGATCACAATGCTTTGAAACTGGAGCTCAATACAAGGAAAAGTTCCGAAGGAACTCAAACACCTGGAAGCTAAAGACCACCTTGATTAAGAATGCTTGGATCAACCAGGAGATCAAAGAAGAACTGAAACCATTCATGGAAACCAATGAGAATGAAGACACTTCAGTCCAAAACCTATGGGATACAGCAAAGGGGGAACTAAGGGGAAAATACATAGCCATCCAAGCCTCCCTCCAAAACAAAAGAAAAATCCAGAACGTAGCAGCTGTCTCTACACCTTAAAGAACTGGAGAATCAACAACAAATCAAACCAACTCCACACATAAGAAGGGAAATCATCAAGATTAAAACTGAGATCAATGAGGTAGAAACCAGAGATACAGTAGAACGTATCAATGAAAGTAGAAGCTGGTTTTTTGAAAGAATCAATAAGATCGATAAGCCACTGGCCACACTAATCCAAAAGAAAAGAGAGAAAGCCCAAATTCATAAAATTATGAATGAAAAGGGAGAGATCACAACTAACACCAAGGAAGTAGAAACAATCATCAGAAGTTATTATCAACAGTTATATGCCAATAAGCTTAGCAACGTAGATGAAATGGATGCATTCCTGGAAAAATATAAACTACCCAAATTGACCAGGAAGAAATCAACAACCTGAATAGACCGATATCTAATAACGAGATTGAAGAAGTGATCAACAACCTCCCAAAACACAAAAGCCCAGGACCTGATGGATTCCCTGGGGAATTCTACCAAACCTTCAAAGAAGAAATAACACCTATTCTCCTGAAGCTGTTTCAAAAAATTGAAGCAGAAGGAAAACTTCCAGACTCTTTCTATGAAGCCAGCATTACCCTGATCCCCAAACCAGGCAAGGACCCTACCAAAAAGGAAAATTTTAGACCAAGATCACTGATGAATATGGATGCTAAGATTCTCAACAAGATCCTAGCCAACAGGATCCAACAGCACATTAAAAAGATTATCCACCATGATCAGGTGGGATTCATCCCTGGGCTACAAGGATGGTTCAACATTCGCAAATCAATCAGTGTGATACAACAAATTAATATGAGAAGAGAGAAGAACCACATGGTCCTCTCAATTGATGCAGAAAAACCATTTGACAAAATCCAGCATCCGTTCCTGATTAAAACGCTTCCAATATCTTTGAACCAAATAATAACTCCTTCAATCTAAAAAAAAATTCAAGAGTCTTATTTACCTTCTAGTAAAGCAGTCATATGGCATGAATTGTTCAATTGTAAAATAAGATATTCTATAGAAAGTACAGATGGATGAATGATAAGTACTAGCGTGAATGAAAGACATCTCAAGGCAAAAATGCAGAAGCCATACATAATAGATAAAGATGTTTATGGAACACAAACAATGACCTTGTCTTGAATTCTGTGTCTGAAAGAGAAATGTTCTTAGTAGAGACTTCAACTAGAGACCGTATTTTGTCTACTGTCACTGATAAGCTTTCCATGGATGAGGAGTCAGATTTAAATTTGAGTAAATCAGATTTCACCCTTTAGTTAATTCTGATCAATACAGTATGATAAATGCAAAGCCTTCAAGTTCTAAGAATACTCTTTGACTATTATTTTAATTTTAACTTATCCCAAGTTTATTATTTTCTGTGTCTCAATATGACCACACGCATGTAGATCAGAGATGTCCTTTCCATGTATATGTATGGACATATGTATATGCTATCATACATAACACGTATCATTAATTTACTATACTGTGTAATGTACTACAGTGGTTCTTGCTTTAAGGAATAGCAAAGTAACCCAGCATACCTCAAAAGAAGAAATTGAAAGAAAGAAAGAAAACTAAACAGCAATCCCCACCTTGAAAAATAAAAAGATTAAGCAATGGACTGTGTATTTGGAAAAACCAAGGCAATTTAGGAGTATTTTTTACACCTCAAAATTACAGATAGAGCAAAAACACTCACGATTAACTCCTTTAGCCTACTGGAGCCAATTCAGCTTATGGGAGACAATCATTAAATTCTCAGAAATTTGGGGAGCAGGTTATTAAATATAGCCCTTATTTAAAAAGTAAATTGAAGCTCATAGTTGAATAATGTATCAAAAACAAAAGTGATAGAAACTAAAAATTCATAATTTCCTAATTATTTTGCTACATTTTACTATTATCAATGTATTGTGTGGTCTAATTTGATTATTATACCATCCCAGGAAAACACTATACAATCATGTGACACTGAACATTTCTTTCTGACACCTCTTTCACTGCTTTTATTTGGTGCCTTAAAAGCGACCACGGTGGGGATTCTTACAGCACAGAAATCAATCTAATCTGCAATGCAAGGTGTTTTATTCCCCTCCATCCCAAAGGCAGCTGCTGCTAAACATTTAAAAGCACGCCACTGATACTCTGACAGGGATGAATGTAGCTTAGTGGTTCACAACACAGCCTCTGAATCTGATCTTGTCCATTGATATCTGTGTGCTCTTGCACAATTTTCTTAAATAAGTAGTGGCCTAGTCTTTTCATCTGTAAAATGGTTTATAAATCTTTTGAAGCACTTAACACTGTGTCTGGATTGGAACTTTAAGAGACCAGTAAATGCAAACTGTAATCACTATCAACCACAAGATGGAGCAATGATCTACAGAATGGGCCAGCGGGTTTAGTCTTATGTTCAAGAGAACTAGTAAAATAGACAAATTAGTTTTTTTCATAATTTACTTAGTTCTTTATATAGAATTGTATGCCTTAGGAGCCAGAGCATAGGGAGAAATCAATTGCATTCTCTGAAAAACTACAAAGAAGAGGGTTTTTATACTTGTATAAAAACATATATGCTTTCCTAATATTTATTCTTTTTATTTATAGGGATAATCGGGAAGTGATTAGTTCAAGCAGTGGAACATAAGATGGTAACGTTTAAGGCTTGAGAAAATAACATAAGTTAAAAAAAAACCCAATAAGGGGGAATAAGTTTTAAATTTGTAGATGGACATCTTCCAAGATGTAAATTTACTACAACTTGAGGCTAGAATGATCATATCATGAACTTTCTCTGATTATACTCTTCTCTTTTTTACCAAGAGATCCCATTTCTGTATTTTAATTTCACAGTCCTTCTGACTGCCATATGTGAAATGCACATTCTTGAGTGTTCTGAATTCCATTTGTTACAAAAAGGCAAAAATAGAAAAATTGAGCAACAGGATATATATGCTGCAGGCCCTCCACTCTGGATATAAGATAGGACCCTTGAGATCCCTGTAACATGGATTTGTGATGATGCCAGTGAGGTCACCCCGTTCTCTTTGTCTGAAAACCTCCTACGCAGTCACCCCAGCTTCCCAGTTCTGTAGTTTTTGCTTGACAGTGTGAATCCTACTTCTGAATTCAAAGTGGGGAAGTGGGTTAGTAAGTGTAAAGTATAAATTCCTCAGTGTAAGGTTAGAGCTAGAGGGGTTTTCTGCAAGTGATTGTAGGAGGCACTGTCTGTAAGGAGTTAAAATCAGTCCAGAAGTTCAAGTCATAAATGGGGAAGGCACCAATGCACATCAAATTTGAAAAAGGAAGCATGGCTTTAAAAGGAGAAAATAGTGGGGGCGCCAGGGTGGCTCAGTGGGTTAAAGCCGCTGCCTTCAGCTCAGGTCATGATCTTGCGGTCGTGGGTTAGAGCCCCGCATTGGGCTCTCTGCTCAGCGGGGAGCCTGCTTTCCCCCACTCTCTCTCTGCCTGCCTCTCTGCCTACTTGTGATCTCTGTCAAATAAATAAATAAATAAATAAATAAATAAAATCTTTTTTAAAAAAGGAGAAAATAGTGAAAGAATTTGTGGATAAGACATGAGAGACTAGAAGACTTGCAGAGTATAGGAGTTTTGATGGTTGAGAAACTTGTCCATAAACTTAAAGTTCATCTGCTTCCCAACAGTGGTGGGAAGGTGGACAGTACTGCTTCAATGATCTGGACCAAATGTTCTTATTCTCTTTCCTCCTTTTAAGGTCTGTTTCTAAGCAATAAAACGTGGAAGAATTTTTTGATGTATTTCCATGATACTGACTTTCCCACCTGGTGTCTGGAAAATAAGAGTTATCCATTAGATGAGTACTAAGTGAATTTTCACTAAAGTGTAAATGATTCATAACCAAATTCCATAGGAATTTATAAAACCAAAAAGAGTGAGAGGTGTTGGAGAGGGTTTAAAGGTCTAAAACCTCATGAGCCTCCCTGCTACTGTGGTGGAATCTCAGGTATTCAGAAGCAGGTGGCCAGCATACATTTTAAAATGAAAGATCATGAATTCACTTATTTAGCCAAGGGATGAATAATAAGTCGCTGCACCCTAACTTCATCAAGCCAATATCATTGCTCTCCAGAAAATAATAATGACTATGTCAAACATAGAGATTCTGAGGATACCTGTGTGGCCCCGGTGGTGAAGTGTCTGACTCTTATTTCAGCTCAGGTCTTGATCTCAGAATGCTGAGTTCAATCCCCTGCATTGGAGCAGAAAGGAAAGAAGGAAGGAAGAAAGCGAGAATAGGAGACAGGAGGGAGTTAGGGAGGGAGGGGGTGAAAGAGAAAGAAAGAGAGAAAGAAAGAGAAAGAAAGAAAAAGGAAGGAAAGGAGGGAGGGAGAGGAACAGAAAGAAAGGACATAGGGATTCTGGACCTATTTGACTGCTTGTCATCTCTAGATTGGTATTATAATCTCTATTGAAAAAGATAAATAATGCCAGTACCATGCTGTCTTGGTGATCACAGCTTTGTAATAAAGCTTGAAATCAGGTAAGGTGATGCCGCCAGCTTTATTTTTGTTTTTCAACATATCCTTAGCGATTCGGGGTCTTTTCTGATTCCATACAAATTTTAGGATTATTTGCTCCAGCTCTTTGAAGAATGCCGGTGGAATTTTGATCGGAATGGCATTAAAAGTATAGATTGCTCTAGGCAGTATAGACATTTTAACAATGTTTATTCTTCCGATCCAAGAGCATGGAATGGTCTTCCATCTTTTTGTGTCTTCTTCAATTTCTTTCATGAGTGTTCTATAGTTCCTCAAGTATAGATCCTTTACCTCTTTAGTTAGGTTTATTCCCAGGTATCTTATGGTTCTTGGTGCTATAGTAAATGGAATCGATTCTCTAATTTCCCTTTCTGTATTTTCCTTGTTAGTGTATAAGAAAGCCACTGATTTCTGCACATTGACTTTGTATCCTGCCACGTTGCTGAATTGCTGTATGAGTTCTAGTAGTTTGGGGGTGGAGTCTTTGGGGTTTTCCATATAAAGAATCATGTCATCTGCGAAGAGAGAGAGTTTGACTTCTTCATTACCAATTTGGAGACCTTTTATTTCTTTATATCTCTGTTGTCTGATTGCTGTTGCTAGGACTTCTAATACTATGTTGAACAAGAGTGGTGAAAGTGGGCATCCTTGCCTTGTTCCTGATCTCAATGGGAAGGCTGCAAGCTTTTTCCCAATGAGGATTATATTTGTTGTGGGTCTTTCATATATAGATTTGATGAGGTTCAGGAATGTTCCCTCTATCCCTATACTTTGAAGCATTTTAATCAGGAATGGATGCTGGATTTTGTCAAATGCTTTTTCTGCATCAATTGAGAGGACCATGTGGTTCTTCTCTCTTCTCCTATTAATTTGTTGTATCACATTGATTGATTTGCGAATGTTGAACCATCCTTGTAGCCCAGGGATGAATCCCACCTGATTACGGTGGATAATCTTTTTAATGTTGCTGTTGGATCCTGTTGGCTAGGATCTTGTTGAGAATCTTAGCATCCATATTCATCAGTGATCTTGGTCTAAAATTTTCCTTTTTGGTAAGGTCCTTGCCTGGTTTGGGGATCAGGGTAATGCTGGCTTCATAGAAAGAGTCTGGAAGTTTTCCTTCTGCTTCAATTTTTTGAAACAGCTTCAGGAGAATAGGTGTTATTTCTTCTTTGAAGGTTTGGTAGAATTCCCCAGGGAATCCGTACAGTCCTGGGCTCTTGTTTTTTGGGAGGTTTTTGATCACTTCTTCAATCTCGTTATTAGATATTGGTCCATTCAGGTTGTCGATTTCTTCCTGGTTCAATTTGGGTAGTTTACATTTTTCCATGAATGCATCCATTTCATGTAGGTTGCTAAGCTTATTGGCATATAACTGTTGATAATAACTTCTGATGATTGTTTCTACTTCCTTGGTGTTAGTTGTGATCTCTCCCTTTTCATTCATAATTTTATGAATTTGAGCTTTCTCTCTTTTCTTTTGGATTATTGTGGCCAGTGGCTTATCAATCTTATTGATTCTTTCAAAAACCATCTTCTAGTTTCATTGATACGTTCTACTGTATCTCTGGTTTAAACAGACACATAGACCTGTGGCACAGAGTAGAGAGCCCAGATATGGACCCTCAACTCTATGGTCAATTAATCTTTGACAAAACAGGAAAAAATATACAGTGGAAAAAAGACAGTCTCTTCAATAAATGGTGCTGGGAAAACTGGACAGCTATATGTAGAAGAATGAAACTCGACCATTCTCTTACACCGTACACAAAGATCAACTCAAAATGGATAAAAGACCTCAATGTGAGACAGGAATCCATCAGAATCCTGGAGGAGAACATAGGCAGTAATCTCTTTGATATCAGCCACAGCAACTTCTCTCAAGATATGTCTCCCAAGGCAAAGGAAACAAAAGAGAAAATAAACTTTTGGGACTTCATCAAAATCAAAAGCTTCTGCACAGCAAAGGAAACAGTCAAAAAAACAAAGAGGCAACCCACGGAAGGGGAGAAGATATTTGCAAATGACAGTACAGACAAAAGGTTGATATCCAGGATCTATAATGAACTCCTCAAACTCAACACACACGAAACAGGCAAACACATCAAAAAATGAGCAGAAGATATGAACAGACACTTCTCCAATCAAGACATACAAATGGCTATCAGACACATGAAAAAATGCTCATCATCATTAGCCCTCAGGGAGATTCAAATTAAAACCACATTGAGATATCACCTTACACCAGTTAGAATGGCCAAAATTAACAAAATAGGAAACAACATGTGTTGGAGAGGATGTGGAGAAAGGGGAACCCTCCTACACTGTTGGTGGGAATGCACGTTGGTGCAGGCAATTTGGAGAACAGTGTGGAGATTCCTCAAGAAATTAAAAATAGAGCTTGCAATTGCACTATGACCCTATGACCCTGCAATTGCACTCCTGGGTATTTACCCCAAAGACACAGATGTCGTGAAAAGAAGGGCCGTCTGTACCCCAATGTTTATAGCAGCAATGGCCACGGTTGCCAAACTATGGAAAGAACCAACATGCCCTTGGATGAATGGATAAGGAAGATGTGGTCCATATACACTATGGAGTATTATGCCTCCATCAGAAAGGATGAATACCCAACTTTTGTAGCAACATGGACGGCACTGGAAGAGATTATGCTGAGTGAAATAAGTCAAGCAGAGAGAGTCAATTTTCATATGGTTTCACTTATTTGTGGAGCATAACAAATAGCATGGAGGACATGGGGAGTTAAAAAGGAGAAGGGAGTTGGGGGAAATTGGAAGGGGAGGTAAATCATGAGAGACTCTGGACTCTGAAAAACAATCTGAGGGATTTGAAGTGGCGGGGGGGTGGGAGGTTGGGGGTACCAGGTGGTGGGTATTATAGAGGGCACGGCTTGCATGGAGCACTGGGTGTGGTGAAAAAATAATGAATAATGTTTTTCTGAAAAAAATAAATTGAAAAAAAATAATAAATACTGTTTCCTAAAATAAATAAATTGGAAAAAAACTTTAAAAAGGAAAATTTTTTAAAAAAGGTAAATAATGAAATTTTTAAAAAAGATAAATGATGAAAAAATGAGCAGCATTCAAATTTATAGCCTTCATGCTCCTTTCACTACACCATGTTACTCATATATTATCAAGAAATAGAAAGGATAAAGTATATGGAGTATTTTTGCCATAAGCCATAGAGTCTGTTAACATTCCGAGAGTGATCTATATTGAATACCATTAATGTGTACCTGGATCCCAGTAATGTGATTTCAAAGACTTAACTCAGAAGAAAAAAAAAGCACATTTTAAATTCATGCCAAAAAGTGACAGGTCGGTGAATAAAGACTCAGCTAAATGGAAAGGACATGTGAGGACAATATATCTAAGGCTCTGTGATATGATGAGAGAAACTCACTTGAGTTTATTTTGGCCACGAATGATCAATGTAGTTGCTTTTTTTAAAGATTTTATTTATTTATTTGAAAGACCGAGATCACAAGTAGGCAGAGAGGCAGGCAGAGAGAGATATAGAGGCAGGCTCCCCGCTGAGCAGAGAGCCTGATACAGGGCTCGATTCCAGGACCCTGGGATCATGACGTGAGCTGAAGGCAGAGGCTTAACCTACTGAGCCAAGCAGGTACCCCTCAATGTAGTTTTAACAATACATTTCATCTGGGCAAATTTAAAACTATTTCTCAGACATCTAAGTGTTCATGCATGTACATATTTGTCTATGGACACATATGTGCATAATTGGTACCTATTTATCTATCCACATGGTATGTAAGGATATATGTTTTTATGCCTGATGTGTTGTTAATGAATATTGCCTGAATTAGCATTCTGACTCTTAGAACAGTAGTTCTGAAATATTTTTTTGTGGATTTTAAGTTTTGAGATACATGTGATTTAACCAAAGTGCACGTTTAAAAGCCAGTATTACTTAGTAAGTGGATTATAATTGATCAAGGAAAAGCATATTTGCTTCCTAAAGTATTCCCAAGGTTGATTAAGAGGCATTTCACAAATTATAGAAACAATTTGCTACTGGCTGACAAGACAGAAACTTCCCCACACCAATGAAATCCAAGAATAGACCCAGGTGAAACATGACATATGGTTATCAAATTGTTTTAACACACCAGTTAGAATGAAATGGAAGCATTTAGAGTATCCTACAAAATGGCCACTTCTAATTCTAGTCGTCCTGTAGAAACTCAGCACTGGAAATTACCCATTGTGCTTAATCTCCAGTGAGTATTTCCATAACTTAGAAAACTAAGCACTTGGTTCAATTATGTAAGCTCTTGGGGTGCCTGCGTGGCTCAGTGGGTTAAAGCCTCTGTCTCCAGCTCAGGTCTTGATTCCAGGGTCTTGGGATCGAGACCTGCATGGCATGGCATCAGGCTCTCTGCGTGGCACTGAGCCTTCCTCCCCACATCTCTCTGCCTGCCTCTCTGCCTACTAGTGATTTCTGTCAAATAAATAATTAAAATCTTTAAAAAAATCTCAAGTGACAAATAGAGTACTCTTCAGTATGAAAGTTCTTAATTTCAGAACTCTTAGATTTTTCAAATTGTTTTCATACCCTTCTCAACTGAGTCTTAGAATAGTTTCATGAGGATGGCAGGCAGAGATCATTATCAGTATTCTGAAGAGGAAAACAAAAATCAAGGCACCCATCTGTGGAGATACTTGAAAACACAACGTTTAGAATTTGCTTTATGTGTTAGTGGATCTATATTTTTCCCTAATAAATTGTGCAAAAGTGCTTTATCAAAATCTTTGGCACTTATATTTGTCAAAACAATAACTGAAGCAATAAAAACAACCATCAAGCACAGAAAATAAGTTTTCACTAAACTTCAAATTAATATAAAAAGATATTAATTCATAAATGTGTCTTTTAGGGACAAAAATTAAATATATTGTCACACTTAGAAAAAAATAAACAAATGTTAAAGACACATGATTTCTCAGTTAATGTATTTAAGTTCTTTACAGAAACCTTGATCTTAGGATATTCTTTTTTTTCTAAAGATTTTATTTATTTATTTGGCAGACAGAGATCACAAGGAGGCAGAGAGAGAGAGGAGGAGGAAGCAGGCTCCCTGCTGAGCAGAGAGCCCCATGTGGGGCTTGATACCAGGACCCTGGGATCATGACCTGAGCCGAAGGCAGAGGCTTTAACCCACTGAGCCACTCAGGTGACCCAGGATATTCTTTTGCCCTAAACTGGTAAATACCCACAAATAATAATTCATTCTAAAAGTAATGACAAGACATAGCTTGCTGCACATGCACTAGACTCCATAACCATTGCTTTCTGCCCATCCAATAATTGGTTATTCTTTGTTTTTAATTGATTATCCAGAAGGCAACAATGGATTACTTCTTTTTTAAAAAAAATGCATATTTAAATTCTGTATAGTTAACATGCACCATATTTTTATTTTCTGGGTAGAATTTAGCGATTCATCTGTCTTAAATAACATCCAGTGCTCATTCCATCAAGTGCCCTCCTTAATGCCAATCACCCAGTTACCCCATGCCCCCACATATTTCCCCTCCAGAAACTCTCAGTTTGTTCTCTACAGTTAAGAGTCTCTTATGATTTGCCTCCCTCTCTGTTTTCATCTGATTTTATTGTTCCTTCCCTTTCCCTGAGTTCATCTCTTTTTTTTACCCTTAAATTCCACATATGAGTGAACTCATATGGTATTTGCCTTTCTCTGTCTTACTTACTTCGCTTAGCATAATACCATCTAGTTCCATCCACATCATTGCAAATGACAGGACTTCATTCTTTTTGATGGCTGAGTAATATTCTGTGATGCGTGTGTACATGTATATACAACAACTTCTTTATTAATTCATCTGTTGATGGACATCTGGGCTCTTTCTGTAGTTCAGCTATTGTGGGTGTTGCTGCTATAAATTTTGGGATGCATGTGCCCCTTTGTATCCCTATGCTTGTTTCCTTTGGATAAATACTTAGTGGTGCAATTGCTGGGTTATATGGTAGCTTTATTTTTAACCTTTGGAAGAACCTCTATATTGTTTTCCAGGGTGGCTGCACCAGTTTGCATTCCCACCAACTGTGTAAGAGGGTTCCTCTTACACTCTGCATCCTTGCCAACGCCTATTGTTTCTGGAGTTGTTAATTTTAGTCATTCCGAGTGGTATGAGGTGCTATCTCATTGTGGTTTTGATTTGTATTTCCCTGATGCCAAGTGATATTGAGCAGGTTTTCATGTGTCTGTTGGCCATTTGGATGTCTTCTTTTTTTTTAAGGTTTTATTTATTTATCAGAGAAAGAGAGGGGGAGAGAGCGAGTGCAGGCAGACAGAATGGCAGGAAGAGGCTGAGGGAGAAGCAGGCTCCCCGCAGAGCAAGGAGCCCGATGTGGGACTCGATCCCAGGATGCCGGGATCATGACCCGAGCTGAAGGCAGCTGCTCAACCAACTGAGCCACCCAGGCGTCCCCATTTGGATGTCTTCTTTGCAGAAATGTCTGTTCATGTCTTCTGCCCATTTCTTGACTGGATTTTTTGGTTCTGGGGTGTTGAGTTTGATAAGTTCTTTATAGACTTTGTGTTACTTCTCTATACATGTTTAGTTAATTTGAGCCTTTGTTTTTTGCTTCAACTTGGGAGGCTGAAGAGGTGGGAGAATGTTATACTCCTCTGTCAGTTTCAATTTCAGATCTATCCCTGATAACATGCAATTACTAGAGGTCTTAACTAAATTAAATATATGTGTGAATTTGATTGAAATTGATGTTGATATCTTCCTTGTTTTGAAATCACAGATACAGAAGTCTTGGTATCATATCCAATAAAAAGGGCTTTCACAATAGTAATAAACCAACTAACTAAAAAGTAACATTTGAGTGAGTGACAAGGTGCAATAAAACTTAGCTTAAGTAATACACTATGAAACTGGAAGAACTGCTTTATCCCTTGTAAGGTTCTCTAAAAGAAATATATACCCTTACTACCAATGCCTCCTCTTCCATACATGTATTTCAGTAGCTAGTCAACAGAATAAGATCTTTTTTTAAAAAAATTGACAAAATGGTGGGCCATGTGTATAGCAGAAAAGTATAGGAGACAAACACAAAAAGATTAGTTTGATTATTGTAGACAAAAAGAGGAAACTGCATGCTTAAACAGCAAATCCTATCTGGGGCACCTGGGTGGCTCAGTGGGTTAAAGCTTCTGATTCTGGCTCACGTTATGATCCTGGGGTCCTGGGATCAAGACCTGCATTAGGCTCTCTGCTAAGTAGGGAGCCTGCTTTCCCCACCTCCCTGCCTGTTTCTCTGCCTACTTATAATCTCTCTCTCTGTGTCAAATATATAAATAAAATCTTTTAAACAACAAACCCAGTTAATACAAATTGAGATATGCGCTTAAATATTCATGTATTTGTGATGGGTATTTATATCTTCTATGTGTTGTACATTCTGCCTAGTAGGTGCTGGAATATTAAAATATATTATTTATGGTCCTGGAGTTGAGATCCTCAGATGCTGGCCAGGACCCAGGTGAAAACAATAACAACAACACCAAACCATAATAAAATGAGGAGACACATATGAGGTGGCCACAGGAAAATGGATGCAAGGAACAGTTGGGAGTAGTGACTTCTTATAATTAACTGCATCAGAGACTGGCATTAAAAAATTGAAACTTATGTAGGACTTGTTTAGATGAGCAATAGGCGATCAGGGTCAATGATCTTTTCATTAGTATTTGCATGTTTGGAAAGAGATAATTATTAGGAAAGAAAGAATGATAGGGAAGTCCATAGCTATGGATTGAGAATTAGAAGAACTAGGTAAAGAAGAGACATCATGTCAAAGTCAGAAGTAACAGAGCTAGGATGTTGCAACCCAATGTCATAGTTTACTGAAGCAATTCTTCAATCCTGCACTGCAGTTACGTCCATCAATTATACATACCCTCTTATCACAGAATTCCTCTTATTTTTTTTTAATTTTAATTCCAATACAGTTAACATATAGTGTTCTATTCCTTTCTGGTGTACGACATGGTGATTCAACATTCTATATGTTACTCAGTGTTCCACCGTGATGAGTATGATAAGTATGCTCTTTCATCCCCATCACCTCTTTTAGCCATCTCCCCACCAACCTCCCCTCTGCTAACTACCCTCCTTTATATTCTCTGTTCTCTGTAGTTAAGAGAATTGCTCTTCTAAACACAAAACAATAAGTGTCCATATGTCCATGTATATATTAGTGTTCTTATCAATACTCTGCAAAAGCTGGAACCAACTCTGCTCATGGAATATATATGGAATAGATAAATATGTAGTGTTATAGTCACTCAACAGAATACAATGATTCTTTTTTAAAAATTTACATTATTGCTTCTGTAATGAGTTACACAGTGAGGATTCAAACCCAGACAGTCTTGCTCCCGTCCTGAGTTTTAGCCTTCACTACATAAAGTGTCGGAAAGCATGCTGAATTCATATCCTGATTCTGAAGAACATTAAACAAAAATCTTTCCTATCTGTCTTCTTCCAACCTCTGTCCATCACTTTCACTAGGACAGCCAGATTGAACCAGTAATCTCAAGCCTGGAAGACTACATCCCATACTATACTCTGTCTTTCACAGAATTATGATGTACTTAATTCTGGTGTTATATGCATGGATGAGTGTATTTATTAACTACCCTGCCCCACCAGAACCTACTAATCTCTCTCTTCCTCTTTCTCTTTTAAAGATTTTATTTATTTGACAGAGAGAGATCACAAGCAGGAAGAGAGGCAGGAAAGAGAGAAAGGAGGAAACAGGCTTTGTGCTGAGCAGGGAGCCCAATGCAGAACTTGATCCTAGGACCCTGAGATCATGACCCGAGCCAAAGGTACATGCTTAACCCACTGAGTCACCCAGGTACTCAGAACCTACTGCCCTTTAGAGAAGCATCAAATCTAACTATATTCTCATACAAACACAGTGGCTGGAATGTAAGAAAAGCTGCATATAATAGAATCTTATCCCATCTAAATGTCTGTTCTTTAGTTTACTTAAGTGGACCCCATCTATTCTAGCCATCAGTGAAGTAGAAAAGTAAGGGATGGATATTCCTGGTTGATTTTAGCCAATCCCTGGACTTGCCTCTGTTTCGCTGTACCTGCTGTTTGTTCTCACTCCCAAACAGCCTTGGCCCTGTTTCAAATCTTTTATCTGCTGTTCAACCTCAAGTTGATCTGGTTCTATAGCCTTATGATTGCTATGGTCCTTTTACATCTCATAATCGCTTCTGATTTATGTAGGAAACTGCAGAAATGGAAGAAAGTTTAGGCCATTAACCTCCATCACACTGTCTTCTGCACATTTATATTCTGACATTTCAAAGTAGTTCACAAATAACTTGAACTACTGGATAAAAATTTAACAAGAATATGAGCCATGAGATTCTGCATGTCAAGTGTGCTATCTCAGACAAAAAACTTTCAGAGGGTGTGAGGGAGTCCTCTAACAGCCTCAAGACTCGAACTTCTCTGTGTCTTATTCAGTGGGTTCTGGTGATCTAGAATGGTTGGTGCAGTCTCTTAGGCATTTATGGAATCTTCAGACTTGAAAGGTCATAACATTTAAAGAAAGTGATGAGTTAATATGATCGGGAGTCATAGATGCTTCTCCCAAGACTTTTACATACCAGAGTCTTCTGGCTGGCGTTACCTGAAAAAAATTACAGTTAGAGCCCTAAGCGTGAATATTATTTAATAGCATCTTTCAGTGCTTCTCTTTCTTTTTTCTTTTCTTTCCTTTACTTTTCCTTACTCCCCTTTTCCCTCCCTTCCTTCCTCCCTCCCTTCCTTCCTTCTTTGAAAGCATTTTTCACCTAACACCTTCCATGAATAGAAGTTTTCTCTTTTTCTTTTATATAAATACAGTTTAGTTTACATATAGTGTATTATTAGTTTCAGGGGTAGCAGTGCTTCTCTTCTTTATGATGGACTACTATGGAATATTATTCTTTACTTGTAGGTTTGGCCCTGGATGACCCTTACGTTGGCGGTCCCAAGTCACATAAGCTCTAATATCAAGCCTCTCAATTCGCATTTTGATGTTCTTTGTAAGAGATTTAATTTTATCTTTGTGCTTCTCTACTGTTTTATTGAGGGGAGGATATCTAATCTTGCATATGCTTTTCATATGTTAACACAAAAGATGTATTTTATAATCAAAATTCACCCAGGGAGCTGGAGCAAATAATCCTAAAATTTGTATGGAATCAGAAGAGACCCCGAATCACTAAGGAAATGTTGAAAAACAAAAATAAAGCTGGCAGCATCACCTTACCTGATTTCAAGCTTTATTACAAAGCTGTGATCACCAAGACAGCATTGTACTGGCATAAAAACAGACACATAGACCAGTGGAACAGAGTAGAGAGCCCAGATATGGACCCTCAACTCTATGGTCAATTAATCTTCGACAAAACAGGAAAAAATATACAGTGGAAAAAAGACAGTCTCTTCAATAAATGGTGCTGGGAAAACTGGACAGCTATATGTAGAAGAATGAAACTTGACCATTCTCTTACACTGTACACAAAGATAAACTTAAAATGGATAAAAGGCCTCAACATGAGACAGGAATCCATCAGAATCCTACAGGAGAACATAGGCAGTAATCTCTTTGATATCAGCCACAGCAACTTCTTTCAAGATACGTCTCCAAAGGCAAAGGAAACAAAAGAGAAAATAAACTTCTGGTACTACATCAAAACCAAAAGCTTCTGCACAGCAAGGGAAACAGTCAAAAAAACAAAGAGGCAACCCACGGAAGGGGAGAAGATATTTGCAAATGACAGTACAGACAAAAGGTTGATATCCAGGATCTATAATGAACTCCTCAAACTCAACCCACACGAAACAGGCAAACACATCAAAAAATGGGCAGAAGATATGAACAGACACTTCTCCAATCAAGACATAGAAATGGCTATCAGACACATGAAAAAATGCTCATCATCATGAGCTCTCGGGGAGATTCCAATTAAAGCCACATTGAGCTATCACCTTACACCAGTTAGAATGGCCAAAATTAACAAAACAGGAAACAACATGTGTTGGAGAGGATGTGGAGAAAGGGGAACCCTCCTACACTGTTGGTGGGAATGCACGTTGGTGTAGCCTCTTTGGAGAACAGTGTGGAGATTCCTCAAGAAATTAAAAATAGAGCTTCCCTATGACCCTGCCATTGCACTCCTGGGTATTTAACCCAAAGACACAGATGTCGTGAAAAAAAGGGCCATCTGTACCCCAATGTTTATAGCAGCAATGGCCACAGTCGCCAAACTATGGAAAGAACCAAGATACCCTTCAACGGATGAATGGATAAGGAAGATGTGGTCCATATACACTATGGAGTATTATGCCTCCATCAGAAAGGATGAATACCCAACTTTTGTAGCAACATGGACGGCACTGGAAGAGATTATGCTGAGTGAAATAAGTCAAGCAGAGAGAGTCAATTATCATATGGTTTCACTTATTTGTGGAGCATAACAAATAGCATGGAGGACAAGGGGTGTTAGAGAGGAGAAGGGAATTTGGGTAAATTGGAAGGGGAGGTGAACCATGAGAGACTCTGGACTCTGAAAAACAATCTGAGGGATTTGAAGTGGCGGGCGGGTGGGAGGTTGGGGTACCAGGTGGTGGGTATTATAGAGGGCATGGCTTGCATGGAGCACTGGGTATGGTGAAAAAATAATGAATACTGTTTTTCTGAAAATAAATAAATTGAAAAAAAAAACAGAAGCCATAATACACATAAAAAAAAGGGTATAGGAAAGACTGGATGAATTCACTTTGGATTTCCTGTACTGTCTAATAATCTCATTTGTTATCAATACAATGGTGAATTCCTTGCTAGGGATGCCATAACAAAGTGCTACAAGTTGCATGTCTTAGACCAAAGAAACATACTGTTTCAGAGTTTAAGCTGGTAGTCTAAAATGAAGTTTTTGGCGGATTGATTCCTTCTGAGGGTGATGGAGTAAGAGGCTGTTCTAGGCCTCCTTTCTTGGATTGTCAGTTGCTGTCTTCTCCCTATGTCTCTTCATATCATCTTCCCTTTACGTGTCTCTGTCTCTCTGTCTAAATGTCCCATTTTTATCAGGATAACAGTCCTTTTGGATTAGGGGACACCCAAATGGCCTCGGTTTAACATAACTCTATAAAGATCCCATTTCCAAAACAGAATCACCTTCTGAGGTGCTGGAGATTATGATTCTAACATATTTTTTGTAGAGTATAGGGGACAGAATTCAGTTAGAACAAAGAATATGAAGTAATTTAAATGGATAGGCTCCCCTATACTCACATAATTTATAATTACTGTGATAGAAATGGATACTATTTTTGAGTCAGATGGGTCAGTCTTTTATCTCATCCCCAAATTGGGGATTGAATATGTGTTAAAATGTACAGATAGACTGAGAAGTATTTTCCTGATTGGCAGTCATAAAAATAGAAATATATATATATATATAATCAGTAATGTATTTGACCTTGTGTACCAGGTGTTTTACTACATAATATTCAAGGGTAATAGTTGAGACCTTCTGCCAATTTGAACTAGAAATTATACTAAACTCTGGGTGCCTGGGTGGCACAGTGGGTTAAGCCTTTGCCTTCAGCTCAGGTCATGATCTCAGGGTCCTGGGATCGAGCCCCGCATCGGGCTCTCTGCTCAGCGGGGAGCCTGCTTCCCCCTCTCTCTCTGCCTGCCTCTCTGCCTACTTGTGATCTCTGTCAAATAAATATACAAAACCTTTAAAAAAAGAATCACTGCTCAATATACTGATTGTAATATCTCATATGGGTACAAATATGTACATAATGACATAAATATCTATATTTATGTATATATAGAAATATAACTATTTTCTCATTGATGGAAGCATGAGAGTCAAAGTTGTTCTTCCGTTTACCCTTCTTGTGCCATAAATGTGTGATTATTTTTACCCCACCTGAACCGAAAAATGATTTGACATAACCTATACAATGAAATCAGTCCAACAGTGTAAAGGTAATCTAAAAACTTGTAATAAAGGAAAAGGTCAGTAAAATAATATAAATTCAGTAGTATGTTTACTATGTAAAATATGGTAACACATTACATTAAAGAAAGAATCTATTCCAAATATTCAGGGATGATTTATCATTTGAGTATCAGGCAATGTGTCACTGTGCTAAAAAAATATGTATCTTGGAAGATGTCATAACATTTTAAAAAAGATTTTATTTGAGAGAGAGAAAGAAAGCACAAGTGAGGAGAGGGGCAGAGGAGAAGGAGAAGCAGATTCCTTGAGCAGGCAGCCCTACATGGGGCTCCATCCCAAGACTCCCAAATCATGACCTGAGCCAAAGGCAGATAGATACTTAACCTACCAAGGCACCCATAGGCCCCATAACAACATTTTATAAAGTTCAATATTTTCAATGATTACAAAATTTTAAAACACTAGGCATAAAAGGGAACTTTTTTTAGCACAACAAAACCTGCCTATTTAAAGACATCATGAATGCAATGAACAAATTTTAAGACATCCCATCCTTTGCCAGTTGCTCTTTTGTTGAACTTATTTCTCTGACTTTTCAGGAATTCCACATTTGGAGCTCTCTAGATTACTTTCCAACCTTGGAACTCAGAACTTGTTAATACCATTCAACTAATAGTATTTCCTGTTTTAGCCCTGTCTGTCACCTTTGGAGGCTAGAAGATATATACTTCCTAAGGAGATAATTGGCCATTCAAAAAACCTCCAATTTGCTAATAGGCCAACTAGAAATTTATGAAAACCTGTACAATTTTAATTGATATGAACCATTCCTTCTTTATAAACTATTTACAGGTTTATTTCTCAATTTGTGTATGCATTTTATATTCTTGTTTTTGTAAGAATATGAGTATATAGTACACTTGTATGTGCACATCTTATGTAAACAGAGAAATGTCATAAATTTATGATTCTCAAATGATGTTTATGAGTACATTGGTTTTGGTTTTATTTTTAGAACATTATTAGAAATATTAAGAATACAGATTCTATTAGGATATTTCTGACATAGACTGTTGATCTCTGATCAATAGATCAGACAGATCTCTATAAAATAATTTGGGGAAAGGAAGATACAAATGGAAGAAAAAAAACAGAATTTGGAGTCCTCGAGATTACAAATAATAATGTCAGTTCTTAATATATTTCTTATTTAGGGGATTTAACCACACCCTAGCCTTCTTGTCCTTTAACAGAGCCTAAGTGACCTAAGAAGAGCAAAATACTCAATTCCATTCCATTGGAGCCATATTGTCCCACCTAATGGTGTAAGGTTTTGACCCTCCATAAGATTGAACAAGTACAGACAGACATTTACTGTGCTTTTGTTTATTTGCTCATTCATCTAACAAATCTTTATTGTACATCTGATGTGTGCTAGGTACTGTATTCAATGAGGATATAGCAGCAAAGAAATACAGTTCTTGCCCTCCTAAACTTGATATTCTAGTGTAGAAGAGAGATGGCAAGTAAGTAAACAAACAAAGGCACTATGTAATTTTATGTGTTAAAATTTTCCATGAGGAAAATCAATTAGGTTAAAAACAGTAATGCATGAAACGAATTATCATAAAGTTTTTGCCTTTGTAAGTGAACTGTGTTCATAATGTTTGATATTCCTACTATGGAAATGGAGGTACATAAAAGCAAAATTCCATGTGGACAGTACAAATATAAAGCAATTAAGAAAAATTAAAACCCTGAAATGAATAAGTTATTGAATTATATTGGGTTAACTATGTGATTTTGCTGTTTAGATATATTGTGATATGGTGTTGAAGTGAAATTACTGTGTTTGCATTAGAAGCAAGTTCTATAGTGCTTTCAAAGGCCAGGTCCTCAGACCCCATGATAGACAGCAACATTGAAATATAAGAAGAGATCATGCTTAAGTCAAGCACATTGGCAAAGGGACAAAAATCGAAGTTCTCCTATTCCTCAGCATACACAGAGGCAAAATTTTAATGAGTCACACGTATGAAATTACCAGTAAGAACTTGCCAATGATGAGATTCATTAAAAAGTTTTGTTTTTGTTCTAGAGATTTAGAAAGGTCTGCAGATAATAAACAGGATGTCTGCTGTTTGAGTGTATTGATTAAAATTTCTTAATTAGTATCTTTTCAAGGTGTAAAGGGAAAAATGAATGAAACAAAACAATTAAAAGACCACAATGAACACAGTATAGGATAACTAATTTATCATAGGTACCAGGTAAAGCACTTTTGTATAGATTATCTCAATGCAAAGAGGAGAAAAAAAGAAAATAATGACCTATGTGGCAGTGGATTTTAGTGACTCTAAACCTTCCTTCCATTTATCATTAATAAGGGGTTAAATGAAGGCCAACTCTGGATGTTTGTAAGCAATGTTGATTTCTGTAAGTGTGTCCTACTGGGAGAATGGGGCCATGGGGTCTAATTCTTAGTCCCAAGGATTGTGGTTGCTTTGAAGTTCTCACAAACTTTTTCTTTTGACTGAATCATCTATTTTACTGCATAAAAACTGATTTTTATCTCGAAAAACCTGAGGCTAAAAAAAAGGATGACTGTCAGTATCAATTGAAAGGGTGGGGAACAGAAACATTCAGTGAATCTTTGCTGTTCATTGGGACATATCTTTATAAGCATATAACCCCCCTAAAACAGACCATGGAGATTAGATCAGATCTGGATAAAATGTGCTGAATTTTGGTGCAGAAATGAAGGGTAAAATATTTGTCCCCATGGGGACAGATCCATGACTGCATTTTTCAAAATGTCAAGGTTACATTTGAAAAGTAGTCGCAATTTTCTCCCATTTCCTAAACATAATTCTCCGCTTATACTTCACACATAAAAATCCATGACTTAATGAAAATTTTCTTCACAGTATTAGGATTATAATTCCAACCTAACACAGCTTTGAGTAGAGTGTATTTTTTCCTTAATCTCCAGATTCCAGAGAATAAAAACATAGTATTGTTGGTGATTTAGTAATATTTTGTCTTTTCAACCACTTCAGTTTTGTAGGAGGTCATAGTTTGCTTCAGAAACTTTGGCAAATAAGCTATGTCTTTTTGGAAGTATTAATCTATAAAAGAAGAAAACATATTCCTATTTGTTCGAGATATTTCTATATACAACAGTCTGCCTCAGATAAATTGAATCTTACTCGATAAAAAATGTACATTTGTGTATATTTGGTATGCTTTACCAAGTCCTGATTTTATATGCAATAGCAGTATAGCTAAACATCGCAGTATACTTTGACAACTATTAAACCATCCAAGTTTATTGTGGTATAAATGTTAAAAATGCTAGTAGCTATTTGGAGGTAGATATTAGATAGTGATGTTTAATGAGATGGAATAAATGGCAAATGCAAAATAAAATTCTCAAATAATTTTAAGGAAAATTAATTTCAATTTATTAGAAATCTTAATATAAGAATTATTTGTAAAAGTCCATGTAAGAAAATTTTTGAGGATGGTCGGTTGTAGAAAATCAATAACTAGAAGCATTAATTAAAAATTCTGTCACCATGCTGGGAAGTGAGAGGACATATGGACAAGATTTTAAAGATTTAAGTCATTTTGCAGATGTCAACAGGTAATTTGCCTTTATATTGGACAATTATGTTTATTCCATAAAGCACTGAAACAGAAAAATGGTACCAAAATGATGGCCTTTCTGCATAAATTAAACAATGTATCTTTGTAAGAAATACTCAAACATGAAACATCATTTGGATTCAACTAAATATTATAAATATTATAATTTATATAGGTTAAAAGCAGACATTTTCACATGGATCATCTTTTCTTTTCAACATTTCATTTGTTTATTTGAGAGGGAAAGAGAGGGAGAGAGTGTGGGCACACAAGTGGGGTGGAGCAGGGGTAGGGGCAGAGGGAGAAGGACCAGTCAACTCCCCACTGAGCAGGGATCCAAATTCTGGGCTTGGTCCCAGGACCCTGAAATCCCACCTGAGCTGAATGCAGCCAATTTAACAGAGTGAGCCACCCAAGCACCTCTTCATGTGGATTGTTTTAGGTCATCTTCACAAGGACCTTGTGGAGCAATTATTTCAATTTTAAAGATAAGCAGATTAGACTTTGAGATTTAGAGAGTCTAAGGAACTTGTTCAGAATCTCAGCTACTTGATGGTCAATGTGAACCTTAACTGAGCTCTTCTACCCCCAAATATAGTGCTTGTCCCACCACCTACACCAACTGAAGTAATAAATAGCCTCATTTGGACATCTCAATAAATATCTTATCTCTTCAGTAAATATCTACAAGATTTCTACTATTTCTGACATCTCTGCATTACATCGTGGAGATTGCAGAGTTACCTTGACTGATCTCAACTAAATTTTGTTCTTCTGTATGTTGTTTAATATGTTGTTTTTCTCTGGCTGCTTTCAAAACTTTCAAATGAAGCATACATTTGACTGTATGTGTGTAGATGTTATTTTCCTTGCATTTACTATGCTTATGTTCTAATGAGCATGAATTTGTACATTTATGTTTTTCACCAAATTTGAGAAACAAGCCACATTTCTTTTTTTTTTCAATTTATTTATTTTCAGAAAAACATTATTCATCATTTTTTCACCACACCCAGTGCTCCATGAAAGCCGTGCCCTCCATAATACCCACCACCCGGTACCCCAACCTCCCACCCCCCCCACCACTTCAAACCCCTCAGATTGTTTTTCAGAGTCCAGAGTCTCTCATGATTTACCTCCCCTTCCAATTTACCCAAATTCCCTACTCCTCTCTAACGCCCCTTGTCCTCCATGCTATTTGTTATGCTCCACAAATAAGTGAAACCATATGATAATTGACTCTCTCTGCTTGGCTTATTTCACTCAGCATAATCTCTTCCAGTGCCATCCATGTTGCTACAAAAGTTGGGTATTCATCCTTTCTGATGGAGGCATAATACTCCATGGTGTATATGGACCACATCTTCCTTATCCATTCATCCGTTGAAGGGCATCTTGGTTCTTTCCATAGTTTACAAGCCACATTTCTTCATCCATTTTTCTGTCCCTTTATTTTTTTCCTCTCCTGGTACAATCTCTGCATATATGTTAGGCCATCTTCAATTGTTGCACTTTTTCTGAGTCTGTTCATTTTTTGCATTTAATTCTCTCTTATCTAAGTTATTATTTATCTGTCTTAAAGTTCATTTACTTTATCCTCAATATGTTGTTAAGCCTATCAGGTGAAAATTTTATTTCAGATTGTGTTTTCCTCTTTTTAATTTCTTTTTTATTCTTATAGCTTCTATTACTTTGCTGAGATTTGTCTTTTTATTCATCATCAATGTATTTCCATATACATGAAGATAATTATAGTAGCTTGTTTAAAATCTGTTCTGATGCAAACATCTTGATCTATCTCTACTTTTTTCTTTGTTGATTGTTTTTTTCTTTGAGTGTGGCATTTTTCCATTTCATTGGAATTTGTGTAATTTGGATTTGTGTTCTGGGTATGAATTATACATTGTAGAGATTCTGGATTAGGTTATATACTTTCAAAGAATGTTGTTGTTGTTGGTTTTGAGTGTGCAGTTTGACAGAACTCAAACTACATTTTTTTCCCAAGTGGTGCATGGCAAGTTCCCCAAATATTTAGGCATAATGTGATATTTCTACCTTATCTCTCTTTTTAGAAGTTCTCTCCTCACTCCACTCTGCCCCCTCTTAATTTTTCAGCTGTGTAGTTGTCCCAGACTCTGCTCTTCTTGGTTCATCAGTCTATTAAAAAAGTTTCATCACATCCATATTGTAGTTGCACAACATTGCACTAATGTTGGTGCTGTCTGTCCTCAGGCTCTGAGTGGTGAAACTAGGAAGCTTACCTAGGATTTTTCTCTTCTAGCAAGTGTTGACTTACCTGTAGCATATGTCTGCTTTGCTCAGTCACCTTAGATAATTGCTTTTCTTTACACATTACACTGTAGTTTATGGAATCATATAACATCTGGTGTTTGTACCTGGATTCTTTTACTTAGCATAATGCTTTAAAATTAATTTGCAACATTGTATATATAAGAGATTATTCCCTTATGTTCATACTCTTTTACTATTGAGTAGTATTTTGTTGTGTGAATATGCCACAATGTGTTAATCCATTAACTATTTAATGAACACTTGGGTTGCTTTTAGTTTGGGCTATTCTGAATAAAGTTCTTTAAAAATTCAAATAGAAGATGTTGGGTGGAAATATAGTTTTATTTTTTTGGAAATACTTGGTCATGTGTAGGTGTTACATGTAACTTAAAGTATGAAATTTTTTTTTCAAAAGCAATGACATTATTTTATATTCCCATCAATAATGTTTGAGATTTCCTGTAGATCCACATTTTCACTTGGTATTATCAGTCTAAAACAGTAATCATTCTAGGGGTGCCTGTGTGGCTATATCCTCAGAACCTATTCATCTTTTACCTGGAAGTTTGTACCCTTTGACCAACATCTCTCCATATTCCTCAGCACCTAACTCTTTGCAACCACCATTCTACTCTCTAAGTAGGAAGCCTTTTTCAGATTCCAAATAGAAGAGAGAACACATGATATTTTTCTTTTCTGACTAATTTCACTTGGCATGATGCCCTCAGTTTCCACCCATGTTGTTACAAAAGGAAGGACAGGAAAATGCCAGGGACTGACATTGACAGAGTCACCATGATCTGGAGCAATGCTGATCAATGTTTCTGGGGGAAGACAATATAGCACTGCCTCTTGAAGTTTTCTGGCATCAAAGCAACACATGTTGCTTCTGCTCTTATTTTATTGGCCAAATCAAATCACGTGGCCCGACCTATCTTCAAAGCACATTCTTACCATGAATCTGGAAGGTTATTGGTTATTAGTCTTCATGTCAACCATCACTCATTAAAAATAACATTAGATAAGGATTCCAATTCAAAATGTGTAGCCTGCGTAATCATTTTAGTCTTGTGGTTTTAAAGTCCAAGGTCAAAGATTATGCACAATATTGGAATATTTAAGAGAACTTGATGTCCATCATGTCTACAAGTTTATTATGTATAGAAGAGTTAAATATATGAAAGATTTTAAATATGTTTGTAAATTGGACAATTAATTATCCAAATAGATATAGACGCAATTAAAAATATTTAAAGAAATCTAAACTAACTTTTAAAAATTTTTTAAAAGATTTTATATATTTATTTGAGAGGGAAAGAGACAGTGTGTGTGCGTGCATGTTCCTGATAGCAAGGGGGAGGGGCAGAGGCAAAGGGAGAGGTACAGGCAGACATGCTGGGTGAAGTGCCCATCTTGGGGCTTTCTCACAGCCCTGAGATCACCACCTTAGCCAAAACCAGAGTCAGATGCTTAACTGACTGAGCCACTCAGGTGCCCTAAGCTAACTTTTTAATGTGTTTATAAAGTAATCTCAGTCTCCTTAGAAGTGATTGTTAATATTTTTGGAGTTATAAATGGAGTAATAAATTTTCCCTGTGGAACTTAAAAATATAAGAATGAATTAGGTTTATGAATTTATTACTCGAATAAATAAATATTAATTTTTAAAACCAAAGTAAACTTGAACAAATGCTATCCTTTTTGGGTATCAAAGTCTCACATTTAATACTAGTCAATGCTATTATAATCTCAAGGTCTCCTTTATTTTCCTTTCTGAGCACAAAAGCCTGTGAAATGAA
Organism: Neogale vison; assembly: GCF_020171115.1. NCBI lineage: Eukaryota > Metazoa > Chordata > Mammalia > Carnivora > Mustelidae > Neogale > Neogale vison. Next base: position 220,324,417 of record NC_058101.1, read on the forward strand.
TACTATTAGAGATTTAGTATGAAGGACATACTAAAAATATATATTATAACAGAGGAAGACCTGAAGATGCAGTTGGCTAAGTTTCTAGCAGAATGATTATCTTTTCTTTTTAGCTTACATTAAAAAAAGACAAAATTTTAGAAGGAAAAAATACCATGTTTTTGAGACTCTTTAACATTTCTTTTTTACAAGAATAACCAGTACAGGTTAAGTTGATGGGAATTAGTGTAAGTAAAGTACTTACTGGAATTGGATGAGTGTACAAAGAGAAGAAAAATATTATATTTGATGAAACCCACTGTGCACACTTCCTTTAAGTATGAGCCTATGCAGTAATTTACCTCTGATGAGTAAGAGCAAGTAAGATACTCAAAAACATATGATAATTTATGTAATATGTGTATATTTATAAATATACTTATTTATAAGTATAAATAAAGTATAAAGTATATATATATACTTATTTATAAATAAATATAAATATATTTATTTATGGCTTCATCGGTACCACCAGAAAAATTGTAATGACTCTGCAAAGACCACAAATCTTTTGCATATAAGTCAAAGTGTCTATTCCATATGGCTTAGGAATATGTGTAAAGCTTCCATATGGGAAAAAGATTTTCTGATACCCAAATAAAGAATCAGGCATCAAAGAACCTACTGAAAAGTTTGGCAAATATTGACAATTGTCGCAAAAACAAGACTTTGAATTCCAATTTGAAAGTCTATATATTCTATTTTGCAATATTCTCTATCATTTTATATTAGAGCTGTTCAGAACTTTCTTCCAAAGCCATGGGATTTAATATATGATTATACCGTATAAACAATGCATACATGTATATGGATGTATATATTAGCATTCATTTCAGTTTGCTTCCAGTTTACATATCCTACTAGATACCCCAGTGACTGGTTATTGCTCTCACAGTGAAACTAAAGATATGCCAACTCTCTTGAAGCAAAGTCCAAAACTTTAGAATAATGCTTATATATTTGATTTATATAGTTTATTTCTCCCAGAGTGTTCATTTTAAATTAACTCCACATTGAAATAAGTGATCATGCTAATAGCTGACAGGGCTAGGTTAGGCTGACTTTGTCTTCATGTCATTGACAGTAACAAGAAAAAAAAGAAAGAAAAGGAAATAAGAAAATGAAGGACAAAAAGAAAATTAACCTAATCAACTAAAGTTGCATTAAAATTGGGTTATCACATAAAGTTGAACGAGGTTATTCTTTCTTATGGGGGATGTGCTGGGTACTCAAGGTCAGCATAGTGCCACAGATCCTGTTTTATCTGTATGTGGCACTGCACAAATCCTAGACTGTGGCCCACAGGCTAGATTTAGCCTATGACAGTGTTTCATTTGGCTTGAACAATATTTTACAAAACAATTTGAGAGGCACCTGGGTGGCTCAGTGGGTTAAAGCCTCTGCCTTTGGCTCAGGTCATGATCTCAGGGTCCTAGTGATGAGGGAGCACGAGGCTGGCTGAAGACAAAGCAAAAGCTGGCGCCTTGTATCCCCCCTCCATCTGCTCCCCATCAGTCCTATGTGTAGCATCCCTCAGGCATCCCTGACTGCCACGAACAATAAGCAAATAGTTAATTTGCAGAGCTCACAATCCTGCTAGACAGGAGTCTCCCTTGGTTTACAAATACCCTAAATCTCACTAACAAAGATGATTGATAGCAGGATTGTGACATCCCACCAAAATTCTCCCAACTATCTTAATGTTAATGGCTGGTCTAAAGACAACATTGATCCAGCAGCAAGGGCAAGGCCTTCGGTAGGCCTGGGACATCCTGGCACCTTGTAGGCCCTCTCTTTAGCATATGAAAACTCCGTTGAAACCTCCCTTCCCCTCACCTTCCCCCAACCACAGGGTACAGAACCTGCCATCCCTCACAACCCGGGGCAGCAGCTCTTCCTCCCCATGGGTCCTGTCCCCGTGCTTCAATAAACCACCATTTTGCACCACAGATGTCTCAAGAATTCTTTCTTGGTCATCAGCTCCGGACCTCAGCCCACCGAACTTCACCTAGGTTCTAGAACTTCATCACTAGGATCACACCCTGCATTGAGCTCTCTGCTCGGTGGGGAGCCTGTTTCCCTTCCCCTCTCTCTGCCTTCCTCTCTGCCTACTTGTGATCTCTCTCTCTGTCAAATAAATAAATAGAATCTTTACAAACAAATTTGAGCTAACACTTTAAATTAGAAGCTTTCACATAAAAATCCAGATTTCTGGCATCTCTCAAAAAATTAGGAGATCTGGGAATACTGGACTCACATTACCACACTGCAGTCTATGGCTGGCTGGCTGGCTATCGCCCTCTTTCGACACACATATGTTCTCCATGGTCCCCACCAATTCTTCCTGCTTCGCAACACTGAAGCTGGCCATTCCCACTACTCCTCTTGTTCTATTTCTCTTTTAGTAGAAAATATTTCTTTCTGCCAATGTCTTTATCAAAAGTAAGCAAAAATATGGCAGTATGGTAAAAAGCATGGATTTATAGCTTTACATTGGATTGCTCTTTGTGGATTCTCTTCTCCCTTTCTCTCTCATACATTGGGGGCCAATGTTTCTTCCCTATCTTCCTCTGAAATTGAAACAAAGACCTGAGAAACTGTTGATCAGTGTAAATACTGGAAGATTCTCAGAGGCATGTTTCCTACTCTACTTTTTCTCCCAGAGACCTGATGAGATTGGGCTTGGGGAAAGTAGGAAAGAAAGGGAGGATGGAGAAACAAATAAGAGGGTGCAATTTCAGCTCTAAGCTTTGAGCTTACCCTCTGAAGTGCTGGGACTTGGACTCTTTAGGCTGCCTTTGGTTTGTCCTCTTAGGCTCTGCCAGCAGAGGGCGCAAGAGGGAGCTGCATGGCTGGAGGAGGCTGAAGGGGCTTACTGCTGCTTGGTTTCTGAGGACTTTCCGTTTCCTTGAAGTTCTTCAAGCATTGCCCTACCAAAACTCCTTCATCTTGGCAGGGGCATTTCCTTTATGGCATTGCAGCTGAATGGGGCTGTAAGGACCTATTCAGCCAGAGCGTCCCCACCCTAGTTGAAATGCCATTTTGTTGTAAAACTTAAATTGTCTCCCCACCGCCAGGGGAACTTGCTTAAAAGCAAGTCCGGGAAACCAGTCCCAGGTAACAAAGTCCAAATACAAGGGTGGGTCAGGCCAGGTGGAGGTATTCAATCAGTGGGGGTGCATACTGTCTCCTAGCTGTTGGGCTGGCAGAAAGAAAGGGCTACTTAAGATGTCGAAAGTCCCCGCCACAAAACCTGAGCTCAGACAGGAGAACAAAGACCCAAGCAGGAATCTGAAAACCCTCCCGCCCGGGGCTCCTGTGGACCAATGGGACCCTGACAAGGGGGAATTTGAGACCCCCCAGCCCCGGGCTCCAGTGGACTAATGGGACCCTGACAAGCAGGTGAAATATCCAAATAAGGGAAACTTGCCAAAAGACCCCTGAACTCCCCCTCCAGGCCCCTTCAAAGCCCCCTTCTCCCTGCCTTGGGCGCGACTTCCACCACTCTGCTTTCCAGAGTCGCGGAACCTCGCCTGAGAATGCCCACGTCCTCCTGGCACAACATTCCTGGCTCCCCTTCTCCTGAGCCCTGAAACTTTGCCAGAGAGTGCTTTTAATAAATCTTGCCTTGCACCCACTTTGCCTGGTGTTGTGTTTATCTCGCCAGAAAAACTTTATACTAGCTACCAAGGAGTACCCTTTGAGCCCTTTGAGCACCTTTTGGGTGCTAATTCTGTATTAGGTGATAGGCTGGTTCAAATGTCTACTAGGGTAAATTGTAATTCAAATGGTTACCTAGCATCACTGTGGAGTTTCTTGTGTGTGTTACAATCTCATTGGCCATTTGTGTGTGGCCAGGCTCAATCACACGGCCTTTGCTCTATAAAAATTAGTCTGGAAAGCAGGGAGGGGTCGTCCTCTCTGTAGGGGCGGCCCCGACCAGTCTGTTTGATGGTCAGTCTGATTCTTGATGCTTGGCGTGAAATAAAGCTTTGCTTGACCTTCACTTTGTATCAGTCTCGCTCCTTTAATCACAGAGCCATTATTGGGGTACCCAATTATGGGGGGACCCAGCAGGGTCTTCAGTTTTTCCTTCACTTACCAAACCAGTTTCATTGTGCGATCCCTTCCCTTCACCCCCATTGCCTTCCTGATAGGTCTAACTTCCAGCTCATGGAGGCCTCGCCTCCAAGCTTCAAGGTTTCAATATTCTGGAGTCTTTCTTTTGTTTCCTAAGCTCTGAGGGAAGAAGCTGCTTCCTACAGTTGCTACTTTTGTGATGTGTTAGAATTCTCTTTTTTCTCTACTTAAAAAATTGATAGGGGCACCTGGGTGGCTCAGATGGTTGAACGTCTGACTCTTGGTTTTGGCTGAGGTGGTGATCTCGGGGCCTGGGATCGAGTCCCATGTTGGACTCTGTGCTCAGTGGGGAGTATCCTTGAGATTTTCTCTCTCTCCCTTCTACATTACCCCCTTCTTGCACTCTTTCTCCCTCTTTGTCTTCGAAATAAATCAATAAATCTTTTAAAAATATATATAATTGGGGGGACAAGATGGCGGGGGTACTAGGAAGAGGCGTCTTTTCAGCTGGTACCCCAAAGTGAGCTGATTACCTACCAAAGAACTCTGATCACCCATGAAATCAGCCTGAGATCAGAATTATACACGTCTGGATCTCTACAGGGGCAGAAGACGCCAGTGAGCAGGTAAAGCGGAATGGGAACAGCGGACTGATATCGGAAGATAAACAAAAGGGGGAGGGAGCCACCAGAGGCGTCCGGTGCAAAAGTAATACCCCGATACGAGCGAGAGTGCCCTGCGTCTGGGGACCAGCATTAACTCGGAGACTGGTTGAAAGCACTCCAAAAGAGCAAAGGATCACGGGGGCAAACTGTGGGAATCGGGGCGGCTAGGGACAGGGGCTTGAGTCCCCGGTCCCAGACGGCCTCCCCGGCGCGGAGGCAGAGAGAGTGCGGCAGAGAAACCGGCTCCTGGTCCCTAAGCCGCCAGCGTGCCCCAGAGCGCGGGGTTCCGGCTCCTGTGAGGGGATGGGAGCCGGTCTGCAGAACGCGCGCTAGCCCTACCACAAAGCTTGAGATGCGCGTGCACGTCGCTCCAACTCTCCTGGGTTTCTAAGGCCCTGGGGCGCTTCTTGACCCGGGCCATTGTTTCAAAGTCTAAGCCTCGCGCCCACGAAACTCTTCCCCGGACAGAGGCGCGCAAAAGCCCAGCCTGCGGCTTACAGACCAGCGCCCCGTTCTCAGTGCCCCAGACGCGCGCCCGACCACCAGCCGCCTCTGAAAAGAGGTGCGCGCAAGCCGGGCACTCCCAGCCCCGGCCAGCGGCAAAATCTCAGTGTGCGATCGCTGCTTGGAACCTCTCTGGCGGTCAGGAGCTCCCAGACAGCCGCCACTGCCTTGGCTTTGGGGACGAGCAAAAGATCCTGCGCCCCCAGGGTCTTTAACTTGGAACCTGCACTGCCAGCATCCAAGGGGGAATTTATTCAGCTTCTGCACCCAGACTGAGGCTTCTGAGACGGAGATCAGGAAGTGTTCCAGGGTGCACCTTGACTGCACCAGAGTTGATACATCCAGCTACATCTGTTCAGTCTTCTCCCACCAAAATGACTAGGAGGAGGAATGCCCAACAGAAGAAAAATACAGAGGATGGACCTTCCGCAACAGAGCTAACGGCTATCAACATAGACAATATGTCGGAAAGAGAATTCAGGCTAACAATTATCCAGGCAATAGCTAGGTTGGAGAAAGCCATGGATGACCAAACAGAATTGATTAGGGCCGAACTGAAAGCGACCAGACAGGATGTTCACAATGTTAGGGCGGAGCTTAAAGCTACCAGGGAGGAGGTCCACAATGCTCTCAATGAGTTCCAATCCAATCTAAACTCTCTCAAAGCTAGGGTAACTGAGACAGAAGATAGAATTAGTGATCTGGAAGACAAACAGATAGAGAGAAAGGATCAGGAGGAAGCCTGGAACAAACAGCTTAGATCCCACGAAAGCAGAATTAGGGAAATAAGTGATGCCATGAAGCATTCCAACGTCAGAATTATTGGAATTCCTGAAGGGGAGGAGAAAGAAAGAAGTCTAGAAGATGTCGTGGAACAAGTCCTTCATGAAAACTTTCCGAATCTCGCGAATGAAACCAGCGTTCATGTAATAGAGGCTGAACGGTCTCCACCCAAGATTATACACTCCAAAAAAACATCACGACACCTGATAGTCAAATTGAGAAATTATAATTGTAGGTATAATCTCTTGAAAGCTGCCAGGGCAAAGAGGCTCCTTACTTACAGAGGGAAGCCCATCAGAATAACGTCAGACCTGTCCACAGAGACCTGGCAAGCCAGAAGAGGCTGGCAAGATATATTCAGGGCACTAAATGAGAAGAACATGCAGCCAAGAATACTTTATCCAGCAAGACTGACATTCAAAATGGATGGAGAGATAAAGAGTTTCCAAGACCGGCAAGACTTAAAAGACTATGCAACCACCAAGCCGATACTGCAGGAAATATTAAGGGCGGTTCTATAAAAGAGGAAAAATCCCAAGAATAGCATTGAACAGAAATATAGAGACAGTCTACAGAAAGAAAGACTTCAAAGGTAACTCGATGTCAATAAAAACGTATCTATCAATAATCACTCTCAATGTGAATGGCCTAAATGCACCCATAAAACGGCACAGGGTTGCAGATTGGATAAAACGACAGGACCCATCCATATGTTGTCTACAAGAGACCCATTTTGAACCTAAAGATACACGCAGACTGAAAGTGAAGGGGTGGAGAAGCATCTTTCATGCCAATGGGACTCAAAAGAAGGCTGGGGTAGCGATTCTCATATCAGATAAATTAGACTTCAAACTAAAGACTGTAGTCAGAGATACAGAAGGACACTACATAATCCTTAAAGGGACTATCCACCAAGATGATCTAACAATTGTAAATATCTATGCTCCCAATATGGGAGCAGCCAATTACTTAAGAAAACTGTTAATCAAGATAAAGAGTCATATTGATATGAATACACTAATCGTAGGTGATCTTAACACGCCTCTTTCAGAATTAGACAGATCATCGAAGCAGAAAATTAATAAAGAAACAAGAGCATTGAACGACACATTGGACCAGATGGACCTCATAGATATATACAGAACATTCCACCCTAAAACAGCAGAATACTCATTCTTCTCAAGTGCACACGGAACCTTCTCCAGAATAGACCACATACTGGGTCACAAATCAGGACTCAGCCGATACCAAAAGACTGAGATGATTCCCTGCATATTCTCAGATCACAATGCTTTGAAACTGGAGCTCAATCACAAGGAAAAGTTCCGAAGGAACTCAAACACCTGGAAGCTAAAGACCACCTTGCTTAAGAATGCTTGGATCAACCAGGAGATCAAAGAAGAACTGAAACAATTCATGGAAACCAATGAGAATGAAGACACTTCGGTCCAAAACCTATGGGATACAGCAAAGGCGGTCCTAAGGGGAAAATATATAGCCATCCAAGCCTTGCTCAAAAAAATTGAAAAATCCAGAACACACCAGCTGTCTCTACACCTTAAAGAACTGGAGGATCAACAACAAATCAAACCAACTCCACACATAAGAAGGGAAATCATCAAGATTAGAGCTGAGATCAATGAGGGAGAAACCAGAGATACAGTAGAACGTATCAATGAAACTAGAAGCTGGTTTTTTGAAAGAATCAATAAGATCGATAAGCCACTGGCTACACTAATCCAAAAGAAAAGAGAGAAATCCCAAATTCATAAAATTATGAATGAAAGGGGAGAGATCACAACTAACACCAAGGAAGTAGAAACAATCATCAGAAGTTACTACGAACAGTTATATGCCAATAAGCTTAGCAACCTTGATGAAATGGATGCATTCCTGGAAAAATATAAACTACCAAAATTGAACCAGGAAGAAATCGACAACCTGAATAGACCGATATCTAATAACGAGATTGAAGCAGTGATCAAAAATCTCCCAAAAAACAAGAGCCCAGGACCTGACGGATTCCCTGGGGAATTCTACCAAACCTTCCAAGAAGAAATAACACCTATTCTCCTGAAGCTGTTTCAAAAAATTGAAGCAGAAGGAAAACTTCCAGACTCTTTCTATGAAGCCAGCATTACCCTGATCCCCAAACCAGGCAAGGACCATACCAAAAAGGAGAATTTCAGACCAATATCACTGATGAATATGGATGCTAAGATTCTCAACAAGATCCTAGCCAACAGGATCCAACAACACATTAAAAAGATTATCCACCATGATCAGGTGGGATTCATCCCTGGGCTACAAGGATGGTTCAACATTCGTAAATCAATCAATGTGATACAACAAATTAATAGGAGAAGAGAGAAGAACCACATGGTCCTCTCAATTGATGCAGAAAAAGCATTTGACAAAATCCAACATCCGTTCCTGATTAAAACGCTTCAAAGTATAGGGATAGAGGGAACATTCCTGAACCTCATCAAATCTATCTATGAAAGACCCACAGCAAATATCATCCCCATGGGAAAAAGCTTGCAGCCTTCCCGTTGAGATCAGGAACAAGACAAGGATGCCCACTTTCACCACTCTTGTTCAACATAGTATTAGAAGTCCTAGCAACAGCAATCAGACAACAGAGAGAAATAAAAGTTATCCAAATTGGTAATGAAGAAGTCAAACTCTCTCTCTTCGCAGATGACATGATTCTTTATATGGAAAACCCAAAAGACTCCACCCCCAAACTACTAGAACTCATACAGCAATTCAGCAACGTGGCAGGATACAAAGTCAATGTGCAGAAATCAGTGGCTTTCTTATACACTAACAAGGAAAATACAGAAAGGGAAATTAGAGAATCGATTCCATTTACTATAGCACCAAGAACCATAAGATACCTGGGAATAAACCTAACTAAAGAGGTAAAGGATCTATACTTGAGGAACTATAGAACACTCATGAAAGAAATTGAAGAAGACACAAAAAGATGGAAGACCATTCCATGCTCTTGGATCGGAAGAATAAACATCGTTAAAATGTCTATACTGCCTAGAGCAATCTATACTTTTAATGCCATTCCGATCAAAATTCCACCGGCATTCTTCAAAGAGCTGGAGCAAATAATCCAAAAATTTGTATGGAATCAGAAGAGACCCCGAATCGCTAAGGAAACGTTGAAAAACAAAAATAAAGCTGGCGGCATCACCTTACCTGATTTCAAGCTTTATTACAAAGCTGTGATCACCAAGACAGCATGGTACTGGCATAAAAACAGACACATAGACCAGTGGAACGTCAAGATACGTCTCCAAAGGCAAAGGAAACAAAAGCGAAAATAGACTTCTGGGACTTCATCAAAATCAAAAGCTTCTGCACAGCAAAGGAAACAGTCAACAAAACAAAGAGGCAACCCACGGAATGGGAGAAGATATTTGCAAATGACAGTACAGACAAAAGGTTGATATCCAGGATCTATAATGAACTCCTCAAACTCAACCCACACGAAACAGACAAACACATCAAAAAATGGGCAGAAGATATGAACAGACACTTCTCCAATCAAGAAATACAAATGGCTATCAGACACATGAAAAAATGCTCATCATCATTAGCCCTCAGGGAGATTCAAATTAAAACCACATTGAGATATCACCTTACACCAGTTAGAATGGCCAAAATTAACAAAACAGGAAACAACATGTGTTGGAGAGGATGTGGAGAAAGGGGAACCCTCTTACACTGTTGGTGGGAATGCAAGATGGTGCAGCCTCTTTGGAGAACAGTGTGGAGATTCCTCAAGAAATTAAAAATAGAGCTTCCCTACGACCCTGCAATTGCACTCCTGGGTATTTACCCCAAAGATACAGATGTCGTGAAAAGAAGGGCCATCTGTACCCCAATGTTTATAGCAGCAATGGCCACGGTCGCCAAACTATGGAAAGAACCAAGATGCCCTTCAACGGATGAATGGATAAGGAAGATGTGGTCCATATACACTATGGAGTATTATGCCTCCATCAGAAAGGACGAATATCCAACTTTTGTAGCAACATGGACGGGACTGGAAGAGATTATGCTGAGTGAAATCAGTCAAGCAGAGAGAGTCAATTATCATATGGTTTCACTCATTTGTGGAGCATAACCAATAGCATGGAGGACAAGGGGCGTTAGAGAGTAGTAGGGAATTTGGGTAAATTGGAAGGGGAGGTGAACCATGAGAGACTATGGACTCTGAAAAACAGTCTGAGGGGTTTGAAGTGGCGGGGGGGTGGGAGGTTGGGGTACCAGGTGGTGGGTATTATAGAGGGCACAGCTTGCATGGAGCACTGGGTGTGGTGAAAAAATAATGAATACTGTTTTTCTGAAAATAAATAAATTGGGAAAAAAAATATATATATATATAATTAGTCAACAATTATTTATGTAACTTTTTCTCAGTTCAAATAACTCCTTCCTGACTGGATCCCGACTCACAGAGAGAGGAAGAGTTGACTCGTGTTGTGCCGCCCCAAATGCACAACTCCCCTTGATTATTTACATATAAGTTTAATTTAGTCAAAAAACTAAATATAAAAACTTTTTCAGCTACATTAGTTACATTTTAAGAGCCCAGTAGTTAAACTGTGCTTACTGATCGCTCTATGGAACAGTGTGGATATAGAACATTTCTGTCACCACAGAAAGTTCTATTGGACAGTGCTGGGCTAAAGAAATGGGAGGTCTTTCAAGTGGGGAGGAAACATGAGGGGAAGACCTTCATTAGTGCCAGGAAATGATGTGGAAGAGACTCTGGATGAGTTCTTCTCAAAAATGTTTGAAAAATATAGACAGATTACCTGATCATAATGCAATTAATCTAAAAATCAATACAAGGTAGGAAACCTTCATATATTTATGAATGACTGATACGATAATGAAATTATAATGGTACATTATTGGGATTAATGTAGAGCATGAAATCAGCCATAATACCTGGCTTGCTAAAATATAACACAGAAACGCTGGGGCAGGATGGTTTTGAAGAATGGAGTAAGCCTTTGGAATGCCGAGGCCTGCATGACCGCTCTGCCTTTGGAATACTGAGGGAAGTCACCTTTCCCAAAACTTTCTTTGCCCAAACAGCCACCCTGTGATCTATGAGATGTATGCATTGTCCCTTAGGCTATGTTTAGCAGAACTCCTAGAACGCATAGATTAGGATATCCTATCAGGACCTAACAGGTCCTCCTAGTTTCAGGAAGACTCTTTGTCACACATCACTTGCTTGAGAAACAGTGATAAGGATGTGTGATTATCCTGAAGGACCAATAAAAACGGGAGCAAAGAAGAGCAAAAGGTTTTTGTCTCTGAGCGCAGGGCCCCATGCCTTCTCCTCTCTTTCACAGCAAAGTCTGGTGTAATCTTTCATCCATCTGTACAGGAATTGCTGGCCATTCCTGGAAAAATATTGTGTATTTAAATTGGAGATTATAAGTAAAGTAGTATTTGCAGGGACATTTAGAGACTTAACTGAATATTTAGGAAAGAAGAAAACAGCAGGATTAATAAGTTAAACATCCATCTCCCAAGAATGAGAAACAGAGCTACAGTTGTAATAGTAGATACTAGAAATTAAAACAACACAAAACAACAGAATCATGAAAAATGCTCAACATCCTTCATCATCAGGGGAATGCAAATCAAAACTATAAGGAGATGTCACCTTCCTCTTGTCAGAATGGCTAAAATTAAAACCACAAGAAACAATGAGGGTTGATGAGGATGTGAATAAATAGGAAGCCTTGTGCACTGTTGGTGCAATGCGACCTGGGGCAGCCACTGTGGGAAACAGCATGTGGAAATGCCTAAAACATTAAAAGTAGAACTCTCCTATGACCCAGTAATTCCACTACTGGGTATTTACTCCCCAAATACAAAAACATTAATTCAAAGGGATACATGCACCCCTATGTTTATAGCAACACTATTTTCAATAGCAAAATTATGGAAGTTGCCCATGTGTCCATCAACTGATGAATGGATAAAGAAGATGTGGTATATATACCAAATGAGATATTATTCAGTCATTTAAAAAATGAAATCTGGCCATTTGATATAACATAGATGGAGCTAGAGAGTGTAAATGTTAAGTGAAATAAATCAGTCAGAGGAAGACAAATACCATATGACTCCATTCATATGTGAAACTTAAAAAGAAAACAAATGAGCAAAGGGAAAAGAAAAGAGAGAGGCAGACCAAGAAACAGACTCCTAACTGTAGAGAACAAGCTCATGATCACCAGAAGGGAGGTGGATGGGGTGATGGGGATTAAGGAGAGCACTTGTGATCAGCACTGGCTATTGTATGGAAGTTTGAATCACTATATGGTACACCTGAAATGAATATCACACTCTTCGTTAACTATACTAGAATTTAAAATGAAAACTTAATTTAAAAAAATCCTAAAACTAAGTATATTAGAACAGAAATTAATTAGATAGCAAAAATAATAGAGAAGGCTAACAAAAACAATTGTTAGTTTTTATGAAATGATCAATAGAGTTGGTAAATCCCTGGGAAGATTGATCAGGGAGAAGGTAGAGAAGACACAACAAATAAATGTCAGTAATGAACAAGGGGATATTACTATAGATCTGGCAGATACTAGAAAGGTAGTAAGAGGATATTTTGAACAACCCAAGGCCAGTAAACTTGAAAACTTAGATGAAATAGACCTATTCCTAGGAAAAAGAAAAAAGAAGACGTTAAAACTCACTCTAGAGGAGCACCTGGGTGGCTCAGTGGGATAAGCCACTGCTTTTGGCTCGGGTCATGATCCCAGGGTCCTCGGATCGAGCCCCGCATCGGGCTCTCTGCTCAGCGGGGGGCCTGCTTCCACCTCTCTCTCTGTCTGCCTCTCTGCCTGCTTGTGATCTCTGCCTGTCAAATAAATAAATAAAATCTTTAAAAAAAAACTCACTCTAGAAAAGTAGATAATAAGAATGGTTCTTTAACTCTTAAACAACTGATCCATGATTAAATACTTTCCTTCCTTCAAAGACAATTCTGGGCTCATCTTTCCTTATTCAATTCTGTTAAACATTAAAAAAATCTTAGTGGCAATCATTTACAAATCTTTCCAAAAAATAGTGGGGGAGGGGCAAACCCCAGTCTCATTTCATGGAAGTCTCTAAACTTGACTACCAAACCAGACAAAAAGAGAAAAGTTGGAAAATCTCATATGTGAACAAATGTCCAGAGCTCCTAAACAAAATAACCACTAATCAAATCAGGCAGTATGTCACGCAGCTAAGTTTATTTTTTTTAATATTCTAGTATATGTGCTGCCAAAGCGAGCACTTTTTTTAATATTCTAGGAATATAACGTTGATTGAAATTTTGAAGACCCATCCATGTAATTCATCACATTAAAAGATTGAAAGACAAAAGTATTATGAATATATGTAAAATAATTTGAGAAAACTTATGATTAAAATGATTTTTTTTTTAGTATTAGGGTGCCTGGGTGGGTCAGTTGGTTGAGTGTTGGACTCTTGATTTCCACTCAGGTCATGATCTCAGGGTTGTGGGATTGAACCCTGCATTAGGCTCTACCCTGAATGTGGAGCCTGCTTGGGACTTTTTCTTTCCTTCTTCATTTGCCTCTTCCCCAATTTGCATGCATGCCAAGTTTTCTAATCTGATAAAGGGTATTTACCCAAAACTTTAGAGTTAAATTTTACTTAAAAGTAAAACAGGGAGAATTTTGAGTTCTAGAAGACAATGAAAAGAAGTAACAGCTATGAAGTTTACATGAGAACAAATGAAATTATAATTATCCACAAATGATATTATTAGGTAGAAAAACCCAATGACAAATTATGGGAATTAATTTGAAAACTTAGCAAAGTTGTTATAATTTAGCTCAATCAATTTTATTTTATACCCCAGGAATAAAACAAATAAAAGGTAAAAAATTAATAACACAGCCATTATAATAATATAAAAATATGAAATACCTAGGAATTAATCTATCAGCTGTGCAAAACCTCTATACTGTAACACATTATTGAGAAACATTAGGAAAAGATCTAAATAAATGGAAAGATACATTACATTCAGTATTTCTTTTTGTGTGTGTGTTTAATCTTCTTTTATTTAAATTCAATTAATTAACATACAGTACATAATTAGTTTCAGATGTAGAGTTCAGTTGTTCATCAACTGCATAGAACACCCAGTGTTCATTACATCTATGCCTTCCTTAATGCCCATCACCCAGTTACTCCCTTTTCCCACCCATTCAGTATTTCAATTCTCCCTAAATTGATTTAGAGTCAGTGTCATCCCCCCCAAAATTCCATCACTTTTTTATGTGCTTGAATTTATGTGTGTGTAACCTGGTAGGATAATTCTAAATGTGAAAATGGAAAAAACAAAACAGAGATAATTAAGATAATATTGAAGATGAATAAGGTTGGTGATGATGAAGATGAGTAAGATAATATTGAGGATGAATGAGGATTGACTTTAGCAGTTATTAAGATTAGATATCAAAGCTTGAGTAATTCAAAGAATGGATGGTGAAGAATGTTATCCTCTGAGCTGATCTGGAAATGTTCTATTACCTACTATTCCTGCTTTGTTAGAAATATTCAAAACAATTTTCAAGTCCAATCTATTCAGTCTCCATTATAATGCAATGTTGAATCCAGGGGACATGAATATGGAAGAGAAGGCTGTGTTCACATAGTCCTCTTTGGTTTCTACATTTCCTCATGAACAGAGAATATGGTGGTGAGCTTCTAACTAGTTTTGACATTTTTGAAATGTCTAGGACAATGATAAAGGTATTGAAAAACTGGATATGGATAAATACTACTAAAATAAATATTAAATTCTGAAATTAAAATATATTTTGAACACTATGGATTGATGAGCTCGATTATCACTTTAGAATGAAATGCCATAATGGATTAATTAAAATATATCTTTTGAGCTCTTTGAAAAAGCAAAGTGCTTGCTGTTAGTGATTCTGAGTTTACTTAGAATAAGGTCCTTCAAATTTCCCAAATTCCTTTGCTGAATAATGCTTGTAAGTTGATTGATGAAAAAAGTGTTACAGATATTCTAGCCTGTTCTGTTTCTGTGCAGTGGCTATTTGAGGTTATGCCGGCTAAGCATTGTTGATGTGTTCAGGAAACATGGGGTTAACATGGACTTTGAAAATTTAGCAAATGTATTCAGTGACAGAATAGAGATTTAGAGCTAGCTTGAAATAAAGGACTAAGTTCAAGAAGCTGAGGTGTGATAGGGATTAATGGAAACTATTACAGTGAATTTACAAATCAACTAACCAAATATAGAATGGACGAGATGTGTCCTAACATTAATTCATTAAAAAAAGGACCAGAGTTTGTTTTCTTTCTTTCTTTCTTTCTTTCTTTCTTTCTTTTTTTGTGTCAAATATGAGCTGATTACAAGTCAATGATGTAATATGTCGGCTTAGACCCTAATTCAATCTTGGGCTTCATAAATGGATAGGTAGGCCACAGTGACAAGAAGGTGATAGACAGTAATAACAGCCCATGGCAGATCTCACCTCATTCATCTCACTTTACTCAGATGACACACTTGGCAGGTGATTCTGATAAATGGAAAACATTTAAAGGAAAAGCACACAAAGCCAACTCCCCAGTGAGCAGGGATCCAAATGCAGGGTTTGGTCCCAGGACTCTGAGATCCCACCTGAGCTGAAGGCAGCCACTTTAAAAGACTGAGCCACCGAGGGACCTCTTCATGTGTATTATCTTAGGTCATCTTCACACTTGTAGAGCAAGTGTTCCAATTTTAAAGATAAGCAGATTAGACTTAGAGAGTTTAGAGAGTCTAAGGAGCTACTTGATGGTCAATGTGAACATTAACTAAGCTCTTCTACCCCAAGTATAGTGTTTTTTTCCACTACCTACACCAACTGAAGTAATTAATAGCATGAAGTAATTAATAGCCAATTTCGACATCTCAATAAATCTCTTATTTCTTCAGTAAATATCTACAAGATTTCTAGTATTTCTGAGATCTCTGTGTTATATCGTTTGACTGATCTCAAATAAATTTTGTTCTTCTGTATGTTGTTTAATATGTTGTTTTTCTCTGGCTTCATTCTTCAGATTTTCTGGGGGAATGACTAGTCCTTTTAATTTCCATGGAAATAGAAGAACTGGCTTATCCATGTACACAGGCACTTGCTAGATAGGAAACTGGGATTGAATTGAATCTCTCAATCAAGGTGGGGTCAATTGAAACTTTACAATACCGATCATCCAATCGATGATCATGTTCTTTTAACCTAGGTAACATGTTAACATATTGGACATCCCATTGATTTATTTTTTTTTTAAAGATTTTATTTATTTATTTGAGAGAGAGAGAGTGTGAGAGAGAGCATGAGCGAGGAGAAGGTCAGAGAGTGAAGCAGACTCCCCATGGAGCTGGGAGCGTGATGTGGGACTCGATCCCGGGACTCCAGGATCACGCCCTGAGCCGAAGGCAGTCGTCCAACCAACTGCGCCACCCAGGCGTCCCGGACATCCCATTGATTTAGATCATAAATTCCCCCAGAGTAATCTTTGATGGTTTTCTGGGTGGAGACTTGCTTTGTAGAGACTGTATAAAGTCTTTGGATAGATGAAGTCCTCGTTTTGGTGCTCTCATCAACAGGATGTTCAGCCTTTGTTTGTATGTCCCAGAATGCCAATGAATTTTTCTTCTTTTTTAACATATATCTGATGACTTTGATTCATTCACTTCCTGATACCTTGTACATTCTCTTAGAATATCTTTCTATACAAATTTCACTCATTTTATCCAGTTGTTATACCTTTCATGTTTCTTCCATCACTCCTAATACTCGCTAGGACGTCCCCTTCTAGGTTTGTAGAAATGTTGTTCAATTTTAGGTGTTCAGTACTACCAAATTTTGTTTCTACCTTGGTGGGCTGATTAGGTATCTTGTTGAAGCAGCACATCATTATATGTGTATGTGGGTATTGATGCAATCTAACAAATTTAATGTTTTATTAGAGTATAGAAACCATTGATATTTCATGAAATGACTGAGCCCCTCAATGTTTGTCTGTTGTCTTGCAATTTGTTTGCTTCATCCCTTTTTAGACCCTTTAAAATTTTTTTTTTCATTATGTTTTTTAAATGCTGATAAATGCTGTCAGCCTCCAAATCTCTGGTCACTTAAAGTACATACCAAATGAGAAAAAGGAATGTAGACTTACAAAGAAGAACCATTTAGCTTTTATAGGTCCTTCTTTTAAACACTAGAGAATTTACTTTCCCAAAAAGAAACAAATTCAGAAGGAAAGAGTACAATGAAAGTCACTTTTATCAGCCTATAAACAGATACTCAATACCAAAAAAACTGTAAACTCCAAAAAGATGCCAACTGTTTTTTAAAAAGATGGCAGACGACTTTAGGTAACAATGACTTTCATGAAGATTGAGGACGTAGAGGTGGTCGAATTGTTCAGGAGGCACCATGCGAATAACCTTGTAATGGAAGGAAGGAAGACTGATATTCTTACCAAAAATGTTTTACTTGGGGCGCCTGGGTGGCTCAGTGGGTTGGGCCACTGCCTTCGGCTCAGGTCATGATCTCAAGGTCCTGGGATCGAGTCCCTCCTCGGGCTCTCTACTCGGCGGGGAGCCTGCTTCGCTCTCTCTCTCTCTCTCTGCCTGCCTCTCTGTCTACTTGTGATCTCTGTCTGTCAAATAAACAAATAAAATCTTTAAAAAAATGTTTTACTAGCCAATAAACAAATAAATAAATGTGTGTGTGTGTGTGTGTGTGTGTGTGTGTGTATGCATATAAACTATCCCAGTGCTAAACCCCAGCACCAGGGAATGTGACCTTATTTGGAAATAGTGTCCCTGAAGATGGAACTAGCTAGGATAAGGTCATATATGAGTGGGCCGGGCCCCTAATTCAGGAAGACTTGTGTCCTTCTAAGAAGGGAAACTTGGGATACACAGATATGCACTGAGGGAGGCGGCCATGTGAAGAAGTCCAAAGCCAGGGCAATCCTGCAAGCTGGGAGAGCAGCCTGGAACAGATCCTTTCTTAATACTTACAAAAGGAGCATGGCCTACCAACATTGTAGCCTCTAGAACTGTGACACAGTGTTGTTTCAGCCACTAGCCTTGTGGTATCTTGTTATAGCAGCCCTAGAAAACTAATACAAGCCTTGTTAGAGGAAAAGAAACCAACCATAAGCCCATGGGGAATTGGAAAAGAAATCTATCTATCTATCTATATCTAACTCTTGAAAACATTGAAAAGGAACACACATTTGTGAACCCTGTGAAAAAGAAAACAAGCAAACAAACAAAGAAAACTGAGCCCCAGGATTCACTCGGCTTTTCACCTGGAGGAATTCTGGATGGTGGGGGTATGGAGGAGATTCCAAGGAAAAGATGGGAGTCTCCCTGGTGTGAGGAAAGAGAGATTGGAATTCAGGAAGGCTAGAGTGATGAAAAGGCCATGGGTTCCAGAGAGAAGGAAGTCAAGTAGAAAAAAGGTCTTGGAAATACACACTGGAGTCCTCTTGAGTCCTTGCTCCATAGGAAGCAGTGTGTGTCTAAGAAAATGGCCCAGGTTCTAACAAAGAATCAAGGCAACTGAACCAGATGGTTGCCAAGACTCATAAAAGGCTAGAGGTCATTGGAGTTCCAACAAGCCATAGGGAAGTGTTCTTTTGGATAAGTCAGAATACTCAGGAGAGACCTGGTAAGGAGCACGAGTTAGGAGCAGGACAAAATGATCCCTCAAAGAAAGCTTCCTCTACAGATTCCCTGAACAAGTGGGAGAACAATTTTAGAAAGGGTCAGAATTACCTACTAATCTCTCACTGCCCATGGGACAGCCAATAATAGAAGACAGAGAGCAGCCTACAAAGGACTCAGTTCATTGAAAGGAAGGCAGTTCAAAAGGGAAGAAGGAACAGACGGGAAAAAGAAAACACGACTAGTGAGGTAGTAGACTTCCACTTCAACATTTCAACAATGACCTTCAGAATGAACTACTAATATTCTATTTCAAGAAAAGACCTAAATATGTCAGTGAAATATAAACTATACATAGAAGGATGCAGAGGATAGTATAGATTTTGTGAAAAGAAAATGGTGAAAAGGGCTAGACCATACCCAAACTAATCCTAAAAGGCTGAGTTTCCTAGGTCTTGACAAGAGACAATAGAAAGACAACCAATCTAATGAACAGAGAAAGAAGACAATTCAGAACAACAAAGGGTCCATTTAGAAAGACATGGCCATCATCCAGGTGTCTGCATCCGATGAGAAAACAAGTTGAGATCAACCACATTCAAGCCCATCAAACAAGGCTCAAGACCTCCATGGCATCATGGGGCCACCCCTACATTAGGCGCCCTCATTGACAAAAACTCCAGCCTGAGTGAATGTCTGAAACTCAACCTAACTTCAGATGCTGGAGATCTCATTTCAGCCTCTGCAGACTGGGCCTTCCATGCCCTAGGCCCTAAAACTAATCTTAGTTTGTATTTTCACACTTTTCGTCCTCACATTCCTGGCCCAAAAGCCCTCAAGATTGGGAATTCTGGAGCCACAAAGTAGCACTATGCCTGCCCACCAGAAAAAAAACAGTGCCCTATGGGGCTGCCTCAAATAACCAGATGAGGATCCACCTCCATGGCCTTCGAAAGCAGCCCAATTTTATAGGCAGACTTGTGCACTAATGCTTTGTCTGACACAGCCTGAACCCAGACCTCCTGTCAGCCACCCAGATAGCTGGTTGCATATCCAGAAGATGGGACCTGCCATGGCCCTAGGCAGTCATCTCTACCCAACCTGGCTTTCAGGCATCAGTAATCTGACCTTATCTCAAATCCCTGCATATGGGGGAAACTGATGAACAAGACAGTACTCCTCCTTTCCCATGGTAGGAAAACTTGCTGTTGGGATGGGTGTATAACCCTTGGAGTAAGAGAAACCAGCATGGCCCATTAGGCCACACCAACTCATGAGGGCTTCCCTGGGCACATACATGCATTGTGACCCTCAGCCTGAGCCCATTTTCAGCATGGCCCCCTTAGGAGCTGGACTAAGAACCTGTATATTAGACCTGCCTTACCCCTATGCCTGAATCCTAACACACAGTGTTGTTTTCCAGGTGCCTGTACCCAGAGTCCGTCTCTGGAATCCCTCTATTTGGGGGACCCCTGAGACAGAAACAGGACTCTTCCCTTCCCCTAGGATGACACCAAACTGCTGAGAGCCTGGTAGAATCCCCAGAGACAGAGAATCTTTCAATGCCCCATGAGGCCACCCCTACACTGCATCTAATCCTAGACACAATTCAGAGACAAAGGCTTAAGCTACAACTTCACACTTGCCCTAATATCAGATCCCAGAAAGCTACCATCAGGGTCTCTAGATCGGACCTCCACAACCTTGGCCCTAACCATAACCTGAGTTTTTGTTTCTAGACATCTGTTCCCAAAAGCCCTGGGCAAACACACACAGCAGGCTGAGGTATCTGGAGCCACACCACAGGACTGTGCCTGCACTCCCAAAGGAAACTGTGCCATTTACAGTTGCCAATTCCCTCCAGATTAGGAGAACCCTGCAAGGCCCCTGGAGCCTCCCCAATTTTGTACGCCACCCTTAACAAAATGCGCAGTCTGAAACACCCTGAGAACCTATCTCCAAGCAGACACCCAGGCAAATGGCCCTAGAGACAGAAGATTGAAACTGATATGCCCCTAGGCCCTAATCTGAACCCTAGCTTAAGTTTTCAGGCATCTGTACCCAGAGGCCTGGTCTCGAATACCAACATAGGGTGTCCCTGAGAACAAAACAGAACACCCTCTGTCCCCAGAAGGGAACCTATTATGTGGAGCTGTGTCAAAGCCTCTGCGCAGGAGAATCCTGCATGGACCCTGACCACCGCCACGTTCCAAGATCTCCATGGATGCAAACCCTCATCCTTCTCGGTTGCTCACTCCAGAGGCAGCAGATGGAACCGGCATTATTCCTAGGCACCAATGGGAACGCTAGGAGGAGTTTCAAACATCCAACATAGAGCCCTGCTCTTGAATCTTTCGGTATGGGGAAACATTGAGCCAACAAACGGAACTCCCCATGTCCTGTGGAAGGAAACCTTGCACTTAGGAGCAGCTCACAAGCCCCAGAATGGGGAAAGCTCCATGGCCTCATGAGGCTACTCCTCCATTAGGCAGCCATCATGAACACAAATTCCAGCCTGAGGGAACTTCTGCCACTCACCATTGTTAGGATACGGAGTCGACAACCCCTCTTAGACAGAGAACACTCTCAATAATGCAAGTCACACAGCGAGGTTTATTTCCAGCTAGCTGGGGTCCGAGTATCCGTCCGGTGCAGCAGGTTTCAACAAGGACCCCGAGCACTCAAAGCCAAGGGTTTATATAGCATTTTCAAGGCACTTTTTCATAACTACATACATATCTTGCACCCCACTTTGACAGTTTAACTTTGTTTAACCTTTTGCCACACCGGAGTCATCCTGGCAGTTGAGATTTAGGTTTAGAGGAAATTTAACTTTATTTACATTTCCTTCTGCCTCAGCCTCCTTTCCTTTTATGGTGCGACCTTAGGCCTTGAGGAACTGAACCCTTTGTCTATGGAAATTGGTGCATTTGAAGAGATAGCCCTTTTTGTTGTAAATCACCAGGACATTTGCAAACCAAGGGAGATTCCTGTCTTGCAGGATTGTGATCTCTGCAAGTTAAACTATTTGTTTTTCTTTAACACCTGGTCCCTGTGGCACCATTGCCTAACCGCCCTGGTGGTATATGATTAAGTTGTTTTTTCAGGTTTTAGCTATTTTCTCTTATCTCTTATCTCTTTCTCTTATCTCAAGTGCGCCCTGTGGGCTGGTTAGGGATGCTCAGTAAAATGGCTTCCCGACCTTCAGGATTGCAATTATTATGCTAACCCACTCTTACAGTGCAAGATGCCAGCTTTTGCTTTGCCAAAATGGCTGTACTTATGTCAGGGCTAGACTCGAGGTGGGTACAGCCTTGTTTTTCTTGGACTTCACACCTGGAGCTGGTTTCTGGGACTTGTTTTTAAGTCCCCTGGGGGAGGGGAGCAGGGACAGTAAAATAGGTCCTTACAACCATTACTTCAGATGTTGGAGATCTCGATTCAGCCTCTGCAGATTGGTCCTGCCATGCCCTACGTCCTAAACCTAAAACTAGCTTGTATTTTCAGACTTCCATCCTCACACTTCTGCCCCACAAGACCTCCAGATTGGAAATTCTGGAGGCACAACACAGCATTCTGCATGTCGACCAGAAGGAAAAAGTGGCCTATGGGGCTGCACAAACACACAAATGAGGATCAACATGCACAGACTTCGACGGAACTGCAATTTCACAGGCCGCCCTCTGCACTGATGCTCTCTCTGACACAGCCTGAGTCCAGACCACCTGTCAGCCACCCAGTTAGCTGAACGCATATCCAGCAGATCAGAACAGCCTGGGCCCTCAACTGTCATCTCTATGGAACCTAGGTTTTCAGACATCTGTCCCCAGATCTTATCTCAAATCCCTGCACCTGGGGGAACCTGATGCTCAGAACAGAACTCCTCCTTTCCCCTTTCAAGAAAGCTTGCTGTTGGGATGCTGATGGGGGTCAAAGTGAAATACTCAAGAGTAGAATAAACCTGAATGGCCCATGAGGCCACTCCCATGCTTGAGGGTCACCTTGGGCACAAACATGCCTGTGACTCTCAGCAAGAACCCATTTTCCAATAAGGCCTCTCAGAGGCTTGTCCAAGTGCTCGTGTATCGGGCTGGCCCCAATCTTCACCAAAGGTGGGGTTTTCTGGTCGTCCGTACCTGGGGCTCTGCTCTGGAATCGCTCTTTTGGAGGGACCCCTGAGACAGAAAACAGGACTCCTGCCTTCCCACAGAATGACCCCAAATGATTGGGAGCTGGGAGAAATCCACAGAAAGGGAGAATCGTTCATGGCCCATGAAGCCACCCCTACATTCCACGGCCATCCTTGACACAAAATCCAGAGACAAAAGCCTGAGCTACAGCCTCACACTTTCCCTTATTTCCTATCCAGAGGCGCTCCCCTCAGTCTGTTGATCCAGCCTGCCATGCCCTCGGCCCAATACCTAAGCTGAGTATGTGTTTTTACATTTCTGTCCCCACAGCCCTGATCCACACAGCCTTGAGGCTGGGGCCTCTGGAGCAACAACACAGGACTGTGCCTTCCCTCTCAAAGGAAACCTGGCCCATTCCATTGGCCACAACCC
Source organism: Neogale vison (assembly GCF_020171115.1). Classification (NCBI taxonomy): domain Eukaryota; kingdom Metazoa; phylum Chordata; class Mammalia; order Carnivora; family Mustelidae; genus Neogale; species Neogale vison. The sequence goes on from NC_058101.1 coordinate 220,347,825, forward strand.
TACAGATTAAGAGAAACCTACAGTTCCCCTGAGGCCATCCTAGTTGCTTAGTCCACCCTGGACAAAAAGGTGCTTTCTTACACAACCTGAGCAACTACCTCCATTCAAACACGCAGACAGATGTCCCACAAACAGAAGATTGAACCAGACATGACCCTAGGCCCTAATCTGAATGCTAGCTTAGATTTGCAGGCATCTCTCCTCAGAGGACTGGTCTCCAATACTAGCATAGGGGGTTTCCTGAGGCACAAAACAGAGCACCTCTTGTCTCCACAGGGGAAGCTTGCTATGGGGAGCTGTGTAAAACCCTCTGGGTAGGAGAATCCTGCAGGGCCCCTGAGCCACCGCCACATTCCAGGGTCTCCATGGACACAAACCCACATTATGACCCAACCTCATGAGAGTCCATTTCAACTCAGCCCCCTGGGAAGCTCTGCCCATAGTGAGCAGATCAAATCTCCCTTGTCCTTGGGAGCCAATGGAAATGTGAGCCAATGAAAATACAGGTATCCATCCTTAGAGCTCTGTTTTCAAATCTTTCTGTATAGTGCGTCCTTGAGCCATGCAAGAGGACTCGCCTGTCCCACTGAAGGAAACATTGCAGTTTGGAGCAGCTCATATCCCCCAGAGCGGGCAAACCTCCGTGGCCTCATGAGGCCCCCTCTTCATTAAGGTGCCATCTTGGACACAAACTCCAGCCTGAGCCAACGTCTGATCCTCCCCCTTACTTCAGAGGCCTGAGATCTCAATTCAGACTCTGCCGAGTGGGCCTGCCATGCCCTCGACCTGAAACATACCCCTAGTTTGTGTTTTCTGGAATTCCGTCCTCACACTCCTGGCACAAAAGGCTTCCAGATTGGGAATTCTGGAGCCACAACTCAGCACTCTGCCTGTGCACCAGAAAAAAAAAGAAAAGTGCACTATGGGCCTGCCCAGGAACGCCAAAAGAGGATCAACCTGCTCGGCCCACGAACGCACCCCAATTTTCTAGGCTGTCCTGTGCACTAAGGCTCTGTCTGACACAGGCTGAGCCCAGACCTCCCATCACACGCCCAGATAGCTGGCAGCATATGCAGCAGATCGAACACGCCAGGCCCTCAGCCATCATCTCTTTCCAACCTAGGGTTTTAGCCATCTGTCCCTACACCTTCTCTCAAATCCCTGCATATGGGGGAACCTGATGCACAAAACAGAACTTTTCCTTCTCCATGGCAAGAAAGCTTGCTTTCCGGTCGCTGTACCTGGAACTCTGCTCTGGAATCCCTCTTTTGGAGGGACTCCTGAGACAGAAAACAGGACTTTGCCTTCCCACACAATGACCCCAAAAGTTTGGGAGCCGGGCCAAATCCCAAGAGAGGGAGAATTGTCCATTGCCCTTGAGGCTACTACTTCTACATTCCTCGGCCATCCTTGACACAAAATCCAGAAACAAAATCCTGAGCGACCGCCACACACTCGCCCTTCCTTCATATCCCGTGGAGCTCCCCTCAGTCTG